>NC_079405.1:20493943-20806155 GCF_029220125.1 Pseudoliparis swirei
AATATGTTTACAATGAGGTAACCTGCGGTTTGTCTTGCCCTGAATATTAGTGGAGCAAGAAAAAAATTTGTTTTGATTTTGCCGAGATAGCCATGACTCAAAGAATAGAGGTCTTGAAAATGCCCATTCTGAAACATGATGGTGACACTACTCAACAAACCTACATTTAAGCTGATGTGCACCATTAGTTTATTGTGTCTCTCCAAGTGTCAGGCAGTCTTCTAATATTTAATAAAAACACTGTAACATCCGATACACTCTACTACTGAAAACCTGTCGCTTCATGTGGTAGAGTTTTTCTTATTGTGTCTTAACTTCAGGGAAGTCTGGGCTTTTTTATGTGGGATGTTCTCCTTTGCTGACGGTTAGGATTGTCTTCCCCATGCTTACCTGTCTTGTGACGGCACTTTTCCCGTTGAATGCTTGTCACAACTTGTCAACAACCTTTCCATTTGTTGCCCCAGTGAGAAAACAGTGTCTTTGCCCCTTTCGCTAAAGTTTCTCCACACATCTGTTGTTGGTTTACGTTGAAGTACACTACATAGGAGTCACGGTTAGTTTTCCGGACTAAGTGGATGATGTGTGTGAAATGTTCTGTCGTGGTATATGTGATTTTTATACTGCAATATCGAGATAAATCCTAAATATTGAGTTATTCTTATAATAATAATCATTCTTCACTACATTTCAATGAGACTGTTTTGGCTAATCTAGTGAATTAAAGAGGAACTAAACTCTAGACTTTTGGTCAAAGTGCTTTCAGCATGGCAATCTAAAAAACGTCTCGTCGTTTCTATTGGTACATTTTCCTCTAGTGCAGCATGACATTCACAACGCAACAAGTCTTTTCTGTCTACTACAACACTCATGGAATCAGAGTTCTTGACTAATTATCTGGCAAAAGTCACGTACTCTCCAACAAAAGTTTGAAGATTAGGCATTACGTTGTTAACGAAGATAAAAAGCACCGTGTCAACAGCCGGGCTCCCTCTGTTCCATTGACGTTTATTCTGACAACTGTTTTAAAATCAGAGTTTATGACTTTCATGTCGTCTATGACTCATGGTGACAATATGCAGTCGAGACTTTGAAGCATTTGAGTTTTTCATGCAAAGTGATTAGCATTGTCGCTAAACCCAGTGAGCGCTTATCTTCTGGGTTTGACTAAATGGACACTGCTTTTAGGTTCCGCTGTCTCATTGTTTCGACCTTGAATTTGCTCGTCAGGTCAAATTTGGCTCAAAATCTGTTGCTGTATTTTCCTTTTGATTTGGCACGCCAAGTACATTATTCACAAAGTAATTGGAATGATAAATAGGAATCTAATATTCCCATGCAACGATCTGGATTAAAAATATTTATATCCAGTGTTTTAGAATTGCACTGTTCTTCTGTGGACCATTTATTGGTAGAGTTAAGTCACATTTGAACAGGTGCCATTCATATGACAGGATCAAAGCTCCTCGCGGGTACTTGACTGCGATGAAGAGAGTTTGTTGTCGAGAAACAGTCACTCACAACTGGATGTAAGTCAGTCGTAGGCCTCTGAAGTGCAGAGTCACGAGGTCGAAGCGTGTCTGAACATGTCGACAGTGAACCACAGCTGAGTATTTTAACTTGGTTGATAGTTATGCCCTGAAACCAAAGGCCTGAAGTCTGTCACATGTCGAACTTAACTGGGACCCTGAGTCGTGTTCTTTTTGATCTCCCTCGTGTGTCTGCACATTTTCTTTCCTGAGCCATCGTTTTCTCAACAAAGACATTCCTCAGTTTGCGCCGACCTGACGGCTTTCTTGGCTACGGCTTTGTAATTAATGTCATCGCAGTATGTGCCCAGTCGTTATTGGATTGTGATGGCATCGGTTTGGAATTTGTACAGGAGCTTTTGACTTCTTTTTGTCTGATGCATTGTGGGAAATCATACGGATGTATAAACACCTTAAGCTCAACACAGGCCGTGATGAACGCTTCTGAAGACCGTACCTCTGTTGCCCGCTTTAGTGCACGAGTCTTTGATCGTACGGGATGGAAAGGATCATCTTGGAGCGCAGACGAGCTAATGGTCACGCTCACGGAGGTTGTTTTTGAGGATTTTTCTGAGGAATTGCTTTTGTTTTCACTTTAATTTAGAGGAATGTGCTTTTAAATTTCTTTCTCAGAAGAGATTTAAGAAAACCCTCAATCTTTCTTTAATGTCTCTGAGGGTTTCCTGCGCTGTTGGATCGATGTCCCTGGGTCACTTATGTAACATGCAACACTCTTCTATGCAAGTCTGCCTCCCTGGATCCACTGAAGAACAATTCAGGCCGGGCTGATACTGTTTTTAGTCGTCTGCTTCTCATCCTGACTGACTGGAACTGAACCACACGTCTGAACCGTGTTGTGTTCAGGTGACTTGACCCTTTATTTCAACAGAGTATCCAGTCCTTGGTTATACCTGTTTGCTAGAATGAAAACACGTTTGTGTTCTTTATTGCTGACTTTGTACATAATAATTCTCGGTTTCAATAAAGGTTGGAAATACCTCGAATCTGTCTTGAGTTTTTAATTTCCGTTTGTCAGTAATGACTGTAGGAGACGTGGGCAGGCTTTCAATAAAGCTAGAGAGTTCTGAGGAATTCCCGAGCATGACATTTAGCAGGGTGTGTGTGTGTTTTCACCTACCTGTGCACACATGATCTGGGCCAATTGGAATAACCGGCATGTTTACTGACAACTTGGTTTACTGCTGGCTTGGTGCCTAAAGGCAACTAAATGGGAAATGTAACATCAAGTTGTCTGTAGGCCCTCACATATAGTCTAAATATATGAATCTACGCTACAAAGAGTTTAACCATAATGCTGTCATTTTGAATTTGACACTCAAGAAATCCCATAGAAGGATCCATACAAGTCCGTCTTGATCTAGGCCGTCCGTGCCACTCATGCCGCGTACATAACCTGTCGGAGTTATGACATTCCGACTTGTAATACGCATTCATGTCAACAAGTCTTAGTGTAACCCTTTGCTAAGTCCTGCCCCTCAGCCGAAGTTTGGCAGCTTTTTTGCACTACAAGTACCTTCTCTCCCGGTGTGAATTGTCTCAGCCTGGCACCTCTGATGTACAGCCGCTGTCGACGCTCCTGGGCCTGGAGCAAATTCTCAAGTGACATTCTACCCAGTGTCAATTAAAATTCAAGCATGTCTTCAAGACATAAAAACATGGATGACCTGCAACGTCTTGATGTTAAACTCTAACAAAACTGAAGTTATTTTACTCGGCCCTGAACACCAGAGATCAATTATCTGGTGATGTGATTTCTGTAGACGGCATTGCACTAGCATCCAACACCACTGTAAAGAATCTCGGCGTTCTCTTTTATCGGGACTTGTCCTTTAACTCCCACGTGAAGCAAATCTCAAGGACTGCATTCTTTCATCTACGGAATATTTCAAAAATCAGGCACATCTTGTCTCAAAAAGATGCAGAAAAATTGGTTCTAGCGTTCATTACTTCGAGACTGGATTACTGCAACTCTTTATTATCAGGCTGCTCTAATAAGTCTCTTAGGTCCCTCCAGTTGATCCAGAATGCTGCAGCTCGTATTCTCACTAAAACTAAGAAAAGAGATCACATCACTCCTGCACTAGCTGCTCTGTACTGGCTCCCTGTAAAATCAAGAATCACATTCAAAATTCTTCTCTTAACCGACAAAGCCTTGATTGGTGATGCACCATCATATCTTAAGGAGCTTGTAGTACCATATTGCCCCACTAAATGCGGGGTTATTTGTAGGTTCCTAGAGTCTTAAAAAGTAGGATGGGAGCCAGAGCCTTCAGTTATCAAGCTCCTCTTTTATGGAACCAGCTTCCACCTTCAGTCCGGGAGGCAGACACAGTCACCTCGTTTAAGAGTAGACTTAAGACTTTCCTCTTTGATAGCGCTTATAGTTAGGGCTGAATCAGGTTCACCTGGTCCAGCCCCTAGATATGCTGCTATTGGTTTATAGGCTGCTGGGGGATGTTTAGGATACACTAAGCACCTTTATCCATTTCTCTCTTTACTTATGGATGCTTTTTCATCTCTCTATTGCACATTATTAACTCTGCTTTCTCTCTGGAGTCCTTGTGACTTCACATTTCATAGGGTCCATTGGACCTGGCTGGGTCTGATGCCATGGCCGCTGATGCCCCGCCCTCTCCTCCTCTACCTCCATCTGCCTGATGGATCACGGAGGTCTGGATCGTGGAGTTTGCCTACCACCAACTATTCATACACTCTGTCATATTCATTGAATGTGTTTTAACTCTAATGTGTCCTTCTGTACACATGACATCTATTGCACCTGTCCATCCTGGAGAGGGATCCTCCTCTGTTGCTCTCCTGAAGGTTTCTTCCCTTTTTTCCCAGTGAAGGGTTGTTTGGGAGTTTTTCCTGATCCGATGTGAGGTTTTGGGGCAGGGATGTCTATGTGTACAGATTGTAAAGCACTTTGAGGCAAATTTGTGAGAATGGGCTATACAAATAAACTGAATTGAATTGAAAGTGGGCGTTGGTGTTATCTAATCTGTTATAATTCAGAAAGGAGTTGTGCCAGTATATGTCTTGCACAAAACCACCAGAGCCGTGTTTATCTGACCAAGTGAAGTAACTTTTTATCTACATCTCGTGTCCTGCACAGCTGCACGTACCTCACAGCTAAGACTGCACTGTGTTTGTTTATTTGTTGATGCGAGGACGACCCATATGTGCAGGCGTGATGGGGCTGATATGAGATCATGTCAAAATTATTGCTGGGTCCCTGAGCAAGATGTGCTTTGGATAAATATCTTAAGAAAGCAATCATTTCCAGTGTTCTTCTTTTGTTATACTCACAAACACTCAAAAGTGTCAATAAATGTATTCAGATATTCCTCTGTTGTTGTGCACGAGCAAATTAGAAATACGAGAAATAACTATCGACATCTCTCTATTCTTTGCATTAATATTATTATGATATTCTTTCTCTATTGAATGGTATATTTAACACTGAGCTAGTTCATCTTTATCTCAGTGATCGTGTCCAAATGAGTATAAAATATCACTCTGACCCTGAAATTCTGTCTCTAACAATGGCTATCCGGGGCTTCAAAAACATAGCCGTGCTGCTTATTATTATTAGGGCCCGAACACTGACGTCAGAACTGTTTCGGCTTATTATATGTTCTTAATCAGCTCAGATTAGAACGTTATTCAAAACAATCAAAAGACAAATGTTTTTTATTAAACAATTGGGTTAAACAAAAATGAATAAAGTACGGAGTCTGACTTCACATCAAACAGGCAGCGATGGGTTCTATTGTCAGCTGAAGTTAAACTTAAAGCTACGCAGCTCTCCGACCAAGTAGGAGCAGCCTGACCACCGGAGGATTTTGATGTTCAGCTGGAGCGACTGATGGTGCCGGGTCCGACCAGGGTAGAGGACCCTTGGTGTGCACCGCTGACTAGCCTCATGAAGTCAGTGTAGCACTGCTACACTGACTTCATGAGGTCTCAGGTCCTGGACAATGCTACACTGACTTCATGAGGTCTCAGGTCCTGGACAGTGCTACATTGACTTCATGAGGTCTCAGGTCCAGGACAGTGCTACACTGACTTCATAAGGTCTCAGGTCCTGGACAGTGCTACACTGACTTCATGAGGTCTCAGGTCCTGGACAATGCTACACTGACTTCATGAGGTCTCAGGTCCAGGACAGTGCTACACTGACTTCATAAGGTCTCAGGTCCTGGACAGTGCTACACTGACTTCATGATGTCTCAGGTCCTGGACAGTGCTACACTGACTTCATGAGGTCTCATGTCCAGGACAGTGCTACACCGACTTCATGAGGTCTCAGGTCCAGGACACTGCTACACTGACTTCATGAGATCTCATGTCCAGGACACTGCTACACTGACTTCATGAGGTCTCAGGTCCTGGACAGTGCTACACTGACTTCATGAGGTCTCATGTCCAGGACACTGCTACACCGACTTCATGATGTCTCAGGTCCAGGACAGTGCTACACTGACTTCATGAGGTCTCATGTCCAGGACACTGCTACACTGACTTCATGAGTTAGATATAATATTTTATTCTGTTGGATTATTGATACTGATTCATCAACATGTGCGCTGTATTTAAATGTAGCATGCTGTGCAGTTGAAAACAATTAAATACGGCCAATGTATTGTTGGGGATCATTGTTCACTCTTTAAAATGCTTCATGTTTTATAAAAACTAACGCGTAGTTGTGGAAAATGTAAAATGTTTCTCTGCAAAGTGTAGCTGTCAAATAAGTGTACTGAAGTCAAGTGTACAGTACTTTCCTTTGAATTGTAGTCCAGTGGAAAGAGAAATAACACAGTTGTATTTTACTGGGGGAACATTATAATACATACCACCACATTCCTCTGGTCCCAGTTTATATTTGACAAACTTTCACAGCATACACACAAATAAATGACTCAATAGATAACTAGAGATATCTTTAAATATCGCCCAGAAAGGAAACTGCAAAACCGTGTGAGTGTGTCAGTGCTGCGTTCAGGTGCTAGTATTGACGCTGACAACAGATCTTCAACAGGCCACCAAGGGGTGCAATAGCTGTAGGCCAGGGGTGCTCACACTTTTTCAGCATGCGAGCTACTTATTATGTGACCAAGTCAAGGCGATCGACCGACGGGGGGTGGTAGTGAGTGTGGTGTGTGCCGCGCGAGCCGCGCAGAGTTGTTGAGTTGGGTGGGGGTGACTTTTTTGACTTTTTTTTTTTGCGCAACCGGTGCGGCGCGCGTGCGGACACGCGACTGTGACACGAGAGACAGAAATGACGCTGCTGCTGCTGTGCTGCTGCGCTGCTGTGGGCGGGGGGGGGCGGCCAAATATTTCAATCGATTTTTTTACGCGATCGATATCGATCGCGCCGCGATCGACGACGACCGGATCGCCGCGATCGACCGGTCGATCGCGATCGACGTATTGAGCACCCCTGCTGTAGGCTACTACAATCCGTTCAATAACATCGGTCTGTGCTTTAAACAGCACATTAGATCAGAACAGATTAATTAAAAAGAACATTTAAGAATAATAAATTTTTACTGTCAACTGTATTTATTATTGTTCCTGTGGATTTGGGTGGTTTAATAACCTTAGCAGGAGTTTGTATTCTATAGTCACAAACAGCACACGCACACACAGACGAACGCGCGCGCACGCACACACGCACGCACACACACACACACACTCACATGCACAGCGGAGGTTTCCATTGTGACATTGTAAATAAGCCCAAATGTTCCTACTTTTTGAACCCCAACATGAAGGAAAAGTGAAACTTGTAGGAATGGAAACAGGTTAAAGATATTCACTCTTCCTGTGATGTCACCACTTTAGCTCTGAACATTACATCCGATTATGTAAACATCAGATATGTTGTATGAAAGATGTTGAACATTTTAAACTTTGAATGGAGTTTCTAATGAACATTTCCGAAAACATATGGAAGTTTAAAATAAGTTTAATTTGCAAAAATGTGTAAGTAATGAAATGGCCAAAACAATTGAACATTTGAACAAACGGTGTTTTGCAAGTATTCCAATAAACGGAGGGAAGCTGCTCAATGGGGCATTACTTGATCTAATTCAACCACTAGGTGGAGACAAACACCCAGCATTGTTTCTGCCGGTTCGACAGGAGGTCATCATCAAGTCATTCACATCATGACGTGCACACGCAAACAAATACAAACATAATGTTGATTAACACTGAATATAATAATGTGAAATGGTTTTCTCAAATTAATTGAGTTGGGTTTATTTAAAAGGGGATTATATTCACATTGTATCCACCTGGGGGCAGCATAACGCTGTAAACACATTAGCTGTGACCTGAAATGACTGGCTTCACTTATTCATCATTACTAGAGAACACAGTCTCAGTTGTCTCACCGTGAGAAGTGAACTGTAATTTCAGAGGCCGATGCATGCAATTTGTTCTGCGTCATCCTGACAGCGAAGTACCACAGCGAGAGTTTACACTTCTATGACATGTGACTCATTGCATTGTGGGATTGTTAGCAGACTCTACTCTCTACTTCTTCCTTTGTATGGCCACTATCTAGAGCCAGAAAGTTCCACATTCTAATAAATAGGGGTGGGTAAATACAGAGTGTGAAATCCCCTCGTTAACTTGATATGGCTAAAATGTCAGTCTATTCACCATCAAGGAGGCAATTCTTAATTCATTCAACTTTTATTTATACTCATGATATCACTAAGGTTCGACCCTCATTTGCAATGACATCGAGTCGATTATAACAACAAAACAATCATAATCTGGTGAACATAAAATTGATTGTTGAGGCTTTAATGAGGCCTATAGCTTTATGACGGGCCTGGGAGTTGACATTCATTTCCAGTGACTATTTACTTTGCAGTCCACCGGCTGTGACATCAGAACCTGGACTGTATAAATTAACAAAGGCAGGCACCTTGGAATAAACACATCTACACTCTTTTCCAGAGGAGGAGGAGGAGAAGAAGAGAGGGAGGGAGACTGGACAAAAGAAAGAACGCAAGAGGCAGAGGTGAGGAAGATGGACAGAAGGGACACCCGGCTGGTCAGCTCTTTGCTGCTGTGTATCATCACTCAGGTGAGACACACATCAATATCCTCTCTGTAAATTTAGAAGCCCATCTGTCTGTTGTAATTAAATTATATGAAGATGTTATCAGAGAATTTCCGTTCTCTGCACCGACATGTGGTGAGCTTTAGTGTGTGAAGTCTGACTCTCACCATATCATTACTTTTGGGTAGGGGATATCCCCGTTGTTTCCATAATGCCATCAATCTTCATATGAGGGGAATCACAGGAGTAGTTAGAGTTATGAGTTTTAGTCATACTGTTTACTGGTATACTGATAATTATGTAAATAATGTATTTTTATTTAATGTATTTTTTAAGTTGTTGTTGTTTTTGCACGTTTTTTTTAAATTTGTATGACCGTTTTTAAATTGTTCATGCTTGATATATTCATTATTATTATGATTATTGTTTTTTAGAACACAGTTAAAAAGTACACAAATAGGATAAAATACACAGACACAGAAGCACACATCCACATACATATATGCATGATACATAGACAGGAGTTGCAGCACAGGGCAAAAATAAAAAATAAAGTAAAGGAAAACAGATAGTATTTATTATAAAGCCTAATCTATAGAAATGAGTTTTCAGCAGCCACTTATAACAAACCACAGATTCAACACCTCTGATGGAAGGAGGACGTACAGATGAGTACAACATGATACTAATATGCCTTCTGCACTGAATCCAGTAGTGATGTGATTAACGTCTCTTTCCACTATAATAAGTCAAAGGTTCAAAGAAGTTGATCTAATCATCTAGAAGACAGCATCGTCAGATTGTTTGATGGTGCCTGTCAGTGCTTTCACATCATTTAGTTCTAAGCCTTTCGTTTTGGCAAAGCAAACTGACATACTGGAATGATCTGATATGATGATACCAGCTGTAAGTGCCAATGCGTTTACATGGAGCTGTACCCAGAGCACATGCTGTTTGGCTCAATGTGAGTGAATATTCATTTATTCTAGAATCGGCCTTTAACATGGATGGATAACTGAGCGGGCCAACCGAGCAGAGACCCAGGGGCCCACCTGGCCCTCACCAACAAAATTTCACTCAACGAGGCACGTACCCAACAGGAAGAGAATCAAAATGACCACAAAGAAACATAAAACGACTGCAAGGAGACACAAAAAGACGACAAAGACACAACTTCAAAGAGATGCACACACAAAAACAACGAAAAGGGGCTAAAGATCCACAAAAAGACCAAACCCAACTACCAGGAGATGCAAAACGACTCCAACGAGACACAAAATGACCACAAAGAAACACAACTAGAAAGAACTGCAAAACAACCAGAGCACAAGAAGAACAGAAAGAGGCTCAGTGCCTCTAAATTGTGTGTGTGTGTTGCTCCCATGTGGTGGGGTCCTTTCACTTCCTCCCTTCATACTACTGTCCCTTGTGTGAACTTATGTAAAGCTGCATAGGACTACAGTTGACTCATACTGAGTCCTACAGTAGAACATCAGTATCGTGAGATCAGATTTATGATATTTCCAAAATCCAAATCCACAAAAAATGAAAAGGTTGCGTGTCCTGCTTGAAAAAGTCAACAGGATTGACTAGAGATAGTTCTTCAGTCGTAAGTTGTTCCGGCGGAAGTAGTTCAGGGATGTGTGTGTGAGTCAATACCTGTCTTGGGGCCAAATCCACTCCAGCACATAACAATTATTTGATTACCAGTTGAGCCAGATGGTCGCTGTTTAAACAGAGGGCACAACCAGCCGCTGTGTTTCGTTACTCTGACTTCAGGTGTGGTGCCAGCTGTGCTCTGGGCCATGTCAGTGCCCGCCCGCCACGCCGCCACGCTGCCCTGTTGGTGTTGCCATGGCGTGGGACAGCTGCGGGTGCTGCCCGGCTTGTGCTCGGCAGGAAGGCGAGGCCTGCACCGACCGGCTGCCCTGTGACACCCACCGAGGGCTGCAGTGTGACTACAGCGCCAGCTTCCCCGGAGGGCCGGGACAGTGTGTCGGTGCGAACAGAATACACTCATACTGTATATCATTACGGGTATATAGTTTTATGTTTCCTATACTTCTGATGCTGCGTATGGGACATGAATCTCCTCGGTGAAACTCCTGTGTTTGTTTAACTTTTCACTTCCTCTAATCACATTTAGTTGACTATCATGCTTCTACTCATTATCAGACCTTGTAACTTTCAATAACAATCACTCGACATTTAACATACTGTGTCTGGGCTTTTCAAAAAAAGTTAAATGTAAACATTTATTTTTGCAAATGGGCTCTAAAGAAGTATTGGTAGCTTACTTGCATATTGTTTTATGTTACCTATACTTCTGATGCCGCTACAAATACTATTGATAGTACTAATGGTGCCTACGAGGCAACCACTGGTATTACTATTTATAATCTTGATATTGTCATTCATCATGATAAAAAAAATAAACACATCCTTTCTACATCATGTAATTGAATTACCTGCATCCTTTTCAGTGAACAGCATTATAAAGTAGGTGACTATATTTCTTGTTTTCAGTTATTAGACCATTAGACCAGTAATTCCATTCCCGACTAAACTTGCAACATACACCCAAGAGTTCCAGTAATGACTGGATAGCAAAACATTTCCTGCAGGATATTTGTCTGCACATGTCTCCCATTAATCACCTCAACCTTGGCACAGATGTGATATAGTGAGCTTGACACTTCCACCCACATGACATTCCCTTCCCCCTCCATTTGGCGTGATCAGGTCGGAACGAGCTGGGCTGTGAGGTGAATGGTAGGAGGCTGGAGGAGGGACAAGCATTTCAACCTTCCTGTGCCCAGCTCTGCCACTGCCTGGGGGGAGGCGTGACCTGCGTGCCCCTGTGCACCGATGATCTGCAGAGACCGGATGATAAGTGCCACAACCCTCAGCTGGTGCGACTACCGGGACGCTGCTGCAAAGTGTGGTTGTGTGAGGGTCTGGACAACAGCATTTCCTCAAATCCATCAACAGGTAAAATATGGCTGGAAACGTATCAACAGAGCTTAGATGATCAGAATAGTACGTGCTAATATAGTCTGGCTATTAAGAGTCACATCGAAAAGTAGGCACTTTGCACCCCTTGCTAAGTGCCAACCCCCCCCCCCCCCCCCCCGGCCAATCATAGCAGATCCGTCTCTGCTCGAAACACTCATCCGTGGTTTCAGGTGGTCTCCATCTTCAGATGTAATGACCATTTGATTAGATTTTGGGATCGATCGGGTCAAAGGTCAAGGTCAAGGTCATGAAAAGGTAAAAATCTTCTTGAATCGCATGAAATTTGGTGGGATGATTGCTTATTATCCGGGGGCCATTTTATTAGATTTTGGGATCAATCGGGTCAAAGGTCAAGGTCATGGAAAGGTCAACATCTTCTTTTTAACATAGCGCGGTAAATTTGTATCCAATTGGCATGCAACTAATGCCAAAATGTTCATAATTCAATGCCCAATCTTGTGATATGCAAAGGTATGTGCTCTACTGAGTGCCCATTCTAGTTTAAATATGTTTTACTGCTGAACCAGTTTGCCATCCTGATAAACCCTATAGATGCATAACGTAGACCCTTCTATCTGATTTGCTCTGAAATTGCTTTTTTCTTCAACTTTTTTCCAAATGTTTTTCGGTGCATATTTCTTCAGATCAGTTAGTGACAGGGTGGGCTCCTCAGCAGCTCTCACAGCCGAAAGGAGGAGCAGCAGGGGGGCGGAGTTTAGCCAAGGGTCGATCGGATGAATTTCAGCTGTTTCCTTCAGGGCATCTTTTAAATGCAGGTCAGCAGGTGTTTGGACACATGTACCAATAGCCAATACCATAATGTTTAGGGTCACATTTGGGTTGTGGCGAAATAAACAGATTTCAATAGGGGTCAGGAAGATTAAGCATGTGTGAAACATCTGTGAACGCTATTCTTAACAAACCAACCTCGCCCATTTTACAACAGTTTACAACATTCCAGACCTGCATATGTGCAGCATTTTCCGGCTTATGCGCTTTAATCAAAGCTATCCTTGTTAAACAACGTTCAGCTTGGTGCAGAGAAGGAATACTTTCCTCTTCTGGGTTTGTTTCCAGCTGAGCAGACACGCCAGGACTACGGGCATGGACTGTCTGGCCCGTCGTTTGGCTCCATGTCCAACTGTATCGAGTGGACCTCAGACTGGAGCCCCTGCTCCCACAGCTGTGGCCCAGGTGTCTCCACCCGCAACACAAACAAGAACTGGGCTTGCCGCCTGCAGACTGAGACCAGACTGTGCCAGGTCAGGCCGTGCCAGACTCTGATGCCGGGGCTCCGAATGCTACAGCCGGTCAGTGCATAACTGACTCCACTGAATTAATCAGTTACAGTCACAGGTCCAGTGATCAAAGACAAGAACATGTTGACCATTTACAAATGAGTAAACATGTACTTTTCCATTTTTATCCACAAGATTTGATCATGAACGATATGAAACTTACATATAAAATCATCTGAAAACACTGTAAAAAGAACTGTTTAAAAAATACTAAAATATATAGGCTACTAAAATGAGTCATTAACTTACATCATGATTATAAAACTGTATTCCTCTTATCAATGTTTTAGGAGTTAATTTTTACTACTGTCCTTTCTGTTTAAAATGTTGTTTCCAATTATACCATAGTAGCATTTTTTCCAGAGACAGCATCATTTTCTAATGGTAAATGAACCTGTACTTTCGCGCTTTTTTAGTCTTTCGACAACTCGATGCACTTTAACACTCCGTGACATCATTCACCCATTCATGGTAAAACTTATCATTTTTACGAGAGGTTTGGTCTATAACTATATCCTGAAGCCAGTGGCAACTGAGGAGTTTAATCTTGAGTTTTTCTTCAAGAGGCACTTAAATGTGTGCTGTAGAAGATGGTCCACATCGCTAATAGTGACCAGTTATTTTCTTCTTTAAAAGAAATATAAATATCGAATCAGCTGCTGGAGTTAGTATCACATTTGTGTGATCAGCTTTCATTGCCGAAGGGTTTGGGCATCTGTACTGTTGTTCCAGTGTGGGGCTATCCCCTCATTGTGGCTTCTAAAGTCCTCTTGGATGAACCCGCAAAGAGAGGCTGGTGGAATGTGATTGACTAATGCTAGGTTCACACCCGAGCGACACAAGCAACCAAACGGCCGAGCATGGACAGCTACATTGTCGCCGAATTTCCGTTGAAGTGTTGCTTGTGTTTAAAAGATGGAACGAAAGAGGGTGAAATGAAACCGTATGATTTGTTGACGCTTCACTCCTTGGTCACTGGAACGTTAAAGTTGAGACCAACTCAACTTTGATTTGTAGCGCGTCACAAGAGTGTTGTTTCAGTTTATAACTTCATGTCACCGGCTTTTTATTCAAATGGACGTGTAGTCTGAAGCTTGGTCACAACAACACGGTAATGAAAAAGGACATGATGGATTATTGTCTGTTTACCAATACATTCATTACATTTCCTGTTGGAGATGGTGTGCTATAAGGCCAGATAAGAAAAGTGAAAAATGTAGAAATGTAGAATTATACACATCGGCGTTTAATATACGCCGATGTGTATAATTCTACATATTTTCATATCCTTTTGTAGTAGTTATGTTGTTTATCTTGTTACATATCATAACAAGAGAATTAACATAACAACTATGTTTCCTGTCACGGTGTATTTCAGGGCTCGGGTGTGTGTGAGAGCAGCTACAGTTCAACTCGGTCCATTCAGCTCGAACATCAGGGCTGCTGGAGCACCAGAGCCTACCGTCCCAGGTTCTGCGCCCTGACCTGTCTGGAGGGACGCTGCTGCAGCCCCTCCCACACCAGGACACTGCGGATGGTTTTCCGTTGTCCCCAAAACAGGCTCACCCTGCAGCAGGTGATGGTGATCGAGTCCTGCTCCTGCAGCATCTCCAACTGCCGCCAGTCCACAGCTGCCCAGAATATCCTCCTCTGGCCGTGAGCTGGATGTGCATCCAGCTACAGAGAGACGGGCGGGACCCGTCTGTGAGGAAAGTGACCAAACGTGATGACACATGATTGATTAAATGTATGGAAATATTACAATCAGGATGGGAAACTTGACATCCGACAATAGCTGTTGTAGGAAGAGTATTAGGATAAATACAGCAAATACAGAGGTTTGTAAATTGGCTCAATTTTGAAAGCATGTATTTTTAATGTATGTTGAGATTAATGCAGTTATCTGTACCATGATTTAAAAGCAAGCAAGAGATAGCCCCATTTAATTACATTTCTATACGACTTCAAGATTGTCCACATATTTGTCACGACTACATTATATGAAGATAATATGTTACGCTGTGTTTTCAACTTGTCCCTCAAGTTTACAACATTCAAAACAATATTCAATGTTTTTTTTCTTCATTTTTTCTTCAACTGATGTCTGTAAATTTAAATTGTTTGGACCACTTAATAGATGAAATGCTGCCCCCTGTTTGTTAGGAACATGTGGCTACATTTTACAGTGTACCTTTTTTAAAGTTCAGCTGTAATTAAATTGCATGTTTATTTGCATACAGATTTGCTTCGTAAATCCCAGTTACACAGGAAGAATGTATGGATTGTCATGTTTGATGTCATGGCGGCGTCCTTCAGGTTGTTTCATGAAACAGATTATGTTGTTTCTTTGAATGTAGACAGATTGCCTCTGAGTTTGCAAGAACATTTTCTCATTCGTCCACAATTTACAGATAACACACTGATTTAGGAGGAGGGGTGGTATGCTGGTAATGGAGTTATATAAAACTGCCCATAAAATACATATTTTAAAGGGTCCTTGTGTAGGATTTCGGGATCATAACCAGTGTTGGCTGGTGTTAATCTTTTTTGGTAGGGCCATCCAATCAATTTCATCAAACATCCCAGGATAATGCAAAAAATATATCAAACACGCATTTCTACTTTGCAGTTAAATATAAAAAATGTATTCCAACACTGACATAATAAGGACATCTCATTCATGCAATTAAGTATATTAACATATAAACATATATATATATAGTATTCAGTAAACAAGAATTGCTGTGTTTAAGTTAGCTGAAAGAGTCCTTATCTACAAAGAGAGCTGGTCCTCTTTGCGGAGTCCATGATGTTTCTCCACACTCATTGGATGAACTCAATTAAATTGTTGGCAGGTTTTCCATCCAATAATGATATGCCACTCCAACTCAAATTTAGCACATCAGTGCAATAAAATGTAATTAAGTTAGTCCAACTCATTTGTATCAAATACATCTAAAATAAAATAACGATATTCATTAAATTAAATTAATTTGTGTTTGTCCAACTCAAAATATAAACTAACTAACGAACAAAATATGCAAACTCCACACAGAAAGAACGCCCCAACTGGGAATTGAACCCATGGACCTCTGGCTTTGAGGCGACAGTGCTAGCCACTACACCAACGTACTGCCCTGAAAGTGTCTTCACCTCATGTAAACAACTGATTTTCAGCTGGCGCATGTGCAAAGGGTAGTCCTCAATGAAACACATTTATTTTGAGTTGATATGCACACCATCTAACCTAAATAAATCTAATAAATGAAAGTATTCATACATTTTGTGTTACACCCATTAAATATAAATATCTATTTTTGTAATTGATTTATTTAAATGTATCAAACAATATTTAAATGTGTCACCTCTAAGAAGGGCTTGAATCGTTTTTTTGAGTGCACTAGCCCAGAACAGACCAACCAAACCATGACTCTAGAAGTGTTTTACATCACTTGGAACTGGAAGCTACCGTAGTTCTCCAACACACCTGGAAAGAGAGAGGTGAGGGGTGAGCGGAGAGGTTTAGTTTGTTGCAATCTGTAACCACACCCCTTGATGCCACTAAATCCTACACACTGGCCCTTTAAATGATACAGATTCACTTATCTAAGTGAGCTGTTTGTTCTGCAGTGTTTGTTTGCTAATGTGTGGATAGATTCTCAATGTCTTTCTAAAAGATCTGTTTTTATTTTTTAAATCTGCAGTCAATAAGAAAAAGGTTGCCTGTTTAATCAAGAACACAAATGTGTAATACAAACTGACTTGATGGTGTTATGACTAGCACTGGTATTATATTTCAATATTGGCACATGTTCCACCTTGTTGTCAGAATAATCTGTGTTTGACAAGAGGGAGGTGAGTGATTCAACAGGTGCAGAGCCAAATTGTAAGGAGCTAGTAATAACCTTACTACTTAAAAGTCCATGAGACATTTTATTATCCCTTGGTAACTTTCAATCTAAAAATAAATATCCAAAAAGTTATTTGTACAACAGTTAGTTGCGCGTGTTACTTAATCTGTCATGACAGGCAGAGATGATGCAATTACTTCACATTTGTGAGCTGTGTTCTCGGTAAAGATTTGAAGAAGTCGATGTATTATTTTTGTTTTCTATTTCTGAGCGTGCCACGTGTTTCTGTGTGTAGTACAGCCGTCTCGGGAGACAGGAAGTGGGCGGGCGTCAGCTTTGCGCGACGCACACACGGAGTACCCAGAGGAGATGCGTGGTTTTGGGGAGTCAGCCACCGGCTGCTGCTCCGACGTGTTTGGGGAGAAGTGCAGGTCAAACAAACGAGAGATTTAAAAAACGAAAACAGAAGACCGAGACATGTCTGGAAATGTTACGCACGGAGCCTGCGAGAGCATCAACCTGAACTTTACGCACGCCTTCCTGCCGCCCGTCTTTGTCATCGTGTTTGTCGTCGGGACGCTGTCCAACATCTGGGGACTCCGGAGCGTGTGCGCTAGCTGGAGCAAAATCGGGAGCATCAACGTGTTCATGTTCAACCTGGGGGTGGCGGACCTGCTGTACCTGGCCACCCTGCCCTTCCTCGTGCACTACTACGCGCGCAACAGTCGTTGGCAGTTCGGCCAGACTTTCTGCAAGGTGACGCGCTTCTGCTTTAACCTCAACCTGTACGGCAGCATCGGCTTCCTAACCTGCATCAGCGTCTACAGGTACCTGGGCATCGTGCACCCCATGTGGGTGATGGGCAAAATCACCAGCCGCCACTCACTGGCCGTCAGCGCCCTGGTCTGGCTGCTCGTCATCATCCAGATCCTGCCCGACATGTTCTTCGACAAGAACGATCCGGGGTCCCCGAACTCGTGTTACGACACCACGTCGAACAAGCTGATCCAAAGCTACATGCCGTACAGCATCGGCTGGACCGTGACGGGGTTTGCCGTGCCGTTGGTCATCATCCTGGTCTGTTACGGGCACGTCGTCGCGGTTCTCGCCAAGAAAGCCAACGTCAACCCGCTGCTGAAGCAGCGGTGCTTGAAGCTGGTCGTGATCCTGTTGATCCTCTTCTCCGTTTGCTTCATCCCCTACCACGTGTTTCGAAACCTCAACCTTACGACCAGGATTCTGAAGAAACGCGGATTCTGCCACGCGAGCTTCCGCGACATCTACATAGCGCATCAGGTGAGCAGGTGCCTGGCGTGTCTCAACAGCGCCATCAACCCGCTGGTTTACATCGTCGGGAACGACGAGTTCCTCATGAAGCTCCAGCACCTCAGCAGGCGGGCCCGGGTGTCTCTGGCGGGTCTGACAGGAGCCGTCCGGTACCGCAAACCGATAGAGGTGGACCCGGATTCGCCGTCGGACACTCGCGGTAATAACTCCGAGCTGATGAAAGGATGAGACGCACCATCGGGTTCCCTCCCACGTTTCTGAGAATAATGATGTTCGGTGACTGCAGGATATGAAGCCTATTATCGGCCATAAGTCATCGGCTCACCGAGGTGCACACGAACGCAGCACTTCGTCCGGATCTGCTGCACGTGGTCACAGTAGGCAGAAGTTGTTTTTGCAGCTGGAGCTCATGTTTGTATCTCGTGTAGTTTTCGTTATTGTACATATGCTGTTCATATTTTTGCACTTTTTAATGCATTGCTCTGTGATTACTTTGTGCAGGGGGAGTCTTGTCCACTGCGCATGAGCACCTGTTTCTAACTCGAGACATATTGCACTCGACCTTATACCTTTGCACTGTTACAGGTGAAGCTTGTCTTACCCCCGTGGTTTATGTGAGACATTTGAGAAGAGCACTGTTCCCTCAGCTTTTTTCTTATAATAGATTCAAGGAACTGCAGTGATGATGTAAATGTTGTAAGTTAGCTAAGTTAAAGAAAATACCACGCTGTTAAAAAAAAAGGTAACGTCCATGTATTACTTCAATAGAAGTACAGAAGTATTATCAAAGAATGTACTCAAATAACACTTATTAAAGTACTCTTTATGCAGAATGCCACCTGTGTGTGAATGATTTATTATACTGTGCACAGGTTCATATTTTAGTTATATGTAAAACTAGTTTTATATATATATACAGTATATATATATGGATAGCTCTCTTCTAGTCATCCAACCACTCAAAGCGCTTTAACAGTACATAATATCATTCACACCCATTCATACACTGATGGGAGGATCCACCTGCACATCAGCAGTAACTAACATTCACACATCATATTGGCACATGTAGCTACAGGAGCAATGTTGGACTTGAGTGTCTTGCCGAAGGACACATCGACATTGACTAGCGGAGATCGAAGCGCCGATCCTCTGATAGAACGACAACCCAGCTCATCCCTGAGCCACAGTCACCCTTACCTACAGTTTGTGTGTATGTAAAGATTGCTGATATGAAATATGAAAAACAACCAGTCGACAATGTTAAAGCTGCTATATTGAATGTTGATTTAAGCTTCTCTACTAGGTTCATATATTTATAAATCTGACTGAAGGAGTCAGTCATGAACTTCACCTTGTCACAGTCCACGTATAAAGGAGGCAAACACAAAATGGTGCAAGTACCTCAAAAGTCTGAAGTACAGTGTTGTAGTAAATGTACTTTCCACCGCTGGTTTGGAGACTGTGAATATGGAAACAAACACAAATCCAGTCCACTGTCCCAGCAACAAAACACTGTATTTATTAAATATGATATGGCTTCCTCTGTTTTCTTAACCCTTGTGTTGCCTTCGGGTCATTTTGACCCGATTCAATATTTAACCCTCCTGTCGCCTTCTGGTCAATTTGACCCGATTGAATGTTTAATGTCGGTGTTCTTTCGGGAGTCAACAAACAAACATAAAGTACCTCACACTTAAACTTGGAAAACAATATTAATTCTAATAATTTTCTGGAGATTTTAATAGCTGGGGTCATATTGACCTCAAGGGTAAAATATGTTAGTAAATATAAAGGTAACAGGAGGGTTAAACATTGAATCGGGTCATATTGACCCGAAGGCGACAGGAGGGTGAAACATTGAATCGGGTCAAATTGACCCGAAGGCAACACAAGGGTTAATTAAACAGCTAGGGGGACTAATAATGTCTCAGCCACTGCAAAAAAGAAAGCACCTTTTTCTGAATGCTGATAATAAAAATCCTAATGATACATATGAGAACTAATTTCTTAGCGTACGTGATGCAGCTGAACATCGGGGAAAGTCTCTCACGGACAGAAAAGGTGATACGTGCAACGGCATGACTTATCTGATTGTCTTGCAGGTGTGCTATCAGATGTGTGTTCTTTCCGACTGAGTACATCTTGATTGTAGGTGCCGACGGCGAACTGCAGAGCAGACTTCTCTGGTTGCTGTGCTCTGTAGGAGATGTATTTATCTGCTCTGTGCTAACTTCACCAACCACTGAGAGAATCTCACAAAGCTGAAGCTGTCTGCGGCCGCCTTCATGAACAATCTCGGTAGCTCTCTGCAACGCTCTGGTTACAACTTGCCACTAAATATTGGATAGTATTCACATTTAAAAACTCTTTTTGGGAGTATTTAAGATTTTTTTAAATCTTTCTTCTGCCATTTAAAAAAAAGAAAATGAATCTTGCTTGAGAACACAGTCGATGATTTACAGAATTAAAACGGTATTATGAATAAGGCACCAATAAAATAACTTTGATTACTTGCCTTTTATTGGTACAGTTGAAGAGAGCAAGATTATGAAGAACAAGAGAGTAACATTTTTCCCCTTCAGAAGAACGTCAATAAATGACACTCTTAAGTATTGCATCATTTGTTCCTACTGTGTAATTGAATGATACAAAGCGGAGAAGGATGAGTAATACAATAGCACCAGGAACTGGTTAGTATTTTATTGGTATTATTTTTTACAGCAAAATTACACTGTGTATTTCAAAAATGTAATCATAGATCACTCCGATGAAATGGAGAAATTTCGCAACATGTTCAGTTATTTGTCATCGGCAACGTGACAGGAAAGGGTGTAGCCACTGGGTCCACCTCACTTCTCTTTAACTGTAGCATGGCTTAAGGTTACAACACTTACAGGTGGAATACCTTAGAACTCCTGAAGGTTTCTTTCCCCCTTTTTCTTTTTTTTTAGGGAGTTCCTGATCCGATGTGAGGTCCTGGCACAGGGATGTCATAAGTGTACAGATTGTAAAGCAATGTTTGTTCTTACTGGATTCATTGTTGAGGGTTCCTTTTCAACTACATAATTACTGAAGCAGAGCATCCTGCCCTCCTCAGTTCTAATGAAGCAAGAAGTCTCGGTCGAGGCCGTGGAGCCGGAAGATTTCACCAAATGACTTCCTTGGTCTGCTCTGGCCTCGCACCCGAGACGCAAGTTCCTGGCTTGGTTTGGAATAATGACTCTGACGAACGAATCAGACCAGGCTTCTGCTATAAACAGGAACATACACCACAATGAGGTTATACTCTCCTTGTCCAACATTCCCCTGCCCTATTGAAGTGTACACAAAAACCAGAAGTGGTGTCTGTTTTTTTTTGCCACTTTCATTTCACTTTCATTTCACTGCACACCCTGTGTGTGTATGTGACAAATAAAACATCTTGAATCTTGAATCTTGAATCTTGGTTAGCCCAAAAATATAGAGATAATAACTCACAAGTTACTTCTCGATTTTGCACAAATAAGATATGCTCAATCCGTTTTCCCAACAAAGCAATATTGTGTAAATAGTGTGCGATGTAATGATGGTACAAATACAGGAACATTTGCAAAATCTCAACGTAGCATAGAGCGTCATTTGTCCTTCACGCTTGCAAAATCGTTTTCTTGTGGTTTCCTACTGCAGAGATTCATTTATAATGTTGGTTCACCTCAAACGTCCTCATGCTGAACCAGAAACACTGAACATATGCCGCTATATTGTTCCGCGTTCTCAGAGGATCACAGAGGAGAGCTCGCTCCATCTGTGTGCTTTGTGGTTTCTGAGCAGGATCTTGGACACAAACAGATAAATATTATCATCTCGCTCATTTTCTCTCCCACTCATTCTCTGATTCCGTAAACGCAGTCGGGTAAGAAAAACACAGATCTGCATGATGAATGTGCACAAGCACTTAGAGGAAACACCGGGCTCGGCTACACCCAGAGACCCTGCAGTATTACAGAGGGTTGGAAAATACTTCATACTTTGGCAACACCTCTTTTCTTTTGTTTTTTGGAGGCTCAAATTGCCTTAACTTCAGGCTGAATTCAGATTTGTTTCACAGTATTTATTTAGCCTCACCAATCAGTTGTCTGACAGCAGAAAGAAAGAAATATGTAAAACAACTAAATCACAAGTGGGGTTTACCTCTCGGAAAGTAGCTCAGACATGTACAAACTAATCTTGAAAAAGATTACAATAAATCACCGCCATTGTCAATGTCTTAACTCGTAGCTTTTTCCCGTGAAGTTCCTCACTGCTTCCCCATCATTGTTGTCTTTTCAGCCGTGATACATAGTAAGCTACTTTCTCGTTAAATGCTCTGGAAAAAAATACCTTTTAAATGATGACATATACAAATATTTTGAGGAATACAAAATTAACAGTTAGCTATGAGGGTTGTTTCTTTCAATGGATTATTTTTGGGGACCTCAGTTAGGCCTTGTTAAGGGTTGAGGATATTTTATATTTTACTGTTAAAATCAAGTAATAAGATTTTTGAGATAACCTTCCCGTTTCAATGTTCCTAAACCACAGCCATGTTTAATTTGACTAACAGATTCCTGAATGCATCCATCATAATGACATATTTACTACAAATTAGACAACTGATCTTATCAGAGGCCTCTGACTGAACATGGAGCAGCAAAACAATTGAGACCGAAAATGTGGATGAAAGCCCAAAGTGCAAAATAGTTTTCATACGATAACCTCGATTCTAAGCACATTAGCCCCCATTTAATGAGTTCACGTGGGTTCGAATTTTAAGTAAGCATTTGGACCAAGCAGTTTAAATGACATTTCACAAAGTTTTCAATTCAAGACAGATTAGTTTATTCGTATTAAATCCAGTCAAATGTTATTTTCTTTTATACAGATTGTGAATTCTCTTTATGTTCAAATGGGGCCCATCTTGCTCTTATATGGAAACACCCAACGTCGCCAGAATGATGGTGTCGGTCCACTGTGCGGACACCGAGTTTGTACCTACTCTCCGGACAGTGAACTCATAGTACCTGTAGGTATCAGGTTGTTGACCTGTATGCTGTACGACTTGCATCGAGAGTTACTAACTTCCTCTTTCTCAGCAGAGGTTGATTGAATGCGTTTGACCTAGATTTGAAACTCTTGGTTCAGGTCTTCGGACTGCATGTCTGCAACTTCCCAATGCAGATACACGATGTTGGATGTCACGCACGACTTAGATCTGTTGATCATCACCGGGAACTTGGTGATGAGGGATGCACTGAGAAGAATTATTGTGGGGGAGCAGACTTTGTTGGAGATGAGATGGTTCCGTCCGCAGGCGCAGCTCGGAGTCATTCTGCTCTCAAAGACGTTCAAGTCCTGGTGGGTTTGCAGGTGCCTCTGCTGCACTTGTGCTACCGTGTCTCCGTCCGCCAAACCCTGGTCGTACCTGCCGATGAAGGCCTCCAGCTCCTGACTGGCCTCGATGAGCTCCTCGTAGAGCAGTTCCTGAAGAGAGAGGAGAGACCTCACCCCGGTTTTTGCCAGGGCCAAGGCACTCTGCAGCCTCTGCGTGTCAATGAGAGATCACACGCTGCTGTCAGAGAGTTGCAAAGTGTTCTGCTGCTCATCCGCAGGCGGGGACACGTCGCAGCTTCGGTTTTCCAAGTAGAACGAGCCCCTCTGCATGAGTGCATGAGTCTCAGCGCTTCTTGCCTCTCCTTGAAAAGACGTCACATGAACCTATGAATCCACAGAAGCTCTGCTGTGCGCTCAACCTCTCACACTGTACATCACATCCCTCAGACAGTACAGGCATACCAGTGAAGGTCTTTTAAAGTTTGAAGACCCTCCAAACCTACACAGGTGTTTTCAATAACGCGGGCTGATTAGACCTCGAGTCAGGTTGGTTGAGTTTGTCTGGAGCTAGGAAGTCTAGCTAGGAAGTCTTGGAACTCGTGCGGAGGCTTCAAGGCTATGTCCAGACCAATATCAGTATTGCAATCATATTTTATTTACAATATTATGTTTTGTAAAGGGCTTCACAGTGGTGTATTGGCCCTATGAAGGATAGGCGGTTCAGATAATGGAATGTTTTGAAATGCTTTCCATTTTAAATGATCAATAAAAAAAAAAATGTTGAGCATGGATATAGCATTACAAGTCGCAATACATGGCCTTCTTGTTGTATCAAGTATCCAAATATATTGAATTCTGAACCCTGTACTATGACAGATGTCATACAACGGAGGTGATGATGCTGAGGGCCCCAGCAAAACAACTGGACCGCAGCTCAACTGCAGGCAACACACTTTATTACTTTATTGGCCAAGAGAATTCACAGGCATGTCAGGAAAATCTGTTGAAGAGCAGGTGTTTATTTAAGTTGCTACATTGACCGAAGTAGTTACTTTCACACTGTCCAATTGCTGCATGGAGCAGGTGCGATTGTTTGTCTATTACCTCGTGCTCTGGGAATTAATGATGGATATTTGTCACTATTTGCTCACATTTTATATACAACTAAGTGAATAATTGAACAGTAATAATCGGCAGATTAATTGACTGACTGCAGATTATATGGCCTTTCCAATATGTTATACAAGTGTGACAACATAGGATAATAAATCAATAATAATTTTGAGGTATATAGCTCATACTAACCATGAAGGACAAGTCACTCAGTCTGGTGCTAAGCAGCTGTTGTATATGCTTGTGGAGCTCTGGGAGGCCGTCCACCTGAGTCCTGACCTCCTGGGCTTCACTTTCATCAGAGCCAGCTTTACAGGCCAGCTTGACTTCATCCATGGTAACTGTAACATACGTTTACATTTACTCATGTACAGTGTGTAGCTTATAGGCAACGTACACACGTGTATTCTTAGTGCCTTCTCTTAGGGGACTCACAGATTGTTCAGGGACACTTAGTGTATGTTTTTACTTGGGTGTAAAACTACATATATCAATGCTATCATGAAGTACCTAGTGTGCAACTGTAAAATGTGAATGTATCACTGCAGTTTGCAGACCCATGCTAATATATATATATGTATATATATATATATATATATATATTTGTTCCTTCTTTACAAATAATGTGGGGGGAAAAATGAAATGCTGTGGGATGTTAATGAGAACACAAATATGTGTTGTTTTTCAGATCCCAGCCATCAAACGTATTTCAGAAGTGTCTGAGGCCATGTTTAATATATCATGATTCACACAGTGAAACTACATTAAAAAAAAATCAACATGAAATAACACTGCCTACACATTATATTTCTTATATTTAGGTTGTTTCATTGTGAACAAAATACACTTCTATATTTATCTTTTGTGAATGCCCTTATGAGAAACTATTCAAACCCCTACAGGGTTCTGGAAATCATAGTACATAGCATTACTGCTTGTAAGTTTATATTATTAATTTAAAGGCCCCATAGTATAGTGAGCTATTCATGTATGTTTTTTGTATTATAAAACAGGTGTTATACACTGTTAAAGTGACAAAAACGCTCATATTCAGGAACTGTGTTAATTTGTCGCAGCCTGGATTCAAGTTTTTAGCAATCTAGACTTTCATACAAATATACTGACATTTGTAAATACATATGCGAGTCATATTATAAAAATGAATTTCATTCAGACCATACCTCGGTTTTTGAAAGTGAAATATGTCTGAGCTGCAGTTCACTCGCTGGTTTACCTCATATGTTGAATGTGTTTTTTTACCTCAGCTTTTTGCTTAGCAGTCATCATGCCACAAGTGTATAGCGAATATTTATACGGGCTACAAAGAGACAAAAAATCATTCTCTTCTTTTAGACAAAACTTCACATAGAGCTGTGTTTCGAGGCTCCTACATATACAGTGCCAGTGTTCCATATGGATGATAAATTGCTGCTTCAGTGAAACATCAGATTAGTAAAAAAGTATGTGAGACCCCATTGGTCCTGTCATCTTTATTTGTTGAACAGCAGCAGAACCAGTGGCGCCCGGTAACTGACTGATTCAAATATGTCACGTTCACCCTCTGGAGGCTGGGGGCATTTTATGCATTTACAAAATAATTAAATTCACCGTTTAAAGTCTAAATTCCTCGCGCCGTGTTCTCTGGTTCTCTGACTGGCAGGCTGCTAATGAGCCTTACCTGTGAGGTGGGAGGTCCTTTGTGATTTACTGAGTGTTCATTGGTTGTTTTCCCCGAAATGTTTGACAGACAAACGGATTGACCAATCACGGTGAAAGGTTCGTGTGTCGCGTTCTTTCCTTGCCGCGTCACCCGACACGTCGCCTCCGTTCCTCTGTGTCTCAGAGGAGGCAGAGGAAGGAGCAGGAGAGAAACCGACGATTCATCCACGAGTTTAAACTGATTTCTGCTCCTTATTTTCGCGGAGAAATGATTGTTTAAAGCAAACAGTGTGTCAAACCGTACCATGGTTCAAAAAATAAAAAATAAAAAAAATAAAAATCTTGCGTTAATTGCGTTAAAATATTTTAGTGCGTGCTGACCAGTCAATGTAGATTAACGCGTTAACGCTGACAGCCCTAATATATATATATATATATATATATTTGTTCCTTCTTCTAGAAAATAATGTGGAAATGAAATGCTGCCAGGATGTTAATGAGAACACAAATATGTGTTATTTTCAGATCCCAACATAAAACTACAATATTTCAAGTGTCTGAGGCCATGTTTAATATATCATGATTCACACAGTGAGCTTCATTAAAAAAATCAACATGAAATAACACTGCCTACACATTATATTTCATATATTTGGTTGACTGCATTGTGAACAAAATACACTTCCTGTTTATCTTTTGTAGAATGCCCTTGAGAAACTATTCAAACCCCTACAGGGTTCTGGAAATCATAGTACCTTAGCATTACTGCTTGTGAGTTCTCTATTATTAATTTAAGGCCCAAAAGTATAGTGAGCTATTCATGTATGTTTTTGTATTATAAAACAGGTGTTATACACTGTTAAAGTGACAAAAACCTTTCATATTCAGGAACTGTGTTAATTTATGCATAGCCTGGATTCAAGTTTTTGTAATCTAGACTTTCATACAAATATACTGACATTTGTAATACATGTCACGAGTCATATTATAAAATGAATTTCATTCAGACCATACCTCGGTTTTAGTAAATATGTCTGAGCTGCAGTTCACGCTGGTTTACCTCATATGTTGAATGTGTTTTACACTCGCTTTTGCTTAGCAGTCATCATGCCACAAGTGTATAGCGAATATACGGGCTTTTATTCTTGTGCTTTCCTGTGTGTTGGCCTTATTTCTTTACAAGCCAACAATCTGTCCCCATTCACACGAACACACAGACACACACACACACACATTACACTGACTTAAACAACAGTTGCCCCTGCCTATCAGGAGGTAAACATTCAGTGTTCAGTCTAGGCCATGACACTTCGCCCGTGGCTTGAGATCACCTCTGACTCTAGTTAGGACATCGCTCTACCTCCTGTGCCACAGCAGCATCCAAGAAAATATACAGACAAAAGTCAATCTTTTAAGATAACCCCCACTTTAAGGTCTCTATAGCAATCCTCCAAAAGTATTTGTCTGATAATGCAATCAAAAGCAGCCAAAAAGTGAATAGTTTTGGATGGAAATGGCGAGAGATATTTCCTACCCTTGGCTCTGTGCCTGTTAGCCCTTTGATTGAAAATCTGATGGGAATTCCACTAATGTACAGTCCAACAGTCTTGTAAGAAAATACAGGATGGGTATGAGCTTTTCTCCACAATAGAAAACAGAGCATGTCAGCTGATGGACATCTATAACAGATGTATCTCATGTAGGAAATTACAGGCCTATCAGACCATATCCATCAGTCCAATGAGAGATCTACAAATGATCTGAGCCCAGTGGGGCCCAACAGGGCTCTGATCTGTGGGGTTGCGTCTATGTTTAGGTTATAGGACGTCAGGTCAGATCGGGCTGAGGTTGAGGATGTTGAATGACATCCGAAGAGCGGCAAGCCATGTTTCACTTTTTAAATTACATTTGTCCACTGCTGTCTTGGCCCCAGCTGCTCTATAGCTATTGTTTTGAACCATAAAAGAATAAATGTCACTGCTGGTGGGTGAGGTATGATCCCCCGACCCTTTACATAATGTTTGATGGTGCCGTGTGGATAGTGACGATTATTACAGATCAGTGTTAATATGAAACAATGGCACAACACAACACAAAACATAAGACTATCATCAACCCATCATTTTAAAGTTTCCATAACATGCATGGTTTGAACGGACACGTTTTTCAACCCTGACACGAACATCAGACGGCAATTTAATCTTGATTTATTACAGATGATGCTGTAAAATGTTTGTTTCCAGCACATAGCTACAAAGGCAAACTCTCATTACCTTCGCATTGAAAATGCGTAAGGTTATATTTTGATCGCCGTGTATTTATTTATTTATTTGTATGCGTGTTATTCACATTACACAAAAAGTATTAAACCGAATCGCATGAAATTCGGTAGGATGATTGGTTATTATCCGGGGACCATTTGATTAGATTTTGGGATCAATCGGGTCAAAGGTCAAGGTCATGAAAAGGTCAACATCTTCTTTTTACCATAGCACAGTCAATTTTTATCCAATTGGCATGCAACTAACGCCAAAATGTTCATAATTCAATGCCCAATCTTGTGATATGCGAAGGTATGCGCTCTACCGAGTGCCCATTCTAGTTGTCATCTGTCTTCATCTGTTTGAATTGATTCAGTGTATGCATGGGTGAATGATGTCTTGAAGTGTTAAAGTGCTTTGAGTGGTTGGAAAACTAGACAAGCGCGATACAAGTATAGTTCAATTTACCATGAGTCACCTTCCATCTGCCACACTTGAGAAGTGACTGCTGAAGACTTGACTATTCTCTTGAAAGCAAACCCTCGGTTAATTTTGTCCCAGAAAGATCCTCGAAGTGATAGTTAAAAGAAAAAATTCCAAATTTAGAAAAGGTGTAAAAGTAACAACATCTTGTGATAACAAGTGATCAGTCTACAACTTTGATCCAGACTGAAATATCTCAACAACTATTCTATGCTGAAGACACTCATGTTCCCCAGAGGATGAAGCAGTCATTTTGTTGATCCTCTAACTTTTTCCAAATGTTTCCAATACTTTGGTTCATGATCAAAAATACCTGCAAAATGAATGGCATCCCCTCATGTTGTACTTAATGTTCAGTTGTAAAAGCTCAAATAAATGGTGCACACGGTCAACATTATACCTTGCTGTGATGATCTTAGCATTCTGACGTTAGCATTTAGCTCAAAGCAATCCATTTGGGTTTCTGTGTTGTTGTACTCAGATAATGAATATTTAGCCTTTTTAGTTTCAAAGCATCAGCAGGTCGTTGTGAGGAAATGAGAATGTGTCTTATTAGCATGAACTTAAAAGCTGAGTTTCAGTTGAAGTTCATGTTTAAAATTCTCTGGATGAAGAATAAGATGCAGAACCGTGCCCACCAATTACATCCAACCGTTGACCTTTGTTATATGTCATTCCCCATCGCTTTCTGCCTCACCACCTCTCTACTATTGCTATCTGATGAGGTATAAACATCCAAAAACATGTATTAGATTGAATCTTTTTGTCTGGAACGCTGGTTTACTCTGTTGCATCTGGAAACATCCAACAACTAGAATGGGCACTCGGTAGAGCGCATACCTTCGCATATCACAAGATTGGGCATTGAATTATGAACATTTTGGCATTAGTTGCATGCCAATTGGACAAAAATGTATCGTGCTATGGTAAAAAAAAGAGTTTGACCTTTCCATGACGTTGACATTGACCTTTGACCCGATTGATCCCAAAATCTAATCAAATGGTCCCCGGATAATAACCAATCATCCCACCAAATTTCAGGCGATTCAAGAACATTTTGACCTGTTCATGACCTTTGACCTTGACCTTTGACCCGATCGATCCCAAAATTTAGTCAACTGGTCCCCGGATAATAAACAATCATCCCACCCAATTTCATGCGATTTGGTTCAATACTTTTTGAGTTCTGCGAAAGATTTTGACCTGTTCATGACCTTTGACCTTTGACCCGATCGATCCCAAAATCTAATCAACTGGTCCCCGGATAATAAACAATGATCCCACCAAATTTCATGCGATTCGTTCAATACTTTTGAGTTCTGCGAAAGATTTTGACCTGTTCATGACCTTTGACCTTTGACCTTTGACCCGATCGATCCCAAAATCTAATCAACTGGTCCCCGGATAATAAACAATCATCCCACCAAATTTCATGCGATTCGGTTCAATACTTTTTGAGATTTGCGAATAACACGCATACAAATAAATAAATAAATACACGGCGATCAAAACATAACCTTCCGGCATTTTCAATGCGAAGGTAATGATGTCACGGTGTACCGACATCCCCCGCAGAACACGTCTAAATCCGTAATGTGAGACATTTAACCACTATAAGTCATAAAAAAGCAGAAAAGGCAGGCCTGCAGGCCAAGTCAGACACACTACAGGACTGAATCCTCGTATGAAAAGTTCAACAAATATTTTGGCTAACCTGCAAGTTTGTTCTGACTGTCTGAATCTTCTTGTTGCCTCTTTGGTTGTCTGACATGTGGAAAAAGAGCCAAGTTGCTATATTTTCCTGTCTCGATTCGATGTAAGCTGCTGGGGCTCTCATTATATGTTGGATGTTAATTCATGTCAACTTTGGACTGATCTTTGTAAACTAAACTTTCCTACAGCTTTGGATTAAGTCTAGCTAGGAAGTCTTGGAACCTCGGAGGCTTCAAGGCTATGTCCAGACCAATATCAGTATTGCAATCATATTTTATTTACAATATTATGTTTTGTAAAGGGCTGCACAGTGGTGTATTGGCCCTATGAAGGATAGGCGGTTCAGATAATGGAATGTTTTGAAATGCTTTCCATTTTAAATGATCAATAAAAAAAAAAATGTTGAGCATGGATATAGCATTACAAGTCGCAATACATGGCCTTCTTGTTGTATCAAGTATCCAAATATATTGAATTCTGAACCCTGTACTATGACAGATGTCATACAATGGAGGTGATGATGCTGAGGGCCCCAGCAAAACAACTGGACTGCAGCTCAACTGCAGGAAACACACTTTATTACTTTATTGGCCAAGAGAATTCACAGGCATGTCAGGAAAATCAGTTGAAGAGCAGGTGTTTATTTAAGTTGCTACATTGACCGAAGTAGTTACTTTCACACTGTCCAATTGCTGCATGGAGCAGGTGCGATTGTTTGTCTATTACCTCGTGCTCTGGGAATTAATGATGGATATTTGTCACTATTTGCTCACATTTTATATACAACTAAGTGAATAATTGAACAGTAATAATCGGCAGATTAATTGACTGACTGCAGATTATATGGCCTTTCCAATATGTTATACAAGTGTGACAACATAGGATAATAAATCAATAATAATTTTGAGGTATATAGCTCATACTAACCATGAAGGACAAGTCACTCAGTCTGGTGCTAAGCAGCTGTTGTATATGCTTGTGGAGCTCTGGGAGGCCGTCCACCTGAGTCCTGACCTCCTGGGCTTCACTTTCATCAGAGCCAGCTTTACAGGCCAGCTTGACTTCATCCATGGTAACTGTAACATACGTTTACATTTACTCATGTACAGTGTGTAGCTTATAGGCAACGTACACACATGTATTCTTAGTGCCTTCTCTTCGGGGACTCACAGATTGTTTAGGGACACTTAGTGTATGTTTTTACTTGGGTGTAAAACTACATATATCAATGCTATCATGAAGTACCTAGTGTGCAACTGTAAAATGTGAATGTGTCACTGCAGTTTGCAGACCCATGCTAATATATATATATATATATATATATATATATTAGGGCTGTCAATCGATTTAAAAAAATTAACTAATTAATCGCACATTTTGAAATTGCGATTAATTAATCGCGATTAATCGCAATTAAAAGTTAAAAGTTAAAAGTTCATTCTTTTTAAAGACAAAACTTCACACAGAGCTGTGTTTTCAAAGAGGCTCCTACATATACAGTGCCAGCGAGGTATTTAATATCGTGGATGATAAATTGTTTCTTCAATGAAACATCAGATTAGTAAAAAAAAAGAAGTATATTGAGACCCCATTGGTCCTGTCATCTTTAACACTGAACAGCAGAACCAGTGGCCTTGGTAACTGACTGACATTCACATATGTCACGGTAACCCTCTGGAGGCTGGGCTCATTTTATACATTTTACACACACAAAAAAATTCACCGTTTAACCCTTGTGTTGCCTTCGGGTCATTTTGACCCGAATCAATATTACACCCTCCTGCCGCCTTCGGGTTAATTTGACCCCATTCAATGTTTAATGTCGGTGTTCTTTCGGTAGTCAACAAACAAACATAAAGTGCCTCACACTTAAACTTGGAAAACAATATTAATTCTAATAATTTTCTGGAGGTTTTTATTGCTGGCGTCAAATTGAACCCAAAGGGTAAAATATGTTAGTAAATATAAAGGTAACAGGAGGGTGAAACATTGAATCGGGTCAAAATGACCCAAAGGCAACACAAGGGTTAAAAGTGTTTCTCTTCTTTTTAAAGACAAAACTTCACACATAGAGCTGTGTTTTCAAAGAGGCTCCTACATATACAGTGCCAGCGAGGTATTTCATATCGTGGATGATAAATTGTTTCTTCAGTGAAACATCAGATTAGTAAAAAAAAAGAAGTATATTGAGACCCCATTGGTCCTGTCATCTTTAACATTGAACAGCAGCAGAACCAGTGGCCTTGGTAACTGACTGATTCAAATATGTCACGTTCACCCTCTGGAGGCTGGGGGCATTTTATACATTTTACAAAATAAATTAAATTCACCGTTTAAAGTCTAAATTCCTCGCGCCGTGTTCTCTGGTTCTCTGACTGACAGGCTGCTAATGAGCCTTACCTGTGAGGTGGGAGGTCCTTTGTGATTTACTGAGTGTTCATTGGTTGTTTTTTCCCCGAAATGTTGACAGACAAACGGATTGACCAATCACGGTGAAGGTTTCGTGTGTCGCGTTCTTTCCGCGCCGCGTCACCCGACACGTCGCCCTCCGTTCCTCTGTGTCTCAGAGGGGGAGACGGGAGGAAGGAGGAGCAGGAGGAAGCCCGACTGATTCATCCACGAGTTTAAACTGATTTCTGCTCCTTATTTTCGCGGAGAAATGATTGTTTTAAAAACGGAAACAGTGTCAAACCGTACTGCCGCGGTTTAAAAAAATAAAAATAAAAAAATAAAAAATCTTGCGTTAATTGCGTTAAAATATTTTAGTGCGTTAACGCGGCCAAATTAATCGCATAGATTAACGCGTTAACGCTGACAGCCCTAATATATATATATATATATATATATTTGTTCCTTCTTTACAAATAATGTGGGGGGGGAAATGAAATGCTGTGGGATGTTAATGAGAACACAAATATGTGTTGTTTTTCAGATCCCAGCCATCAAACGTATTTCAGAAGTGTCTGAGGCCATGTTTAATATATCATGATTCACACAGTGAAACTACATTAAAAAAAAATCAACATGAAATAACACTGCCTACACATTATATTTCTTATATTTAGGTTGTTTCATTGTGAACAAAATACACTTCTATATTTATCTTTTGTGAATGCCCTTATGAGAAACTATTCAAACCCCTACAGGGTTCTGGAAATCATAGTACATAGCATTACTGCTTGTGAGTTTATATTATTAATTTAAAGGCCCCATAGTATAGTGAGCTATTCATGTATGTTTTTTGTATTATAAAACAGGTGTTATACACTGTTAAAGTGACAAAAACGCTCATATTCAGGAACTGTGTTAATTTGTCGCAGCCTGGATTCAAGTTTTTAGCAATCTAGACTTTCATACAAATATACTGACATTTGTAAATACATATGCGAGTCATATTATAAAAATGAATTTCATTCAGACCATACCTCGGTTTTTGAAAGTGAAATATGTCTGAGCTGCAGTTCACGCGCTGGTTTACCTCATATGTTGAATGTGTTTTTTTACCTCAGCTTTTTGCTTAGCAGTCATCATGCCACAAGTGTATAGCGAATATTTATACGGGCTTTTTTATTCTTGTGCTTTCTTGTGTGTTGTGCTTAACAACACAAGCCAACAGTCTGTCCCCCATTCACACAGACACACAGACACACACACACACACACACACACACATTTACACTGACTTAAACAACAGTTGCCCCCTGCCCATCAGGAGAGATAAACATTCAGTGTTCAGTCTCGACCACCGACACTTCGCCACGTGACAGGGATCCACCCTCTGACTCCTGATTAGGACATCGCTCTACCTCCTGTGCCACAGCAGCATCCAAGAAAATATTTCTGAACAAAAGTCAATCTTTAGATAACCCCCACTTTAAGGTCTCTATCACAGTCACTCCAAAGAAGTATTCGTCTGATAATGCAATCAAAAGCAGCCAAAAAGTGAATAGATTTGGATGGAAATGGCGAGAGATATTTCCTACCCTTGGCTCTGTACCTGTTAGCCCTTTGATTGAAAATCTGATGGGAATTCCACTAATGTACAGTCCAACAGTCTTGTAAGAAAATACAGGATGGGTATGAGCTTTTCTCCACAATAGAAAACAGAGCATGTCAGCTGATGGACATCTATAACAGATGTATCTCATGTAGGAAATTACAGGCCTATCAGACCATATCCATCAGTCCAATTAGAGATCTACAAATGATCTGAGCCCAGTGGGGCCCAACAGGGCTCTGAACTGTGGGGTTGCGTCTATGTTTAGGTTCTAGGACGTCAGGTCAGATCGGGCTGAGGTTGAGGATGTTGAATGACATCCGAAGAGCGGCAAGCCATGTTTCACTTTTTAAATTACATTTGTCCACTGCTGCCTGGGCCCCAGCTGCTCTATAGCTATTGTTTTGAACCATAAAAGAATAAATGTCACTGCTGGTGGGTGAGGTATGATCCCCCGACCCTTTACATAATGTTTGATGGTGCCGTGTGGATAGTGACGATTATTACAGATCAGTGTTAATATGAAACAATGGCACAACACAACACAAAACATAAGACTATCATCAACCCATCATTTTAAAGTTTCCATAACATGCATGGTTTGAACGGACACGTTTTTCAACCCTGACACGAACATCAGACGGCAATTTAATCTTGATTTATTACAGATGATGCTGTAAAATGTTTGTTTCCAGCACATAGCTACAAAGGCAAACTCTCATTACCTTCGCATTGAAAATGCGTAAGGTTATGTTTTGATCGCCGTGTATTTATTTATTTATTTATTTGTATGAGTGTTATTCGCATTACACAAAAAGTATTAAACCGAATCGCATGAAATTCGGTGGGATGATTGGTTATTATCCGGGGACCATTTGATTAGATTTTGGGATCAATCGGGTCAAAGGTCAAGGTCATGAAAAGGTCAACATCTTCTTTTTACCATAACACAGTCAATTTTTATCCAATTGGCATGCAACTAACGCCAAAATTTTCATAATTCAATGCCCAATCTTGTGATATGCGAAGGTATGCGCTCTACCGAGTGCCCATTCTAGTTGTCATCTGTCTTCATCTGTTTGAATTGATTCAGTGTATGCATGGGTGAATGATGTCTTGAAGTGTTAAAATGCTTTGAGTGGTTGGAAAACTAGACAAGCGCGAAACAAGTATAGTTCAATTTACCATGAGTCACCTTCCATCTGCCACACTTGAGAAGTGACTGCTGAAGACTTGACTATTCTCTTGAAAGCAAACCCTCGGTTAATTTGGTCCCAGAAAGATCCTCGAAGTGATAGTTAAAAGAAAAAATTCCAAATTTAGAAAAGGTGTAAAATTAACAACATCTTGTGATAACAAGTGATCAGTCTACAACTTTGATCCAGACTGAAATATCTCAACAACTATTCTATGCTGAAGACACTCATGTTCCCCAGAGGATGAAGCAGTCATTTTGTTGATCCTCTAACTTTTTCCCAATGTTTCCAATACTTTGGTTCATGATCAAAAATACCTGCAAAATGAATGGCATCCCCTCATGTTGTACTTAATGTTCAGTTGTAAAAGCTCAAATAAATGGTGCACACGGTCAACATTATACCTTGCTGTGATGATCTTAGCATTCTGACGTTAGCATTTAGCTCAAAGCAATCCATTTGGGTTTCTGTGTTGTTGTACTCAGATAATGAATATTTAGCCTTTTTAGTTTCAAAGCATCAGCAGGTCGTTGTGAGGAAATGAGAATGTGTCTTATTAGCATGAACTTAAAAGCTGAGTTTCAGTTGAAGTTCATGTTTAAACTTCTCTGGATGAAGAATAAGATGCAGAACCGTGCCCACCAATTACATCCAACCGTTGACCTTTGTTATATGTCATTCCCCATCGCTTTCTGCCTCACCACCTCTCTACTATTGCTATCTGATGAGGTATAAACATCCAAAAACATGTATTAGATTGAATCTTTTTGTCTGGAACTCTGGTTTACTCTGTTGCATCTGGAAACATCCAACAACTAGAATGGGCACTCGGTAGAGCGCATACCTTCACATATCACAAGATTGGGCATTGAATTATGAACATTTTGGCATTAGTTGCATGCCAATTGGACAAAATGTATCGTGCTATGGTAAAAAAAAGAGTTTGACCTTTCCATGACCTTGACCTTGACCTTTGACCCGATTGATCCCAAAATCTAATCAAATGGTCCCCGGATAATAACCAATCATCCCACCAAATTTCAGGCGATTCAAGAAAATTTTGACCTGTTCATGACCTTTGACCTTGACCTTTGACCCGATCGATCCCAAAATCTAGTCAACTGGTCCCCGGATAATAAACAATCATCCCACCAAATTTCATGCGATTTGGTTCAATACTTTTTGAGTTCTGCGAAAGATTTTGACCTGTTCATGACCTTTGACCTTTGACCCGATCGATCCCAAAATCTAATCAACTGGTCCCGGATAATAAACAATGATCCCACCAAATTTCATGCGATTCGGTTCAATACTTTTTGAGTTCTGCGAAAGATTTTGACCTGTTCATGACCTTTGACCTTTGACCTTTGACCCGATCGATCCCAAAATCTAATCAACTGGTCCCCGGATAATAAACAATCATCCCACCAAATTTCATGCGATTCGGTTCAATACTTTTTGAGATTTGCGAATAACACGCATACAAATAAATAAATAAATACACGGCGATCAAAACATAACCTTCCGGCATTTTCAATGCGAAGGTAATGATGTCACGGTGTACCGACATCCCCCGCAGAACACGTCTAAATCCGTAATGTGAGACATTTAACCACTATAAGTCATAAAAAAGCAGAAAAGGCAGGCCTGCAGGCCAAGTCAGACACACTACAGGACTGAATCCTCGTATGAAAAGTTCAACAAATATTTTGGCTAACCTGCAAGTTTGTTCTGACTGTCTGAATCTTCTTGTTGCCTCTTTGGTTGTCTGACATGTGGAAAAAGAGCCAAGTTGCTATATTTTCCTGTCTCGATTCGATGTAAACTGCTGGGGCTCTCATTATATGTTGGATGTTAATTCATGTCAACTTTGGACTGATCTTTGTAAACTAAACTTTCCTACAGTTTTGGATTAATCTGAATGTGGAACTCTGAGTGTGATTAATTTGCAAAAAAAATCTGTTTCTGTGTGTAGGCTACGTGGTTTCATTTCACTCAGATGCAGCTCTGAATGTCCTTCTAGCGAGTTCCAGATGACTTTGACTCAACCGTGTTGAGAGAGATGACTTTAGCCTGACAGGTTTGTACATGACTTTATAATTCCAGTCAGATCAAACTGCACTTCAGCTACTGTGTTACATATACATGTGTGTGCTGTCTGCTATGCTTTGGAACGATGCGTTGAGAAATCATCACAATGCTCAGCCCACCAGAGAAATTGTTCCGTCAAATTTCAGTTTAACAACATAAGGGAATTTCCATTTCCCCTCAAAGTGGACCTAAATCATTTCTCCACATCTGTTATGCCAAAGACAGACCACCAGTGTTTTCACCTGGACCAGGAAATAGTTGATACAGTGAGTTAGCAAGAAGTATGTAAACAGGGACTACTCATAGCCTAAAATACACTAAAGCTTCTGCTGGTAAAATAACAACAGGTCACTGGGAGAGCTGTCTCTTTCAGTACAGATGAGACATTTCTCATGCGGGGTTCATCACACACGCAGCAAACCTGTAGAACCAGGCAGATTGTGTTTATGCTGGCATGAGCCACTGTTGGAAACTCTGCAGTCATGCAAAATCTAAGCAGGCTCTCACATTGCCACAACGTGTTGTTATGGGACTATAATTAATTTTGACATATTTTAAAGCTCACTGTTTCTTTGTTAAACAGACTTGTGATAATACTTGCTTTCATCCCCCTCACTTTGTTTAAACACATTTTTGTACTAAAACCATGATGTCATTCATCCTCCGTGAAGAATTCTAGAGTTGGACATTGGCGATCCAGGGAAAGGACATGCAGACAATTAAACACTGCTTTTCAACCTAGTGTTAAGCTACAAATGAAAGCAACTTAAAAACAAGTCAAAGAAATGGCAACGGAATAATTTGGTGTTCAGGATTAGCTGAACACAAGTAGCATTTTCATTTCAACAGGCCTTGTATTATTGCATAATAGTGAGGCCATCTTCCAGTGGAATAAAATAATACGTTGTCAAAGTTCTGATCCTGGGCTCCTGTGTATTTTCATTTTTACGATATATCCATTTACCAAATGTATAACAAAATGTAAGGGTTTCAATCACAATTCCTCTCTTTCCTCTTATGAAAGTAATTTGTTAGAAATACACACCATGGGTTTTGGGAAGTTTGTTTGTTTACAACAGGAAACCCTACAGTTCCAGTTCAAGACTTAAGGTCCTCTTTCAAGCACCACCAGGTAGGCAAGTGTGTGGGCCATGTCTAAAATATACACTGCATGTACACTTCGCCTAATAGCTCTCCAGAGCGGTGTTCAGAGCTAAGCATATCCAATAAATAATTCATCAGGTACGGTGACCCTACTCTATTTTTGAAAGGCAAGAGGAAGATCAAAATATTAAAAACAGTAATTGATTGAAATCACAAATATTAGTATCATTTCACATTTTTTTCCCTTTCTTTCTAAATAATCCACGTTTGAAATTCTGTTTAAAATGCTTCAACAGCGACACCTAAAGTATAGGAGAGGTAGTTTCCCCCTGATTTCCGGTAACACATTGGTGGCTGCTCAAACATTTTAAGAAAGAATATGTTGAATAAACAGCGAGCTTACAGGCATTTTAAGGCTTGAAGCTTTCGTATTACGGTGTTCTTTCCCTCAACATGTATCAGGCTAAAACTGATATCCTACATGTGTGATAAACTGAACACTTTCTCCAGACTTTCACAACTTTCTTCTGTACCACTGAGAAATCTCCGTTGGAATCATGAGGGCTCAATGTTGTATCCACTTCTCTTTCTAAATCCATGACATAAACCAATCATGATTTTGCCTGCAACAGACTATAGTTCACCTGACGGTTGTTGCTCTCCTGAAAGTTTCTTCCCTTTTTTTCCCTTGAAAGTGTTTTTGTTTTTTGGGGAGTTTTTCCTGATCCGATGTGAGGTCCTGGGACAGGGATGTCGTATGTGTACGGATTGTAAAGCCCCCTGAGGCAAATTTGTAATTTGTGATTGTGGGCTATACAAAATAAACTGAATCAAAAACTGAATTTAATTGTTTGTTTGTGAAAGTAAGTAAAATATAGGTCTTAAACCTCAGATGCAACAATGCACCAGGGTAGCTCCTAACCAGCCTAAAAACAGAATTCAAATACCACTCTGGTTTGACTTTCCCCACGGAACGGATAAAGTATTAAAGCTTTAAACTACATTTGTATGAGGCTACTTGTGCTTTGCTTGGTCCATTTATTCTTCAAATAAAAAATGTAAACAGGGATTTAATAAATCGTAAGTTACTGTAATGGTAGGAATTATATTAAACATACAGAGGCTGTGCCTGCGGTGTATGGGTGAATGGGTATCAATAGTTAGATAGGTGGCATCTTGTATGTAGCCCCGGTCATCAGTGAATGAATCGGTGTCAACGGGTGAATGACGTGTAGTGTTAAGAGATTTGAACGGTCGGAAGACTAGAAAAGCGCTATACAAGCACTAATCCATTTACCATACATGTACAATATGGCGGGTCCCGCTGATTAGGACGTCCCAACCAGAAATGCATCACCCACCCTGTGGTTCTCCCGCTCCCAACGTTAGCGCTGTTAACTTTGTCATTACTGCTGCCGTTGTTTGCACTGTTTATGCTGATAGCACTGTTATCTTCTGATGGCTCATCTGTCGCCATGTGAGCTGCATGGAGGCAATCCTTCAAATGCCCTGAATTTCTAATTTAGCACCTTTAACGTGAAAGAATGTTTCCCATCATGCTCTATTTTCCCAAATTCACCACTTCAGGAGCATTTACAGTTACAGTATATCCCCAGACATGATGACAGAAAAACAACACAAAATAAATGCATAAAACGTCAACAAATTTAAAGAACAAAGAGGTAAATGGAAATGAAGAGGCATGTCTTCTCATGTCCGTGTATTAATATGGTAGATAATAGTTGTACATTAAACTTAGGACTCAATCTTTCAATCAATTGTTGCTAGTCAGTATAATCTCGTTTGACTTCCAAACCAGACGCATACATCTGCATTGTTTGTAACAACTTTTATTAGGTTATTTTTTGTTCCTCTATTTCTGTACTATTAGTTTACATGTTACGTTAACCGTCTATTGTTCGGAAACTCGCCTAACAATAGACGGACCTCAGGCGCCGAGCCTGGGCTCGAACCCTCAAGCATTCGCACAGGGGCGCTGAATGTGAATATTGACTACCACTGAAGATAGCGGCTGCGCACCAAGGCCCTTACGACTGTTTGGAATAAAACAATTGAATAAATATATAATAATCAAGATAATAATAATGAATTAAATTAGTTGACAAATCAATAATGATAGTAATTTAAAAAGAGACTAATTTAAAAGAGTTGAAAATTGACAAACAAATAAATAATTAATCAAAGAGTATTTGATTATCCAATTGTTATTAATAATAATACTTTGTTAAAAATGTATGTATATATATATATACATACATTTTTAACAAAGTATTATTATTAATATATATATACTTTTATAGTATATTTGCATTGAACAACGTTAATATGGACTATTACTCACTAAACCAGACCAATCCCACATAATATATATATATAAAACATATATCTGGTATATAAAAAAACATTTATAGGAACACATGTATTATTTATTTATACTATAAAATAATTTGCATTGGGAAAAAAATATTAAAAATGAAGTAAAAATATGTATACAATATATATTTTATTTATTCATATTATATATACTATAAAAATATCTGAATTTTTTTTTAAGTTAAAAAATACTGTTCAGCCTCAATTATTCCTTACTCAGTGGAACCCATACTGCTCTTTAGAGGTCTTTAGTTTAAACCATTGGCTATCACTCGACCTGCGATTAAACCGCATGCGCTGTAGGTGCCAAGCATTCTTGAGGCCAATGCCGCATGCTTTCATTTTCAGAAATGTATACATATGATTTCTTAAAACAGGAAAGTATTACATTTCACATTTGGTGCTTTTAAGATTTGAACAGTTTGTCAGATTTATAGAGGATTCATCACGTCTCTCTCCTCTCGTCTCTCTCACAGGAGCTGTCCGGCCCCTAAGTGTTCATCATCGTCACCGTGCTGCTGCTCCTGTTCTTCGTCTTCACCTTCTTCAAAGTGCCGGAGACCAAGGGTCGGACGTTTGACGAGATCTCGGCCGGCTTCAGCGGAGAAGCACTCGCCGGAGGAGCTCAACAGCCTGGGAGCCGACTCTCAGCTCTGAGCCACTTTTCACTCGTGAACGAGCTCTTCCTCAGAGCGAGGAGGAGGAGGACGGGAAGGCTCTACCAGATAGAAGTAGACACATCCATATTGGTAGAGTCATGTTCACACTGTCACCACATTTCGGGCCTTTTTGACCAAAACGAAGGCCCCGTGTGATTCTCCTACATAACGTACTCTGCTGCCCCCTTCAGGTCACACGAAGAAGCACACACTAAATGGGCCCGGAGTGAAGAGGGGAGCTTAGGATAGACGGGGAAGGTTTTGTTTCATATTTTAAAAGATATTTTTAAAAGATTAACAATCTTTTTATTTTCACTGAACATATATTATGTTAGCCAGTGTCTATTCAATACACTGTTATTATATATAATATATAGTACATATACAAATACATATTATATTATTATACCCACTGTCTATTTAATACACTGTTATTATATATTATAATGTATAGTATAGATAATAATACATATTATATTATTGTATATATCTTTAAAAGTTTTGCTTCTGTTCATCAAAATGAATGATTTTTAATTGTGTAAATTAAATAAATAAATGTAAGAGATTACGATGAAACAAATGCATGTGTATCCTTTGTTTTCTGAGAAGCTGATAACAAATGTACCAAGAAGAATCTTGTAAAAAATACGACTTTTATTGCTGTGATGTTTCACTGCAGCACTGAATCAAATCCCAAAAAACTATGAGAATAAAATATGTTTACAATATGACGCCGTGTAACATCTAAGGCCATCGTTCACTACAGTTAATGCAGGTTGAAATTTGGAAAAATGTGGAAAAATTAACAAAATACAATTATTTATATATATATATATATATATATATATATATAAATAAATAATATATATATATGGAAATAGGTTCACTTTAGTTACATGATGTGTTCAAGTTTACTTCAGTTACATTCTGAAGCGGTCAGGTTCCCTTCAGTTACATTATGATGCCTTCCTGCTCTGCTCAGTGAAAATGAGTGCTGGCTGAAGGTAAATGATAACGTTCTCATGATGCGTTCACATCTAGTAATCTAGTAAACTAGAATCAAACCATATGACAAGAATAAAATATTAACATATTGTGCAATAAAATTTAAAAAATTTAAAAAGTATTATTTATTTCATGATTTGTTTTTATTGTGTATATCAATATAAATATAAATGCAATTATAAATATATATGTATATATATACATATATATATACATATATATAAAATATATAAATATGAAGGATGTGTGTCTGTGTCTTTTTCTGAAGACCTTCTAAAGCAGTAATGCTTCTTTGCAAGCTCCTCACACATGAAGTCGTCAGTAACAGTGATGTTGATATTTAACCACCAGGGGTCAATGTCTGTCAAACCTCTACATTATGCAAAGTTCCTCCAGCCTTTTGGGCCTTAAAAGTATATATATATATATTTATGTTATTGTATTTTGTAAATTTGTTCTCGCCCAAGTTCCTTCTCCCGCGTCTTGGATACTGCTCTTAATAGGGAAGAGATACGTACAAATACACAGACAGATGAATTAAAGCTGGGGCTGATTGATCATCAACTGTGTAACCGAATTCAACCATGTAAGACATAACAAACATCAATACAGAAGGTGCACGCATTTTATTCAAAGAATCATAATGAGAACCCATAAAAAGTAGGAATCAATTAAACAAAAACATGTCTCGCATTTGCCATGCATTCTTTGGTTTGGACTGATGATTTTTGCTTTTCTATTCAATTCAATTTATTTTGTAGAGCTTAGAATCAAGAATTTCAAATTTGCCTCAGAGGGCTTTACATCCTGTCCCGGGACCTCACATCAGTAGAGGAAAAACTCCCTTTTAAAAAACGTTAGCGGTAAGAAAAAGGGAAGAATCCTTCAGGGGAGCAACAGAGAAGAATCCCTCACCCAGGACGGACAGAAGTACAATAGATGTCATGTGTACAGAATGAACAGCATAACAGCGTTACAACACATTCAATGCATATGAAAGAAATTACTAATATGAGCAGGCGTGATGAAAAAGTACAACCAAAATTAACAGCAACAGATGTTATATAATATAATAATAAGGATAATAAAAGCAGTAATGGAATTGGAAATAGTAACAGTAATGCAACTAATAATAATAATGATAATAGCAGAAGGTGCCAGGGAGGACCAGGGTCCAGCTAAAACTATAATCCATGTCAACCTGTGAGGCAAGAAAGCACAAAGACTCTGGAGAAGGAGCAAAGTTAGGAATGTGCATTGGGCCTGAATTCACACAGAAGGAAATAGAGAAGAGTGGGTGTCAGCAGGGTCATGCAGGAGACAGGACAAGGGTCCGAATACAACCGCTTTCCATGGAAACTGTTAAGTATTCAGAAATCCCCTGGTGCTGAACCGAAGAAAATGTCCGGAGTCGAAAAGTTATAATAAAATGTATTTAAAAAAAAAATTATCATTATCTGATAATAATAATAACTGTTTCTGTTCAGATACAGCTGTCCAGGTGTCCCCTGCCTGCCCCCCCCTGTATGTCAGCTGGGGCTCCAACAGCCCCCTCGACCCTGAGAGGATGAGCGTGATAATGGATGGATGGATGGATGTTCAGATACAAGTATAATAAACTGGCGAAAAGGCTTCTAAAACAACACACACCCCCCCTGGCTAAACCAATTGTAGTTAGCTGTCTCTTGCTTCACCTAAAAGAAGTCTCGCAGCCTCCGAGTTCATTTTTATTTATCGGGCGTCCTCCACCATAAATATCCACTTCTCATTGGACATTGTCTGGTACTTCCTTTCCCATCATTGTCATTGGCTGGTCGAGCCGTCTGGCTGTTGTTTGCATATCCACTCACCCATCCACCATTTGCCCTTGCCCATGCGCCCTCCACATGAGGTCAAATGCAGGAATGTGGTGGGCTCTCTCCATGCTGGGGGACTGTTTCTCTTCTGATCTGTGTTCTTTCTGGAACACACAAGAATGTCTTCTTCACCAGTGTACACAGCATAACATTAAACAATAATACACACACACTCACTAAACAATATATTAAATTATTAAATAATAACACACATAATATAACAACATGTAAGAAGTAAGTAGTAATTTACATAAAAACCTTTGTCGCGGGAAAGCACAAAGACTCCGGTGAACAAGCATTGTGCATTGATGGCACTAATTCATACATAAGAGGAGAGAGGAGCTCAGTGTATCCTAAGTTGTCCCCCAGCAGTCTAGGCCTATAACAGCACGTCTAGGGGCTGGACCTGAGCAAACCTGAGCCCCCTCTGTTTCATATCATTGTAAAATTTAGATTTGGGACTTTTAGTTTGACAAAGCAAATACACTTCTGATATTACACAGACTACAGGATATAGTCCCAAAAAAATCGATTGACAATTAACGACCATTTTATTAGTATTCATGATAATAATAACAACAATAATTGCTTTCCTGGTTGCTGTCCTAAACGAGGCTTATTGCTGTAGAAACAGTGGATTTTAATGTCAAACATTACAAATGAATGCAAGTTTAAATCAAAAGTTTATAAATCAAAATGCATTGCAAGTTAAAGTTTAAAATGCAATGCTTTTATACTGATCATGTAAATGGGGCAAACCACATGGCGCACCGCATACAATTCACGTCGTAATGACGTCACCGGTTTGACGCCCTCAGACTGTACCCGGAGCGCTGAGCTATTCGGGATTCACTTTGCACATTTAGCTCTTTGAACTGTCCGGCTTGTGGCCAGCCGCCCCACTGAGGTAACCCGGTGTGTGTTTGGAGTGCACCCTGGAGGAGCGGAGCAGACGTGAAGAACACGGAGTTACCTGACGGACTGCCCGCTCCTGTGACGGGACCGAAGAGACATCATGGGAGCCGTTCTTGGAGCCTATTCCCTCGCAAGCTGGGTGAGTTCTGACAGCGCCGACGTTACTCACAACCATGGGTTACCATAATAACAGCATGGACAGCGTTCAGCCACAGGTGACATCGCTCCACCGCACGCGCCAAATGCACTCAAATGTCCGCTGATATAATCCGCAGTCCTCTCGTCGCTTCTCCGCTGAGATGCACTCCACGTAGTTTAGTACCGCGCTCGCGACTGTGATTAATTAATCACTTCTTCTCTAAGCAGGACCTCCTTGATAAATGATTCAGGTATTGAATCGTTTCATTCTGTCTCCTACAGCTTCCATTAGCGGGGAGGCGGAAAGCCAAACTCCAGTAAATGTATCCTCGTGTTTTAAATGCAACTTATCTTTTCCTCACCATTTTTTTTATTTATTTATTTATTTATTTATTTAACCAGGAAATGCCTCATTGAGATTAAAAATCTCCTTTACAAGAGTGTCCTGGCCAAGACAGCAGCAGCAGCACGTCACACAAAGTTTCTACAATACAACATAAAACATAAAACATAAAACAGTGACAGACAATATATATTAGGACAGAGAATTGACTAACTCCAAATATTAAATATTTCCGTTTTGTGTTTGTTATGCACTTAACCTGATTGGCTTTGCGATGCTTGTTGCCCCCAAAGATGTTTGAACATACTCGATGCCATCGTGAAAACGCGTTTCTATTTCCACCAACACGTGAGAATAACATCGATGCTCTTTAAACGCGTCTGTTGTGAAGTGTTCTCGCGTGAGGGGCTGGAGACGGAACGGGAAGCCCACGGCAAAGCACGTGATCAATCATAACTGGACATCTGCTTACTCGTTGTTAATTGGATTATCTCAAGTTGTTGCCTTGTTGCGCGAGCACAACGAGCGCTATATCCAGAAATATTGCTCAGAAATATTGCCCATCATGTCGATAACAGCGTGCGTGGGGGTGAGGAGGAGAGCAGAGCAGGACTGGAAGGAGGGAGACGGTCCTGTCGCGAACATGATCCGGACCACAACGTCCTGTGGATACACTCGTTATCCATTTCAGCTATATATTCATTGAACAATGTAATATATCGAAAAATAGATCGAATAACCCTGTATTAATTCCTTAGTGTGGACAGTGAAGAAGAAAAAATGAGATCAAAACAAGTATAATATACTAGTAATCACAAATTAAAGTACAAAAAAGTAATTTAAAAAAGGTTAAAAAAAGCACAAATGTATCAGAAAACTGGTGGGGAAAAGCTAAACGGTGAGCAGGAGCTGCTGTAACAAGCTGCGCCTCAGGATTCATACAACAAAGATATATATTAAATAATGGCAACATCACAAGTTGTCCAATAATCTGATATTGGGTCCATGGGGATTTTGAAAACCAAAAGAAGAAATATATTCTCACGGGTTTTCTTGACAATTAGGGATTTTCTTGACTATTAAATGAAAAATGAACATAAATCCTGTCTGTGCTTTTCAGTAGAGGACTGTTAAATCTGCAAAGGGCAAGCAAAGTAAACACACCACGTCTCAGTGGATTGTACTCCTATAAACTAATTTATTTGGGTGGGTGAGTGGGTCATGTGCTGCCTGCATGTTATCTGGCACACATGACATTGGCCTATTGTGGATGTACTAAGCTGACCTTGTCTGGCTGGCAGGGGTATTAACTTGTTGACAATCTTCCCGGGCCTCCTTTATCTCTTGACTCTGCTCAGTTGTTGGTGTGGGAGAGAGAAACTGAAGCGGTTCATTGTAACTGAAAACAGTGTCTGTTTGAGCACTGTGCCTGTTTTTTCATTGAAGGCAGACATATGGGAAATTAATAGTGCTCTCAAAAGCAGTGGTTCTCAACATTTTTCCAGTAATGTACCCATCTGTGAAATATAAGTACCCTAGCGCAGAATATTCTTGGGTTGAAAAAAAGATGTAATAGACAGTGTCTGATTTAAAATAGAATTTAAAAAATAGTTTACGAACTTACACTTATATTTTATTGAATATTTATGAAATAACTTTTAGTATTTTTGAATTCATGCTAATTGTGCATATATATGTGTATATATATTATTTAAAAAATTCTTATCTCACGTACCCCTAGAGTGCCACATGCTTTTCTCTACAGTTTACAGACCTTATCCAGGATCACAATCAGCAAAGTAACCCATGTGTGGTTGGTAGACCTCGCATGCCTTTGAGATGACTTTGGTTTACTGTAAATTACTGATGATGGTGTTAAAGGCAGAGCTGAAGACTACAAACATGATCCTGGCTCAGGTTCCTGGGGAGTCCAGATGCTCGAGTATGAAGTGAACCTGTTGGCTCTGCAGGCGAACGACAGGGGGTCCAGATGTGGGTCGGTGAGGGCTTTGAGGTGGGACAGGACTACGCGTTCAAAAGACTTCATGACCACAGATGTCAGGGTGACGGGCCTGTAGTCATTGAGTCCTGTGATCCTAGGTTCATTGGGGACGGGGGTGATGGTGGAGGCCTTGAAGCAGGCTGGTATGTGGCATGTCTCTCCAGGAAGGTGTTGTTAACACCTGAGGCAGCTGGTCAGCACAACGCTTCAGGGTGGAGGGGGACACAGAGTCCGGGCCGGCTGCTTTGCGGGGGTTATGTTTTTAAAACAGTCTGTTAACGTCTCTCTTCAGAATAGAGAGAGTCGTTACTCAGGTGGGGGGTAATACCGAGGCATGAGCCCCTGCTGGGCTGGGGGAGGGGGACTATTTGATGGAGCTGTGGGGGATGGAGTCAGGAGGACTCTCCCATTGGCTTTCAAATCTACAGTAGAACTCATTCAGCTTGTCTTCCAGGCGGAGGTCATTCATGGAGTGGGGTGTTTTAGGCTTGTAGTTGGTGACATGTCTGAGACCTCTCCAGACAGAAGCAGAGTCACTTGCTGAGAGCAGGGTTTTTCCTGGGTCAAAATGGGTCTTCGGTGCTCCCAAAAAAAATTCTATATTACCATGTCACCGTAATTAGCAGACATCTATGTATTTCTTTTTCTTTTTTTCACATAAATAATGGAGGCAATGCTTGAGGAAATCATTTTGCTTCCACTGTAGATTAAAATAGATAGGCTAATAGATTGACAATTAGAGATGCACCGATCAGGTTTTTGGGTGCCGATCACCGATCACTGAAATCAGTATCTGCCGATCCGATAATACCGATCACCGATCACGGTGTCGATTGAAGCATTCTATTTATTGTGTAGCATTATTGCCTAGGAATATGAGGAAATACATATATAAAGCACCTCAAACATTAAATAAATTACCGATTTCTTTAAACATTTAGGACTTTTACTTTGAAAAATGTCCAAATTGATACATTGAAATTGATTGATTGCCAGTGATGGGGATTTCAGATATGTATGGAACACATCTGCATCATTCATTTCCTGGAACTCTTGGGGAAATCTATATACAGGACTTTTCTTAACATACAAAAGTCTGACTTATTTTTATAAACTCTTCCTTGGTACAGTAAAAATGTTTTAATGTTAGCATAATTTAAGCTAAATCTCAGAAACGATCTCTAAAGATACAAAATGAGTTCATTGTTTACTTGTATATGTTAGTGTATGATTTGTCGAAATCTTATTTTGAAAAACGGATGTTGTTTCACGTGGTTCTTTCCGCTGTAGCTCAGTGGCTGTAGCTCAGTGGGGTAAGAGGGCCGTCCTGCAACTGCAAGGTTGTGGGTTCGATCCCTGCTCTCCCCATTAGTTGCAAGTCGAAGTGTCCTTGAGCAAGGCACTGAACCCCCAGTTGCTTCCCGGGCGCTTCACCGCAGCCCACTGCTCCTTAATAACTAAGGATGGGTTAAATGCAGAGAACTAATTTCCCCTTGGGGATTAATAAAAGTGTATATTATTATTAAATCCTTCCGCTAACTTTATCAAAACCCTCGCGCGCTCCCGATCGAATGCGTTTACCGTCAACATCAGTCGGTGCTCAGACATGTGAGTGTCGGCTGAGTTGACCCAGTGATTCAACTCGGGGGACAGGGACGCCGCTCGGTGCGTGAGGATCCCCTCGTTGACCTCTGACCTCTGTCGGCCCTCGCCGGGCGCATTGTCTCCGTTGCGGTTCGCCGCGATTGAAACGTCTCTGATAGTTCTCGCAGATTTTATGTCATCTGATCGGCCGTTTTGAGAACGCCGATCAAAACCGATAATGGGAATATCGGCCGATATGGATCGGCGCCGATCAGATCGGTGCATCCCTATTGAAAATAGTCCAGGTGTGTTCGTGCACGTCGGGCTGTTGAGTGAGTGATCAGCAGCTGGCCGCTCTGTCCATTCGCGCACCTCACAGTTGCGTATTGATCAGACAAGAAGACACGCTTATCAACTCGATTACTATTGATCAAAACAGAACGAGGGTTCAGCTGTAGCCTCCTTGAAACATACTATTGAGAACATATTCGCTGACATGCACATGATGAACACAGGTTTTTTTGGGGGGGTTTTTCCATCGCGGACTTTTTTTGCCTTAGGCGCTCGGGATTTGTTATAGGCGTTCGGGAAAACGGCTTAGGTGCGCGCCCAAATTTTCTCTATGCAGGAAAAACCCTGGAGAGCTGGTGTTGCCATTTCACAGAGTACAGTCGTTTCGCACCTCTCACCGCCTTGCTAAGCTGTATTTTGCCTCTTTGTACGACTCCTTGTCCCCACTCCTGATCCTCATGCTGCTGTAGCTTTCTGAGTTCTGCTCTAAACCAGGGTTTGTCGTTGTTGTAACTCACCCTAAACAAGTCCGAAGATCCTCCAGAGCTTCACTGGTCCATTTCTTGTATTTCCTCACCACAGGTTTGCAGAGTTCTAATTTCTGCTTGTCGGCAGGAATCAGATGCACAACGACCTGGTCAGAGTGTTCCAGTGCAGCCCAGACGGTGGTGTAATAGTGGTCCAGAATGTTCTCTCTGGTTGAGCATTTAATAAACTGTCTGTATTTATTTATTTATTTCATGACTGAGGTCGACGAGTATCCGCTGTGTCTCCTGCACATTGCCCTGCGTCGGCATGTACACACATTACATTGAGCGGACTCTTTTATCCAAAGCGACTTACAATCCTGTTACATTCATACACCCTAGACACAGCTACAGGAAGCAATTCAGGGTTAAGTGTCTTGCTCAAGGACACATCGACTAGGGCGGAGATTGAATCGCCAACCCCCTGATTGAAAGAACCGACGAGTATGAATGAAGCTAACTCACGGGGGAAGTAAAAGGGTTTGCAGTTGATAATAAAGGATTCCAGATAAGGAAAACAGTGCTGGAGGATCAATGTCACGTCGTTACACCGGTCACTGTTGGTAGTAGGAACAGATTCCCCTGCACATCCCTTCATACTTAAATACATGACAGACACTCAGTTCACATGTGTAGAGTATTGTTATTGTTTTACATTTACCCGTGTACTTTATTTTAATTTTTTTAGTCTATTGTAATAGTAAATTGAACATTTTCATATTTCTTGTGTTATTTGTCTTGTTGTCCAATGTTATGCAACACCCGCCAAGACAAATTCCTTGTATGTCCAACATACTTGGCAATAAACGGTTGCCATTCTGATTCCTCCATCCTTCGATTTGCCACAGAGCTCCGCGTCTGAACAGTTGGAAGCCAGCCAGCCACAGAGCCAGGTCTCAGTGAAGCACAAAACGGAGGATGAAGAAAAGTCTCTGTTTCTCCCCACCAGTAGCGGAAGTTCGTCCAGTTTGTTGCGCAGTGAGCGGACGTTAGAGAGAAATATGGCCGGCAGCGGTGTGCGGAATCCACGTGTGCGGAGACGCAGCGGCACGTTTCCCTCGCCTACGGCGCTTCACTGCACGAGTTAAGGAGATCTCCCCTCCTTTTACAAGCTGATGCTGACATGTATGCTTTTGTCCGTCCCCAGGTGCCGTGCCTGTGCAGCAGTGCAACCTGTCTGATGTGCAGCTGCTGCCCGAACAGCAGGAACTCCACAGTGACCAGGATCATCTACGCCTCCATCTTGCTGCTGGGGACCATCGTTGCCTGCATCATGCTGTCGCCGGGTGTGGATGTGCAGCTGAAAAGGGTACGAGTGGACTATGGAAATTAAGAAAATTCATACATGAAATGGATTTTTCCATTCTCATTTATGCTCTATTTCTATATGAAACACATTGGGATGTAATCGTACCAGTGATGTACCATTTGTTCTCATATTACACAGTGGTTAATGGGAGCAAACACTATATGCACTGGTTCAATGTAGCTGTCCACTGGGTTTCAAGGATCAGCTGATTAGAAGGGGTTGGTCAAACATCACTGTGACTTCACAAAACACATTGTTGGGCCATAACACAAGAATGTGTGTGAGCTAAATATGACAATTTCCCACAGTTGTCTAGTAAGATGACATTTTGATCAGACATCAATGTAAACTGCAATTTATTGAGGGAGGTATACATCGGCGAGGCAGTAATTCTTGCTGATAACGGTCCCTTGCATTTAGTTTTGTTTAAAATCAGATGGGAGATTTATTTATTGAGTGGAGTATTTCGTTGATGTGTCACATGTGGACACAGTTGAGTTCTGGTCTGGTGAATCCAATCACAAAAGTCACATTGACAAGACACTTGTAACTAGGGATGTGTGTCGTTAGGGTTTTATCCATACTAGTATTTTCAAAACTGCTTATCAGTTCTTTTTTGGATTATTTTGTGAGAAAAAAGACAATTAAAAAGGAATTAACATTACTTTATCATTCATATGTAAACAAATAGTCTTTCTTGAGCAGCAACAGCAGACAAGTTAAAATAGCTCACTATTGTTATTGTCAAAATATTATTCAAAATAAGTTATTTTGAAGCTGCTAGTCTGTGTTGTTATAAGTTAGCATTAGGGACGTAAAATTCAGGTTAATTACAGACTAGAATTAGATCAGTTACAGGTTCACAATATTTTAAATATTAGTTTATCACCAGCCCGGCACTATTTAGCATCTCATGGAGTTCAGCTCCTGCTCATTTTGAGCCAATCGTTTCTAAATGCTTTAAGTTCCAATGTGACCCCCTGTGATTTGCTGCAGATCCCAGGCTTCTGTGAAGACGGGGCTTCTTTCCCCGGCCTGCAGGCCGACGTAGACTGTCAAATGTTCGTGGGCTACAAGGCAGTGTACCGCATCTGCTTTGGCATGAGTATGTGGTTCCTGGGGTTCGCCATTCTTATGATTAACATCAAGAACAGCAGAGACCCCCGAGCCACCATCCACAATGGGTAAGCACTGCAGTTACACACTTCAACAGTGGTGTGTCTCTTTTCCTGCTTCTATTTTTAACGACTTTCAGCCTCAAGATTTACACCGGAGATGGTTCACGAAACGTATGAACAAAAGGAGAAAGATAACTTTGACTTTCTCTATATTCTGTGCACTGTAACGCTAGGTCAAATGTTATGTTAAATTACGGTTAAGTTATACAACATGTTGTTCGGCAGATGGCCTTTGTCCTGCACACACCATTGAATTACTGTGCAATTTGTTTTCAGATTTTGGTTCTTTAAGTGTGCTGCCTTGATGGCTATTACAGCCGGTGCCTTTTACATTCCAGATGGGCCTTTTACATACAGTAAGAACCTAATATTTTACGGTTTTGGCATCTCAGATCTTGACATTCAACGCACAGAGTTGTAACACTGCACGACAGATGAGTAATCGAATGAACTGTGCGTTTGTCGTCGCAGCGTGGTTCATCGTGGGCTGCTTTGGAGCTTTCTGTTTCATTCTAATCCAGCTGGTGCTGCTGGTGGACTTTGCCCACTCCTGGAACGAGTCCTGGGTGGCCAAGATGGAGACTGGCAACGCCCGGTGCTGGTATGGAGGTCAGTGACTCAAGCTGTGGCACAAACTCTCAGTGCTTTCAACTGTGTTTTGAGTGGGTACTTTAACGTTCCATTCAATCCAAGTCAAACTGGCACTGGAGCAGGGGAGTATATATGTGTGGGGTTGTCAGAGGGAAAACACAGGGGCAGGTGATTGAGAGCAGGTGAAGGAAATTACCAATCAGGAGACACACACATGGAAAGTCAGGGAAGTGATTGAGAGCAGGTGAAGGAAATTACCAATCAGGAGACACTCAGGAGACACACGTGGGACTAACAGGATGTTACAGCAAACAAAAATGTGTTGATTTTTTCATATGGTGTTGATGGATGCAAAACACAGTGGAAAACTGCTCACAGCTGACAGAAACATTAAATGTCTGGGTGCTGGGAGTGAACACTTAAAATTAGAAAGATATTGTTTACTTCTATACTTCATTATAAAAGTCTTAGGCGATTTTTGTTTCCGAAATTTACCTTTTCTACCTTTTGGTTTCCAGCTTTGCTCGCAGTCACAATCCTCAACTACATCCTGTCATTTATTGCTGTCGTGCTGTTCTTCGTCTTCTACACCAAGCCTGATGGATGCTTCATCAACAAGTTCTTCATCAGCTTCAACATGTTGTTCTGCATCGTTATCTCTGTTGTGTCTGTGCTGCATAAAGTACAGGTACATTACTTCAGTGTCAATCATTCAGAGTTCATCATGCAGGCGTGAGCTTTGGTTTGATGCAACAATACAACAATGTAACAGGCTTTTGAGATACAGGAAGTGGAAAAACAGCAGCGTATGCTTTGGGGCGTGGCTACCATAAATTGCCTGCTCTGGGAGCTCTCCGTATATTTGTCTAAAACTTTAATCCTTTTACACATGTAGCATGTATACGCTAATACATTCACATTTAAAACTGGAGTTTTAAAACAAGATTGATCTCCATCCACACGGGCAGAGTGCCTGTGTTTCTGTAGTTACAGAAAATACGAAATATACTCCTCTTTATAAATAATACTTAAGCCCTTCCCCTATATAAAGGCCGGAGTTCGTTGTACAGATTGTAAAACCCTTATGATGTAAATTTGTAACTTTTGATTTTGATCAACTAAAACTAATATAAGGTTACGTTGACATCCGCTTCGTCAGCCAGATAACAAACAATCCTGAGGATTCATATCGCGGGTAAATTCGAGAGTGGTGCTCAGGTCATTAAAACCAATGAACTGATTCTTGATTTTAGAAAAAAGGAGGCACGGTCAAAAGCGAACAGTTTATGCGTCCTGGGAATCAGCATCAAAGCAAACCTAATGAGCTCATCACGCATCTCCACAAGAAAGCTCAAAAGAGCTGTACTTCTAAAGGAAATGTGAGAAAACAAAATGCCCCTGCCAAGCACTTTAAAGAGAGGAGCAGTCGAATGCATCCTGACTTGAAATATTACAAACTGGCTTGGGATGTTCATGGCCCAGGACAGGAAGGCCTGTCAGCTTGAATTGGTGAGGTGCCTGAGCAGAGCCCAATGGTTATTAAAAAGTAATACCCACCCCATCCAGCAGTGATCCAAATGGATCAGCTGCTTTATCACCAGACTACAGAGCAGCTTCTTCCCTCAGACTGTAAGACTCATCCTCCACACCCATAAATAGATGACACGGAACACTCTGTTACGCTGGTTTTTCCACATTATCATACCAAAACGTCTTTTGCACTGCCCTCATTCCCACCAAACCAAAGTCTCTTCAGGTATATAAAGAGTTGTATATAAGTAACTGTATTTGTTGTTTTATTTTATTTTGTTCTACGGTAGATATCTGTATTTATGTTCTGACCATTGAACACAACCTATTCCCAAACTGTGACAAAACGTGTCCACTCACTGGACTTTTCCATATGTTAAGCTACATTCAATATTCTTCATCAGTGAATGGAGTTTGCTCAGGTATCATATAGTATTTCTCATTATATGTTTGTGGATTTCTGACTTTTATTTGTGTTTGTCCACAGGAGTCTCAGACACATTCAGGTCTTCTGCAGTCGTCCATCATCACCCTGTACACCATGTATCTCACGTGGTCTGCCATGACGAATGAGCCTGGTGAGGATGTGTGCTGGTTGCCTGAAATCTCGCTGTAAACTAAATTAATTTGCAGAAATAACAGCCATCTATTAGCCCCAAACAAGAAACCGGACATGTATCTTGTCCCTGGCTGTGTTATGCATTTTTGCAATCATTTGAAAGAAATAACATCCCTTTATTGTCAGATGATTATGAGTTATAGCTTTTGTTAGTCATTCTTTTGGTGGTTCTTTTCAAAATGCATGATGCGTGTTGTACTTGCGGTCGCGCAACATGCTGTAGTTAATTGATTTCTCCATAGACTGTACAAAGGAATCCACATACAAAGCATTACATTTGATTTGGAATGGTTCAAGTATAATTTTCAAGCTACTTTCATGGATCTCATGTATTGAGCCTGTGGTGGAATTATTTGTAACTCCTATTCACAAGCTTCGGATGAGATGCTTAAAATAATAAGATCCAACGAACAACATTTAAGCTTTTGAGTATTTATTCTTAAGAGAAGGAACAAGTCTGCAGGACGATGAACGCTCAGCAGAGAAGTACAAATGTACATTGGTTACAAGTTCAGTTATATACTCTTCCTTCCAATGGGTGAGTAGCACACAAACATGCACAGTTAGTGAGTGTGTAAGGGCGGAGGGAGAGATGACTTCATTGACAATTAGGGAGAGAGAGTGCTGTCTTAGGGAAGGTACGAGTTTATTCATTCTTCAAAGGCTGATTCATGAGTTGAAGGTTATAGCAGACAGCGAAAAAAGAAGTGTAACTTATAGGCAAGGGAGCAGATGTGTGTGTGTGTGTGTGTGTGTGGGTGTGTGTGGGGAGGAGGGGGGGGGGGGGGTTGAGACAAGAATGTGTTAATACGGAGTATCCATAACTTATGCGATTTATCAGGAGGTTTAATGAGTGTGCTGAGGAGTTTCACAAAATAGGGGCACCAAAAGGTTATTGCCAGCCCAAACACAACATGATTATATTGAATATAGTATGATATGATATTCAAACCTGCAACAATTCTAAGTGCAGTATTTTTACCATTACAAGCCCACACAGGACATAAACCACCAAGGCTAGGGTAACTTTTTGAGTCTTATATAATATTTTTCAGGAAGTGAAGCCTAAATTGAATCAGGTTTTTTCTCCAAATTCATACTTCAATTGAGACAAACAATCAAAGTCACTTTCGCCCACTGTCACAACTGCTGCAGGAGTACTGAAAGGTTGAGACAATCTCTAGTTTCGAGTCTTCATAAATGTTCATTTCGTAAATGATGGTCCAATTAGAGTCAAACAGACCATAAAGCAGACTATGCTTTAGGGCCGGGTTACCTTATGATTTACAGGTCGCTACCACAGCATTATCCGGTCTGGGAATTGTCCGTGTTTCAGTGATTTTCAGTTCCTGACATTTTAATATCTAATGCGGCGTTCGGTTGTACTTAGCTCCGCCCTCTCGAGTCACTTGACATCACAGTGACTGTTTCCACTTACAGGTCTATGCCACTTCTATAAGAATAAGTGTCTGTCATCATTACAAGCTGTATATTCAAACATTTTGCATGTTTTTTTCTCTCCTGCCCTCAGACCGAGTATGTAACCCCAGCCTACTGAGCATCTTCCAACAGATTGCGGCCCCCTCACCTGCCCCCCTGGAGATAGAGAACCAGACAGCCGTGGTGATTATCGACGCAGAGGAACCAGTCCTGACATCCCCCTACCTGCAGTGGTGGGACGCCCAGAGCATCATGGGCCTCGCTATATTTGTCCTGTGCATCCTCTACTCAAGGTGAGAGGAGAAACATTGTGACGATGGGAAACTGAACTGTTTCTCACAAGACTAACTCGTCAAAGCTCAGCACATTACATCACATGTAAAGCCTCGTCACTGTCATAAACACAAATACAATTATGTGAGAAACTGCAGACTGACCCTCCATTCATCATTTATTAATGTAGACAAATGTCTTCTCTATTTCAAAACTAATGAAGTAAACTAAGTTTAGTTTCCCTCAAGTTCTATTTATTTTTTAGTTCTGGAGCTTCCAGTCATATCTCATGATCTTTATCTGCTAGTTGCTTTTTCCCAGGTCAAGAATGTGGACAAGTATTTCAAGAACTCAGGGAGATCAAAGATTCAAAGATTTCATTTTGTGTTTATTTTTCTGTTCCCAGTGGACAAAAGCAGTAGTGTTTCTGAGCACTGAGGAATGTGATTTGATCAAAAGTCCCAGAACAGCTTCTCGATGGGCCTTGAGGGGAAATAGTTTTGTTAACCTGAACTTTGCTTGTGTAGCTAAAGAAACATTTTAAGTAACCAACTACCAATGAGTAGGATGCATGTATGGTATTGTGGTGTGCACTTCAGGGCCATCAGTATCCATGTGTCTCTTTATTCTTCCCTCAGCATTCGTACGTCCAGCACCAGCCAGGTGAACAAGCTGACCATGGCCTCCAAAGACTCGGCCATCCTGGCTGAGGGCGGCAGCAGCCCCGACCTCCCAGAGGAGTCCACAGGACCCAGACGGGTGGAGGACAACGAGCGCGACATGGTCCAGTACAGCTACTCCTTCTTCCACTTCATGCTCTTCCTGGCCTCACTTTACATTATGATGACCCTCACCAACTGGTACAGGTCAGTCCTCCCCCTCCCAACACAACCGATATATCCATTAAGATGGATCTAACAGATGTTTGACAGATGTTAGATCTTTTACAAAAAATAGAGTACCAAATAAGGCATTGGTGCTGCACCTTAATGCAGACTGCTCTGTTATTTTGTGCAAAGCATCTTTTTAAAGTGCTTCATGCTAACTTCAGAGCAGCTCTATTAACTAATGCACATCACAACATGACACCGGCAACAGCGCTGACAGAGCTAGCCGTGTTTACCAGAGTTTATCCGCCCTGAGGGAGCGGTGAACTAACCAGTGGAGCACGTGAACTAACCAGTGGGGCACGTGAACTAACCAGTGGGGCACGCTCACGTGCACTTACATGAACTAAGAGCATGTCGAGAGAGACTTCATTCTCTGCTCAGGCAGACATTGCTATCTATAAGTTGTAATAGGTCATTTTGATTTTGCACATGTACATGGGGAATGTTTGTGCTTAAATTTAATACATATAGCAAGATATTATAATCGGAAATATTGGGGAGAATATTGATATTGTTGTTAATTTGTTATGAAGCATAGGGGTAATGTCTACTCTATGTCAATGGCAGAAGTAATGTTTATAATTGTATGTGTGTTTATGATTATATCTATGCCGCATAAGAATGAAAGTTAGTTTATTGTTTCAATGTGGACACATGAGTTGGAAGCCGGTTGAAGTCCGTGACGTTGCTTGAAGCAGGAGAGACATGTGGGACTTTTATTGTGAAAGGGAACTTTCATCACACAGCGGACCGGAAGTAATATTGGTCGCGGGATCATGACGTTTGACCCGGCTATTTTATGACCTGTTTTATGACCTGTTTTATTACCTGTTTATGACCTGGCCGTAAGCCAACTGAAGTGTAGCATAGTGAACTGACCAATGGAACTAACTTTTAAAATTAAGAGGTGTGGTTGCCGTTACTAATAAATGCGTGTGGAAAGGGTGAGTTCGTTCTCTAGACGGTCGGAAGGTTACAAGACAGTTCTCTATCAGCTACTTTGCTTTTAGTCTGTGGCGTAATATTCGGCCCTACGATCGTAGCTTCAATTTGCTACTTAGACTTCTTGCCATTAAGTATCGTCAAACGTATCTATCACATTCAGATTCTCATTTTACATCGAGCACGGGACCTCCAGTTTGATACACTATAGTACTATCTTTACAGAACAAATAATTATTTTCTGCAATATTACTGCTTTGAATATCGTAGCAAATAGGGCCGGCACCCTTTTAGTTAATTAGACTACTAAAATAGTGGTTAAGTCATTTGTATATGCTTCCTCATGCTCAATAAATCATTTTCAAATAACACACCTGCTCAACACAAGATTTAAAGTTGCTTTTGAAACTCTCCTCATAGCAACATTATGAGCAGATACACGTTGAAGACTGAGAGACCTTTTGCTGTGTTCTGCTCTGACAGCCCCGATGCAGACTACACCGTAACCAGCAAGTGGCCAGCAGTGTGGGTGAAGATCTCCTCCTGCTGGGTGTGCTTGGCCCTGTATACGTGGACCCTGGTGGCCCCCATGATCCTCACCAACCGAGACTTCAGCTGATCAGCGACTCCACCCTGTCCTCCGCACACCAGAAACTCTGACCATATTGCCTACATCTTACTCTCAAAATGAACTCGCATTTTATACATTCGACCAGACTTTAGTTTCATCAGTTTAACAATTGGGTCTGGTTTAGAGGTGCCATACCAGCTGTTTCAGGTCCAAGTATTTACTGTCGTGAAACCGTCCCATTTGTTTGTGTACATTTATAATGTGAACTGAATAATAATGTGAATTGTAAATGAATCACAAATATATTCACTCTGCTTCCAAATACAAATGTATTGCAGTAATAATAATGATGGTTTGTAAAGTGCACATAGTAGTAAGCCTTTATAATGTAATGATATGCCTTCCAATGCCTTATTGTCAGTCAAATGTTTCAGATTCGTGAAAATATGAGTAATGAGTAATATGCATACCTGCAAACTTGTCACCTTTCGGCGAAATTCGCCGTTTTGAAATCAAAATAGGTCATCCACGTGAATAGTGTAGATCCGAAGAGTTTTTGTTTTGGGTAGAGGGGGGGGGGTGTAAATTGGACGGCCGGCGTTTATGAGATTGGAGTGAGACACGGAGAACATGCGATGTGGTGATCTTCGGAATAAAACATGTTTGATGGGACACGTCGAAGGAACAGGCTCCTCGAACAGAAATTCTGTTCCAAGATTCTGAGAATCATGGAACAGAATTATGGAACAGAATCATGGAACAGAATTATGGAACAGAATCATGGAACAGGCTCAAAGCTCAGCAGAGCACACAAGTAAAAAAAAAAAAAAGGAAGTTGGTTCATGAATGACTTTAACCATATTATATATAATGATAATGTAAAGTTGTTATTACTATTATTAGGGCCCGATCACTGAATTATTCAGAGGACCTTTTTTCTTAAAATGTTTATTCTTATTTAGATTTGCGGTCAGAACAATCAAAAGACTGTAGTCAAAAAACAACGTGGATGTGGTGTGGCGACAACAACAAAAAAGTCACCTGCACCCCCGTTGTCACCTTTTTCACCCCTCATGAGTTTGCAGGTATGAATATGAAGTACATGAGTGGAGAAGTAAACTGTTGTGAAGATATTCAACGTGAAGGTGAGATCCGATTGTTTCAGGTTGTAAACTATATCAGTGACAGACCTGCACTGGACACACAGATACAATCTGATATGATATGAGTGATGATTACATTTTTCTCTGTCATTTTAGGACTCCAAATAGTATGGAATAGCTTTTAATCTGTATTATTATTTTATTTTTGCAAAGATATTGTGTCATCTTTTTCTAAATCTAACAATGAAGTTTTGTAAGAATTGTCTTGGAATGCTAATTGAAAGGTTAAATGTGTTTAAGAATATGAATCAAACCAGACTCGTGTGATATAAACACTGACCAAATGCCTTGTAAACCAAAGTGATTTACTGTCGTCGGTATATGCTTCTGCAGTTTATGTTTAGATTTACGGTCATTTATGTTTTGCTTTGACTCCGTTTTCACAGCGAGATTTCTGCAAAGCTCAGCACAAATAAATGATCTTGTGCAACGTGCCTCGTGTTTATCAGAATATCATTGTATAAGTCAAATGTATAATGTAAACATGTTGGCTGCTGCTTCAAGAACTGCCCCCTGGGCATGAATAAAGTAATATTTTATCTTCAAAGGATCATTATAAAATTATAATTTTCATTCAGAGAATGTCGAGGTTTTACATTTGAACAGAAATAAGAAATTAATTTTACAAATGTTTTCTTTATTCAATTCAATTATTATTATCAAGACTTACATTCAACCACAATTTACAAAACATGCACAAAAAAAGAATTGCATTGTTTAGTCATAGAGTGCTGTATTGGTGTGAAGGCCAACCAGGAAGTTAGCATCGCACTGGTTCCCTCAACAAAAAGACGATGGGACGTGTCCATTAGATTTTGGATTATTATAGAAAATTAACTTTGTGGCAAATGAACATGTTTTGTTCAGCTAGATTATCTTTACAAATGAAGGTCAAGGTTTATGCTAGGCTAGAAAACAAACTAGTCCACAGTCATGTGACCTCAATAACTGTCTTTTTAAGACGCATAACGTTGCCATCTACAGCTTATTTTAGGCATCAAAACACATTCAAATATCCATCGACTTGAGTTCAGTGCTTCTTCATGCAGCATCTGAGTCTGTTCTGAAACTTCTCTAATGATATTTGATTTGACTACATCCCTATGTGATTCAGTCACATAGGTACTAAGGCTGTGAAATAAATTAATAGAAGTATACAGTAGTATGAAACTCAAAACAAATGCAAGTATCTCACATTTGTACTCACGGTCAGTAGCTGCTTGAGTAAATGTTACATTCCACCACTGAACTATCAGTTCATTATTATTATCAGCAAGTCCTCTGTCCTTTCAACAACATGCTTTGTGTTGGGTCAAAAAGAAACAAAGTGCATAAATAAGCTATCAGACAAGTAAAGCAGCGTATTTGGTAGTCTTTTTTACATAAAAGAATATTCACACTTGTGTGGAGTAACCATGAGGATATTCATTCTCATTCTCACATAGTGCGCTAGAAAAGGTCACAACGTGTTGAATGACGAACTTATATGCACAGAGCAGAGATATTATACTTTGACATGTTCCTACAACAATTGTATTTAAGAACATTTTTAACAAACACCTCAAAACTGGATAAGCAGTGTTAAGTTTAATAACACAAAAAAATGATTGACACAAAAAGAAATACTCCTGTTGCTATAAATAAAATGTGCTTTATGTTTAAGTTGTATTTCTATGATATTCTACCTTTATTTTGTTTAAATAACATAAAGCCATACAGTTTCTGATACTTGGTGATATGGAAACATGTCATTTAAATGACAAACAAAGAGCCACTGCCTCATGCCCATCAGGAGGTGGACAGTAATAACTGGACCAGATATCTGTATTAATGTCCATAACTCCGGTTTATCTCTCCTGATCTTCAGGTTGAACCACCGTAGAATGAAATACAAGAGTTTCCAACATCAGGAGCCGTCCCTCAGACGCAGGCTGTGGGCTGCCGGCATTGTGAAGAGCCTCTCCTCGGGCTCCATCTGGGCGCTGTGGGCCACCCGGCACCTGAACTCGGAGCTCCGGTCGTCCTCCTTGGGGGTGAGTTTGAGAAAACTGAACATGGAGTAGAAACCGTTGATGTTCAGGCTCGGGGGAGTATTGAAGACGCCGGAAAGAACCGTTTCCCCATCTTTAGTCCAAGTCACCGACACGTCCTCGGGACAGAAGTCTCTGATGCACAGGTGCATCGTACACTCTTCATTCAACACAGGACACGGCGGCTCGCAGTCGATGAACATCACATCCGGAGCAGTTCCTGTTCAACATGCCAGGAAACAAAGTTGTCACATTCGATATCCAGTTTTGGTTTTGTTGGATTAAGTGGTGCGTGCATATCTATTCAACTCCTTTCTTATGAAACTCCTCAATACGATCTGGACCAGCAATTACCTTCAGAAGTCCCATAATGAGTTAAATAAAATCCATCATTAGAAACCTGCCAAGAGAGTACCAAACCTCACGGACCAGACAAGGAGGACATTAACCAGAGAGGCCAGAAAAAAAAGACATTGCTTCAAGAAAATAATAAAAGCCTTTTACTTTTTGCCGATCTCCAAACGTGTTGTCCTATCTTTTTGAGTCTACCTTGAGTGTTGATGTGGTACAGGACGTCTTTGTATCCCGGAGCAGGGAAGCTGGAGTGGTAAATCCGGCAGGTGTAGACGGCCCTCTCGTCCTCTCGGGCCATGCGCAGATGAATCTCACTCCACACGCTGTAGAGGCGGTTGTGGTCGGCGAAAGGGCCGAAGTGCGTGGCGGTGCGGACCTGCTCCCCGTCGCTCCGGGACCACTCCAGGTCGATGTCCCGGGGGTAGAAGTTCTCCACCCGACAGCAGAGGACCAGAAGCCACTCCACCTTGGGGATCTGAGGGATGCTGGAGATCTGCAGGAAAGATGGCTCCACTGTGTGTGTGTGTGTGTGTGTGTGTGTGTGTGTGTGTGTGTGTGTGTGTGTGTGTGTGTGTGTGTGTGTGTGTGTGTGTGTGTGTGTGTGTGTGTGTGTGTGTGTGTGTGTGTGTGTGTGTGTGTGTGTGTGTGTGTGAGGAGAGACAGAGACATTCGTGTTAAATCATAAAAGATGCAGAAAATTTCACGAAGCATTTCAGGTTGGCCTTCCCAGAGAGAACTACTGTCATGTAAAGATTATGGATCTCTGGATATGGTAAAATGACAGAGACTTTTCCTTCAATTTCAAATACAATCTCATTATTTTTAAATTAATAATCATGTCAGGTCAGTGAACTCAGAAAAGCTTCTTTGAATTTGCATAAACACTGACATGATCTAATATATCTTGCATTATGTATTGACGTACGATCATAGCTGTCTATGGTGTCCAGATAGGGTGCCTTGAAAGTCAATCAACACTTTTATAATAACAATACATCAAATGACAACGTGAAATCAAAGCAGAAGGACAACAATAATTGGACTTTCTCTTCAGAGCATAGATACCCAAACTCAGCAGGTTAACAGCAGGGGAGCAGGAATGTGCCGAGTATCACCTCTGTTAAACTAGTAAATGGTAAATGGGGCATTATATCAGATTTTTAAATTGCGCAATTTAATTTGTGTAAATTAGTGGCACTGGTCGCTCTGAAGCCAAATCAGCCAACAGAAGACGCAGTGTTCACTACCACAATACTGAAAAGGACAAAAACATACTGAATATTTTGATATTGAGATTTCGTTTGTTTATGTAAAGCTGAAAATGGAAAGTTTGTTGCGTGGGTTGTGCCAGAGGAAGGGCCTTAGGGTCATTAAAATCAAGAGGGTTCGCTGGGAAATCTAGGCTGATGGTAAACTCGATTTTAAAAAAGGTCAAGGGGTCACCAAAAAACAAAAGGATTCTTCCCTCGAGGGTCGCAAATATCCACAGCAACTCTGGCGCATAGTTTACAAGATCCCACACAGTGGAGCAAAGTGTTAATCTAAGGGAAGATTTGATCTGATTGGGGCACTCAGCAAAAGGTCAGGGGGTCAACTATGACACGCTCCATCATATCGGTGAACATAATAGAGTGATGTGAATATGGATGCTCTTGACGTTAGTTACCTTTTACCCGGACTGTGGTCTTTCTGCTGAAGGTCTTGCCTCTGCACAGCACCAAACACTGGTATTCGGTCTGGTCTTCATCGACGGTCAGACACACGGTCAAAACAGAAGTGTGGCATGCGCCGTCCGACTGGAGACAAGCCCGTGCGCTCAGATCCTCACCGGCCAACAGAAAAACAGATTCGGAGTGCAACGCCGAGTCAGCGCAGCTTATTAATTTAAACCACTTCACCTTAACCTCCCGCTGTCTGGCTCCTCGGACGGTGCATTTAAGGTCGGTCGGCAACTGTGCGTATGCGATACTAGGTTGGCTGATTTCAGAAACACTTGGTGCAGCTGTGAAGAGAAATATAAATGCATGTTGTTGCATAAATAAGAAAATATTTTCCTTTCATTCTGATTTTTTGAAAGCCTTCACAGACAACATATTTTTAACCAACTTTGTTAAGTTGGGAGTTCAGTAAATAAAGGACAAATTAATCGTTGAAGAATGTCATCAGCTGAACAAATGTACAGTGGATATGTTATCTGCATCCCATTTACATCCCATCTGCTCACGTCAAACGCTGTTAGTTAGTCTCACTGTAAGTATTCAAAAAATAGTTTACATTTTAAAATAATGCACTTTGTTCACATTACAGACGTACTTTGACAAAAATAGGTGTAGAGAAGCAGAGCGCCTCCAACAGCAGAGGTGACCAGCAGCAGACTGATGACACTGGTGACAGCTATCAGTGTGACAGCACTGTAAAGGGGCTGTGACGGAGCTGCAGGGGGGGACGGATACGAGAGAACCAGATGGCATGTAGGAAATACGTCAACGACTTAAATTCAGAGTTTAGAGGATGACAGACGGAATGGAATCCCACCCTGAACAGTCAGCGTGACAGATCTGTTGTACGGCCAGCTGAAGGTCTGGTGCTCCACCTGGCAGATGATGCGCATCTCTCCATCCTTCACGGCCGAGGAGTGCAGCGTGATGCCACTGCGAATACCGTAGGTGCCATCTGGATTGTGAGTGGACATTTCGGTGCAGACGCGCAAGAGGAGGCTGGCGCCCGCCTGGACGGTGTGGGAGCCATTTTGGACGTGCCATGTCACCGCCAGTTTCTCTGGATAGAAACCTGTAATGTCACACTGGATCATCTTCTCCTCCCCCTCGGTCACTGCCGCCGTTTTCGGGAGCGACACCGAAGGCCGAGCTGAGGGAGAGGTTGAAAAACAAGACATTAAAGGCTGCATGTTTTTTGATTGCATGTCACACCTCAGACCAGAAGTCTCTTTATTCCTAAGAAGCCCATTGGAATCTCTGATGTCTTTGCCTCAACTTCGTTGAAAATGTTAAACTTGTGCGTGCACAGTTTGTCCACAACGTTTTCACTGTGTGACACAAAAAGTGTAATGCTAACTTCCTGGGGAATAAGCGAGAAAATGACTGATTGATGAACGCAATACAGCTTTATTCATAACTTTTTTCCCCAATTTAAAGGTTTGAAAGCATAGTTATGCAGCTGTGTGATATATTTTGTTAACCAACACTATGCATTGCACTCTATTTGTTACACAGCTCTCATGCTACCACTGCTAGCTAAATATGCCATCGAATGCTCCACTTAGAATTTGCTTTTTAATCAAAATGACTCATCTAGGTTGGGCAGCGAAAAAGAGACGAAAAGGAACTCTATCCCATATCTGTGGTACTCTCTAGAGTAGACTATGGGATTATCCATACTTAAACCCTCGGGCGCGTACTATAGACTATCGGATTAAATACACAAAACAAAAATGTGTGTAAACAAGGCTCCCTTTTTTCGCAACATATAACATAAATATCACAGCGTAGAACACTTCCGCTGCACTGCTCTTATTGAGACGGCGCCCAATCAATGTCATCGCAGCAGCTGGCTTCCTTGGTGCATACAACCGAAACGAAGCAAATGAGCTATAGAGCCAGAGGATTTCCTGTCTAGAGACTAGCTGTTTCCTCCTGGTTGCCAGTCTCTGTTCTAGGCTAAGCTTAAGAGCAGATAACTGAAGCTTCATGTTGACATCAATCTTCTCACTACTTTCTTCGCAATAATATAAAATATGCTGATTTCCCAATATAAACTATTCGTTTCATTTATCGATATGGAAGGGGGAAAAAGTAATATGATATGCAACTACAATGAGTGCCAAGGTTCTTAGACATAAGGAGGAAAATTGGCAGTCTTTTGCTGTTAAAAAGAGATTTACTTTTGTTTATCCTTTCTCAGTGATAAGTAAGATTAATATGATGTATCATTTGTATTTTCCTGGCTGGTTTAGGCAACATTTTAACCGAACCTCTGACAATGTTTCCGAATCAGTAGCACGCGTTGAGCGGGAGTTTGTGACACCGATGAGAAGCGATAAAAAGCAGACAGGGCCAATACCCAGCACTTCCAGCGAAGTGGTCTCTGTGTAGACCACAGGTGTGATGATTCTGCAGGTGTACAGCCCTCCATCCCCCACGGTCACGTTACGAAGCTGCAGAGACGCATCGCCATCGAGCAACTGCATTCTGTCCACCACAGAGCCATCCCTGTTCACGTGCGCCCTGCCGTCTTCGAACGTGTACACAACGCTCTTCTCGCCATGCTTATCCACCACGTTCCACTCGATGGTGAGAGTGCTCCACTCCGCCAGCTTGGGCAGTTTGTCGAAAAGGCAGCTGAGAGTCACCTCTGCATCTACCAAGACACTGATCCTCCTGGTCGTTTCGGCTGAGGAACCTAAAACACACAGAAGGGATTATTAAAGTAGGATGGGATCCAGAGCCTCCAGACTAAAGCTCCTCTACTGCTTTCACTTTCAGTCTGGGGGTCGGGGATTGACACAGTCACCACATTTAAAGCTTAAGTCTTTTGGTTAGAGCTGGTTTAGGTTTAGTTAGGACTGGCTCAGGTTCATAGTTAGACATGGCGTAGGTTCATATTAGTGATGTCTCAGGTGTGTAGTTAGAGCTTGCTCAGGTGTGTAGTTAGAGCTTGCTCAGGTGTGTAGTTAGAGCTTGCTCAAGTGTGTAGTTAGAGCTTGCTCAGGTGTGTAGTTAGAGCTTGCTCAGGTGTGTAGTTAGAGCTTGCTCAGGTGTGTAGTTAGAGCTTGCTCAGGTGTGTAGTTAGAGCTTGCTCAGGTGTGTAGTTAGAGCTTGCTCAGGTGTGTAGTTAGAGCTTGCTCAGGTGTCTTGTTAGGGATATGATATGAGCCACAGTCACCACCATTACTTTGTCTTTTGTCACAGGTTTACATGGAACGTGGTCATATCTGGACCCTGGTCCTGCCTGACCCTTACTGCTGTTATCATTATTATTATTAGTCACAATACTTTTACTGTTACCTATATCATTACTGGTTTTATTGTCAATATCCACTGCTGCTGTTATTTGTAGTCATATTGTTTCCATCATTATTCTACCTATTTCATATCATTCTAGTCTTCCGACCACTCAAAGCGCTTTAACACTACATGTCATCATTCACCCATTCATACACTGATTTGAGGAGCCACCTGCTCATCAGGGGTAGCTAACATGCTTACATACATGATTCACACACCATAGGCACCGCTACGGGAGCAATATTGGAGTTAAGTCTTGCCCAAGGATACATCGACAGGGGCTGGCGGAGCCGGGGATCGAACTGCCGATCCTCTGATTGAAGAACGACCCTGCTCACCAGTGTGTACAGATTGTAAAGCCCAATGAGGCAAATTTGTTATTTAGGGCGAAGAGAGTGGAGACAAGTTTGCAAAAAAACGATACACTATTGTGAAGAAAAATAACACCCACCTTCGCACTGGAACAAGAGAAACAATTCATGACACTTACCTCTACAGTGCAAAACGATAACTATGACCTTAATCATAATGTGTATGTTCTGTAGGTGCTCCATTTGGATCGAGATGTCCTGGCGTCAGTACATAGCGAAGCAACTACGGAAGCAAACTTTGGCGCCCCAATTTCGTCCGAGCGTGTTCAAAGACTTCAAAGAGATTCGCTGGACTGAGTGTCACTTGGTGCATGTGACTGTAGTGTGGGGCTGGGCAGGTAAACATTCACCGAGTTGCAGTACTTTTTTTTCAAACGCACCTCCACCTGGACTTTGACCTTTGGCTGACAATTTATCCATGCAGCCTTCAGAAATACTGTTAGTGGGACACATTTTCTTCCAGTAGCAGATGTGAAATTATGAGTACCCATATGTATCTATATATATATATATGTATATATACATATATATATATATATATGTATATATATTAGGGCTGTCAGCGTTAACGCGTTAATCTATGCGATTAATTTGGCCGCGATTAACGCACTAAAATATTTTAACGCAATTAACGCAACTTTGTTTACTTCCGGTGTGCGTTGAAGTTTTTGCACTCCTCTGAGTGTCAAGCCGCGGCAGTCCGCCTCCTTCCTCCCGTCTGCTCCTCGATATTCACAGAGAAGCAGATGGCGATCTGTCGGTGCCGTGGGGCGGAAGGTGCAGGTGACTTTTTTGTGCACCCCGATGCGCGCGCAGACACGCCGGCATGGAGCTCTGCGGCGCGCGGGACGGAGAGCCGAGAAGAGTGAACGACACGTCGAGACAGAATGACATGCTGCTGTAGAGACGACCAACAACAGACGTTTAGTTTAATGAAAGAACAAAGACGTCTTTAAGAAAAGCACCGTACATTACTTCTGCTGTAATCTGGCGTGATAGAGAACATTACAGGGGGGCGGGGCCTCACCCTGATAGAATAGTGGGGGAAACACTACATGCAAAAGCCTTTAAAAGGTGAATGTAATTTTTTTTGTAAAATCGAGAAAATGAGCCCAGCCTCCAGAGGGTTAACGTGACATATGTCAGTTTACCAAGGCCACTTGTTCTGCTGTTGTTCAATGTTAAAGATGACAGGACCAATGGGGTCACAAATACACCTTTGTTTACTAATCTGAATGTTTCACTGAAGAAACAATTTATCCACGATATTAAATACCTCACTGGCACTTTATAGGTAGGAGCCTCTTTGAAAACACAGCTCTGTGTGAAGTTTTGTCTTTAAAAAAGAATACAATTAAACAAGTGTCTAAAATACACGCTGTCTGAAGGGATTACTCGTTCATTTAGAAGATTTAGTCTTTAGAAGAAAAAAAACTTTTAATCGCGATTAATGAATTTCAAAATGTGCGATTAATTAGTTAATTTATTTTAATCGATTGACAGCCCTAATATATGTATATATATATACATCATGTTATCAGCCAATCCCACCCCATCGGTAATTAGGATGATGTTTGTATATATGTATGTATATGTATATATATATATGTATATATATACATACATACATATACACACATCATGCTATTTGTGTGTATATATATATATATATATTATACATACATACATATACACACATAAGTGTGTCAGTATTAGTTTGTGTAGCCGTGGGGAAGTGGCTCAACTCAGGGGCTCACGGTGACGTCGTCACGGGGACCTCTTGGTCGGCTCCGAAAAAGGCCCGACAATCGCGTATTTCATTAAAACTGCAAGGCAGTGTATATTTATTCAACAAAAGAGTAAAAAAGGTTTAACAACAAAAATCAAGGCTTAACCAGCCGTATCAATGAGTAAATTCAAATCGAAGACCCAAAGGAAGTCCTCAGAAGCTCTCGTGCCTTCTTTTCTCTCTCACTTTATCCTTTTTTGTACCTGTTCTCCCCCTTTCCGGAGCACCTGGGTTGTCTATGGGTCAAGCAAGAACTGACCCCCACAGCTGGTAGGTGTCCCAGAGTCCTTGGGCTAGACAGGGGGAGTCTCTCCGTATCTTTTTTTTATATGAGATTCAATTCATCACTTTGGTTGACAACACATAGCCATGTAACCTATATGATAATCACAGGCCCTTTACAGTGACCTCTCAACACACATTAATACAACACTTGTGATAAAGCAGGTACAAAAAGAAAGACATTGTGTTACAGAGTATACTTATTACATACATCAAACATGGATCAAACATAGGTTAAACTTAGGTTACATTGGTGAAGTAAAATCATTTCATAGATGTTTTATTACCAAGTTAACACCTGCACCAAAGTTCTTATTTGAATAACTTTTAGAATAAGATTTCTACGGCTTCGGGAGGAGTTTAAGTTTTCATTCAATATAGACATTAAACATGGCTCTGGGGGGAATCAGGGTGGTCTTTGTGTTTCTCCAAGTACGTCTGGTACGGATCTCCACACTCCCTTGTGCTACACCGTGTGATTTATATCGTTGGGGATAGCAATTAATCTTGTTCCACAACTGACCCCTCGGGGAGTGGACGTCCGTGTTCATGCCCCCTGAAGGACACGCCAACACACGTCACCTCTATACGATAGCCGGTTGACAGCTACCTCCGCCGTCCCTCTTCATCCTTACATTCTCATGTCTCCGTCTCCTAACTCAACCCACATCGAAACACATACTCCCCTCTTTCCCAGTACCGACCTCGACCTGGCCGAGTCCCTGAACTCTTCTTCCCCTTTAAAACAAACAACCCTTGGGTCGGTTCGAGATTAATGTCCAATTCAATGTTTGGCTTTTAGGCTACACCCCTTCGTGCTATTCGTCCCAGGATTCAGATTTAGAGAAATGTCTTGTCTTTGTCTTCAAAAACATTCACATCCATCTATGAGCCTTCCAACAATGGACATTTTGAATAATATATGTATTCCAATGCCAATAATAATTATTATTATTATTATTATTATTATTATATAATAATGATAATTATTATCCTAATTGATATCGTCAGCGGTATTGCTATTTATATTTGACCCAAACAACAATGTAGGTTCATAACTAACAAGCTTTAATCTTAAATTAATTGCATGAAGAGGGCTTCATAAAGTTTGGATGCGGAGACCGTGCACGTGCACGCGTGCCTCTCACGCACGGCTTTATGCTCAATCAACCGACAGTTGAGTTCTCATGAGCTCTCCAAAGACATTTATTTTGTACAAAACAATTGTAAAGACTTCAATGTTTGTGTGAACAAAACAATCAACAGTTCGCATATACATTAAACATGTCCTGCGTCATGACGCAGTGAAACATGGCGATATTAATCCAACATGACCACAGTAACCTCTAACTTATTATGGGGTACATATCAGAGCGTGTGGAGGAGATGCTGGAGGCTGCACGCACACATGCACTCCTATCAATTACTTAACAGATCGCTCTCTTGTCCCCCAAAGTACCGCAACAAAGTGCATTTAAATGTTAAATAAATCATTCATTTAATATGATAAAATAAAAGAAGCAGATGTTTGTCCAGCAAGTCACATTTCAAAAGTCAAAACAACCAACTCAGTCATTCTGACACTTTAGTCATTCTGACACTTTTTAATGTAGTTTTTATGGCTGACAATACTATGACAAGTTATTACATAATTTGGGGATACTATAGCATAGTTTTATAACATTTCAATGGCATACTATATATAAGATAGTTTTCTGAAATTGTCATGACACAATATTCATTGTTGATCATTTCCACAACAAACATCAACGTTGTATGATAATCTATAGGTCCTCCATTCTTACACCAAGTCAGTGATAGGGCCCTATAATAATTGTAATAAATATAAATTGTCATTGTATATAATATGGTCATTCATGAACAAACTTCCTCTTTTTTTGTTGCCGTGAACAAGTCTTCAAGTCTTGTGCTCTGCTGAGCCTTGAGTCTGTTCCTTGAGTCTGTTCTGCCTCTACCTAGTTGTCACGACCATACCTGCCATAAATATCATGATACTGATACAATACCATAAATGCGATACTGGTATATTTATCTATAATAGTAAAAAAACATTTCCAATATGTGAATTTAGATATTTAACAAACAGTGTTTAGTGCAGAATATATAATATATATATAAATATATGTGTGTGTTTAGTATATATATATTTATATATATATATATAAATAAATTTAATATATATATATATATATGTGTGTGTGTTTAGTATATATATATATATTTATATATACTAAACATACAGTATATACTATATAACTCCCACCTCCACACGGGCAGAAGTGAAGAGGCAGACTCCATTATTAAAAACAAGTTGTCTCTAAACTTAAAACTGTCTGGAAGAGACAAAAAGACAACTCTCTGCAGGTGTTCTGGTGGCACGGGCCGCTCTTAAAAAAGCAGACACCTGCCACTCGATCACAAACTCTTCTTCTTTTAGGCGTACACAAATAAAAGAAATGGGTCGGGATGAATCTGGGTACCAGGAGTATTTTATATTTGATGGACGAGTGTCGCACACAAGCTACTTGGCTCAGTATGATCTCCATGAAGGTCCAGTGAAGAGCCGGAACCAGCTAATGTAGAATGTACACACGTGCCACTTTATTAAAAGTGTTAATTAGATGATGGTTCATGCATTGAGTTCTTAATTACCATATACATATAATATGTGGACAAAATACCGAGGACTGAGACTTAGGAGCCTCATTGGAGCACAGGGTGTAGTCCAACCCTCTAGGCCCCACCCAGGTCTTCCTTCTCCAGCCATCAGTAGTGTGTGCATGTTGTTTCTCATTTCAGTGTATATGGGGTTAATTGATTCTGCTAGAAGAGTTCATGTGCGGGACAAAAACATGATTCACTTGTTGCTTTTTGAAGATTCTCTACCGGGCTAGGGAGTCTTATCTCTTCCGGGATGGGACGAACTAGCTAGAAGGTCGTTCCCAGGATATTTACAAAGGGCCAGTGTAGGTATGTGTGTGAGGGTGGCAGAGAGAGAGAGAGACAATGTGTGTGTGTGAGGGGTCAGAGAGGGCCAGTGTGTGTGTGTGTGTGTGTCAGGGCAAGACAGGGCCAAATTTCAGTGTTCCACTATGATTCTAAAGTGTCTACATACGATCTATTTTCCATTAATCTATTTCTACACCTATTATGACAATTTGCTTACATGTCATTCTATGCAATGATAGTTATTGATGTATTTGTCATACTAGACTAATACACCGTTACAAAATGTACATAGTCCATATCTGTATTGTATCGCCCTTCCATGAGAAGACAAAACATGTATCACACAGTTTATTTCAAAATAACTTTGTTATTGCATCATTTTCAGAAAGGCTTGTCCCTAAACACAGCACGGGTCATCATCCCAGCATCGACCTCTTCCTCCCTCTCAACCGGACCTCATCCAGCTTTTTAATGACCTCCGAGGACTTCTTCGACGCGGCCGCGTAGCTTTTCAGCAGCCTTTCGAACAGAGCCTCTGTGTTCGGGTGGGTGCTGAGGAAGGCCTTCTCGAGCACGTACAAGTCCACCCCCTTATCCTCCGTCAGGGCAGAGATGTAGCTCAGGCCAAAGTCGATGAGGAACAGCTCGGACTCCCCGTCCTCCATGTTGCGTCTCAGCAGCATGTTGGAGGTAGTCAGGTCCCCGTGGATGACGTCCTCGTCGTGCATTTTGGCCAGGATCCTGCCCACCCGCTCCGCTAGCCACCCCAGGTCCTTGTTAAGATCAGACTGCCGAGAGGCGGCGATGTGGTCGCGCACAGTCGAGGAACCAACGATTTCCTCCAAGAAAATACAGTGGTATGTGTAGTCCACAAAGTAAACTAAAGGGGCAGATATACCTGAGGAGGAGACAAGTTGAAGGAGAGTTGTATGTTGGGCTATGAAGATACAAACACCTGTATTTTCTGGTATCAAATGATGAGGATGAGAATATACTAGAGCAATAAATCTTACAAAGAGAAAAGCCAAACACGTGTAGATGTTCCTCTAAATACTTTCTAACTCCTCTCCTATCTGTGACTCTCAGGCCCAAGACCACATCATTAAAAACTAAATGATATAGTTACTTGATTTGATTGGATCGAAAAAGTGGGCAGGCTTAAAATGTTATACGTAGCTACAGAGGACAGTGGCTCAATCATAAAAGCCTGACCCCTCAGGAACTTCATAACTGGACACTCCTTTCTCACCCCGCAGTCATTTGGTCAACCCATCAGCTTCTCATGGAACGGAACTTGTGTTGTAGCACCGGTTGGCTAAGCTGATGTTAATTTCGCTTCTTTTCTTTAATCTTTTTAATTTGATAACAATGACCTTAAATCTGATAGTGAGGTCCAGACCAGCAGAGTTGGCTGTTGTTGAACTTGCCTGCTCTCCGGCAGCGCAGTATGGAGCGGACCTCCTGGACCGTCCTTCGGTGTGTCAGCTTCTCGTCCAGCACCGGGTGTCGGTAGCGCTTTTGAAACCGTTCTTTCACAATAGTCGGTTTCCCCAGGAACTCTACCCTGTACAGCCGAGCTTCTGCTCCTTGTTTTATAAGCTCTGCTTTTCTGAGGAACTCTGGGACAGCCATGCTCTTTTCCTGGGACATGTTTACTTCCGCTCTTTTTCTTCTTCTTCTCTTCAGTCTGCTGTCCTCCTGCTTCCTCTGCTCAGTTTCTACAGGCTGCCACCTAGTGGCCACCAGTGGAACACACACTAACCACAGAGGGAAATAGATAGAGATAGATAGATAGATATATACTTTATTAATCCCCAAGGGGAAATTTGTCGAGTCAGTAGCAGCAACACACAAGAATAAAAAAACAAAACACAAAATATAAGAAGGGTTAGGGTGATCTGGCAAGAGGTGAACTGTTGTAGAGCCTCATAGCCGTCGGCAGGAATGTTCTCCTGTATCTCTCCTTGTGGCAGCGGAGCGTGAGGAGACGTCTGGAGAAAGTACTCCTCTGTCCCTGTAGGAGGTGGTGGAGAGGGTGGTCCGGGTTGTCCAATATGGACACCAGTTTCTTCAACGACCTCCTCTCCACCACCTGTTCCAGGTGCTCCAGCTGGCAGCCGATGATGGAGCCAGCCTTCCTAACCAGTTTGTTAAGGCGGCTGGTGTCACGGCTCGATGCTGCTCCCCAGCAGACAATGGCAAAGTGCAGCACACTGGCGACAACCGACTGGTAGAATAACTCCAGCATCTTGCTGCACACGTTGAAGGATCGCTGCTTTCTCAGGAAAAAGAGACGACTCATCCCCTTCTTGTACACAGCGTTGATGTTGGCCTTCCAGTTCAGTCGGCTGTCGATGGAGACGCCCAGGTACTTGTACTCCTCCACCATGTCCACGTCCACTCCCAGGACACTCAGAGGTGTAGGAGCTGTCGCCTTCCTCCTGAAGTCCACCACCATCTCTCTGGTCTTGGCCACGTTCAGCCGCAGGTGGTTCTCATCGGCCCACTTTACAAAGTCGCTCACCACTGCCCTGTACTCCTCCTCCCGTCCATCCCTAATACACCCGACCACTGCAGAATCATCAGAGTACTTCTGCAGATGGCATGACTCCGTGTTGTACTGGAAGTCACTGGTGTACAGGGTGAAGAGGAAGGGAGACAGAACAGTTCCCTGTGGGGCTCCAACATCACTGACCACCGTTCCAGACAGCACACGGCCCATTCTGACAAACTGTGGTCTGCCTGTGAGGTAGTCAGTGATCTGCACTGTCAGTGATCTGCACTGACATGAGGTTTGAGTTACTTCTTAACGGAACCATCTCTTTGTAAGCCTCACGTTTTTATGTAGACATGACAGTTTACTTTATATTCCAAAAGAAAAACGAATACCATTAAATGTTGTTTAAAGTATTGATTTAATTTTTTCGCGAAGTTTTTTTGGATGTGTTATGCTGCTATTGAACTGTAATGTTATACCAAAAGGTGTTTCTAATATGTTGTCCATATATATATATATATATAATATTTATTATATTATATATGGAAGAAACGCCTCAAATACAAATTATATTATTACACTGCTGATGTTGATATGTATTGCAGGTTTGCTGTATATAGGTCTAATGAGCTTCTTCTTTTTTTTAAACATATAAACACTAATTCACAGGCCAAGTGGAAGCCATGGTACAACAGATACAATACCAGAACCAGGAATATTATTTTTCAGAGCGCCTTTTGGCATTTTGAAAATGTGCTGGCACTCCATCGTCTTGAGGGGCCCCGAAAAGACCTCTGCTTTCCCCGAAGGTGATTGCATGCCTGCTGTTTTCTGCACAACATTTGTGTGGCAGGAGGTGACATCTTGGAGGAGGAGGCTGAGGAAGGCCCAGGCCCAGGCAGTGAGGAGGACACTGACAACGTTGATAACAGGGACCTGTCCGGGAACAATATCCGCGGAAGGATAGCTGCGCAGCTTTCTGCTCCTGACTGCCTCCCTCTCTGTCCCTCTCCTTCTCTGTCCCTCTCATCTTCCCCATCCGTCTATCTGTCCCTCTCATTTTATGTCCCTCTCTGTCCTTCTCCTCATCCCTCTCCTCGTTCCTCTCTGTCCCTCTCCTCCTCTGTCCCTCTCTCTCCCTCTCCCCATCTCCTCTCTGTCCCTCTCTGCCTGCTCTTTCATGAACTCCAGAAGAGCCTTTCTGTCTCTGGGCCTCTTCCTTTGTGGCTGACCGGCCCTGGCTTCTTCTGCAGAGGGGCAGAGGCCTGTGTGCTGACTGTGGCACCAGCAGTGGCAGTCAGGTTTGCTACAACCACGGGGGCGAATTTATTGAGTGTTGCCCTGGAGTGCAGCATCCAGAGCACTGTTTGGCAGTTAATGCTAGGCCAGTAGTGGTAACAAAGTCCTGGAGCAAAACATACACACAGTTATTCAAGCAATCTAAATAAGTTATCTCTCTCAGTTTGGCCGGCCTGTAAAATGGCCAATGAGGGCCAGGTTTTGCTTAATTAAGATATTTCCTAAATGTTAGGTGTGTGTGTGTGTGTGTGTGTGTGTGTGTGTGTGTGTGTGTGTGTGTGTGTGTGTGTGTGTGTGTGTGTGTGTGTGTGTGTGTGTGTGTGTGTGTATATATAATAGAATCCAATTGGTGTTTTGCAGTTTTACTTAATTTGCACTAAGCATCTTTCACCCTACACTGCATAATACAAAACAATAATTAAAAAAAACATGTGCAAGATCTCAGAAAAGATAACAGTGCAGAGGTATTGAGAAATGCTATTTGCAGCTTCTTCTTTTTTAACAAAAAAATATTCTTCAATATTTAAGTCGAAACATTGAAAACAAGACACGTCCTTAGTATTCAGTGATATTACTAAAAATAATTGTGTCAGACAGGCCTCAAACTCGGCCTACAAATGTACATATGCTGCAAGTACTTTATATATTTCATTATTTACATGGCTGTAACACAATAACACGCTGTATATCTACATTTGAGTTGAGCTCCTCTGCTCCTCCTCTCCTTCCTGGGACTGAAGTCGACCTCTGGCGTCAAAACTTCGCCATCAACTTTCTCCTCCTGCAACCTGACACCGCTGCCACGTAGCTCCGACTTCCTGAAGGGACAGCTGTGTTTCTCCTCCAGAAGCATCCCTTTCACGCTCCTCTCTGCTGCTAACGGCGAGTTCACGTCTCATAGCCGGAACTGTAGCCGTCCCCCGCGGGACCGGAGTGTGTGCGGAGCTCATAACGAACTGCGCGAGGAGGTTCCATCCGTCGGTCCCGTTGTTCCTGTCCTGCACCGGGAACCAGTGCGAGTCCTGGATAACGGGTCTGTGGTCCACAACAGGAACTATCAACTAACTATTTATTCTCTTAAAAGTGGGGAGAAAGACCCAAGTGGTGGAATGTAACTTAGTATATTTATTCAATATACCCAGATAGCATGAAGCTTCATTACCGTTTTATAGTTTATTATTTCCATTGAATGCCACTTTAAACTTTTTCTCCACAACTGCTTTGAGGGACTACTTTATACTGCACTACTTTTATATGACAACAGTTACTGGATAATAGAGAATGTCCACACAGAAGCAGATCAAATATGATCTATATGAGATAGAATGTCAAGTAAAGTTAAATAGCTCACCCATGACATGACACAAACACTATACTTCCTTAAACTTAAGGAGTAACACCCATATAAGCTTAAAACCAACCTATATGTATATTTCTAAGTGTTATCGATGGATTTAGGTTCTCATCTTGACGTTTTTGAAAAAAGTATTTTCTATTCGACATATTGTGGTACAAATGCCCCCTACTGGTTAAAATGGGGCATTGCAACAGTTCTCTTCTCTGAGCTGAGCTGGAGGCAGGTTCGTCTAAACTACTGAATAACTATGATTCTATAAGCCTGGACTAGAATCTTTACAGTGAAACTTTGTGGGAGACGTTTCCTGTATTAGTCCACATATTGTTTCGAGCAACAAATAGGAAATAAGTTCATTCAACACCGAATCAAAACCATAAACGCTGAGTGTGTTTGGACTCGTCCGTAACGCTTCCTCAGATGTCTGAGTCGTGGAGGCGGCGTCGATTCACAGGTGATGTTAATATGAGACTAAACCAGCTACTGAGCCCAACTCGAGTGGACTATGTAATCATGGCCATCAACAAGAGGGTTGTCATGGCAACGGCTGCAACAGGCTCCTGCAGGCTCCCTTGTTTTTCCTGTGAGCAGCAGGACACAAGACTCCAAGCGGGTGTCAGACCAGGAGGGCTCTGCAGGACCTCGAGATTGTCTGTGTTATTATGATCATCATCATATTAATAAAGTGTGCTTATATTTCACAGAGGACGTCTTCCTAGAGATGGACGCAGAGCTGCACAGCCTGACTGAAATGTGAAGGCAACAGGACAGAAGCTATGGGTAAGTGGTTTTCCATAGTGATGCATTTTTGTACGGACTGCTGTCCTAATGCCCACTAATGCATGAAGTACATTTTAGGGGTGAGCAGTGTGACCTGTGAAACACTACTTGAGCACGGCAGCTGCTGATAGTTGACATGTAAAACCTTTGAATCTACATTGAGACCATCAAGGGTCATTAAAAATCCCCAAACTAATCAAATCAACCAATCAAACGTGAAACACAGCCGTCCGGTTTCAGGTCCGGTTTTACACGAGGACTGTATCTGCAGTCGGTACAAGCTGTTCTTAGCTCCATCTTTCCTCGTGAATGGAACACAGGCTACTTTCTAAACGCTATTGAGATGCAGCAGCTCTCATTTGCATCTCTGTCAATAGATACTGCACATGAAAGACTCTCAGGTTAATGGGAGGCAGCTGCAGAACAGTTGGATCAGAACATGTATCATTCATCCAGAACCGACCAGAATGAATACGTCCAAAAACCATCCACAGATGGGATGCACTTTGCACAAAGGTTGAGCTTTTAGAAAGAAAAACATGTTAAACACTTGAAATAGACAGACTGCACCGATGTTACTATATATATATATATTAGTGCTGTGAAAAATAACGCGTTAACTCAGTTAATTAAATTACAGGATTAACTAGTTTTTGTTTTTTAACGCATTTAACGCATGCGCAGAATGAGCTTCCAATCCGTCTGTTGTTGGTCGTCTCTAACCAGCAGGATGTCATTCTGTCTTTACATGTCGCGTTAACACGACTCCGATCTCCGTCTCGCGCGCCGCAGAGCTCGGATGCCGGCGTGTGCGCGCACATCCGGACGAAAAAACAGAAGCCTGTGATTAACCTGATTAAAAATTGTAATCGTTTCACAGCCCTAATATATATATATTTATATTAACTAAAGGTATATATATTTTTTAGATATATGTATTTATATTAAATAAACATATATATATATATATATAATTCATCTGTACATGAGCAACTCATGTTGCTTGTACTGTGTGAAGAGTTACACCCTGCCTGTTCTCGTTCCCTCTAGGTAGCTCCCTCCTCCTGTTGGCCAGTGTGGTGTCCACTCTGGGCGGCCTGGTCTTTGGTTACGAGCTGGGCATCATCTCAGGTGCTCTGCTGCTGCTCAAGGCCGAGTTCGGACTCTCGTGTGTCCAGCAGGAGGCTCTGGTCAGCTCTCTGTTGATAGGAGCTCTGCTGGCCTCCATCGTGGGCGGCTGCTTGATCGACCACCGTGGCCGCAGGAACTCCATCCTCCTCAGCAACGTCTTGATCTTGACCGGCAGCCTGGTCCTCCTCATCGGCTCCTACTCGGCACTAGTGGTGGGCAGGATGACGGTGGGCTTCGCCATGTGTATATCCTCCATGTCCTGCTGCATCTTCGTGTCTGAGATGGTTACCCCGGATCGTAGGGGCTTCCTGGTAACGCTGTATGAAGCCGGGATCACCTTGGGAATCCTGGCAGCCTACGCCATGAACTACATCCTGTCGGAATCTCAAAGAGGATGGAAGTGGATGTTCGGATTAGCTATCGTACCAACTACGATTCAGTTGGTCTCCATCTGGTTCCTCCCATCCAGCACCGAGGAATCTTCAAGACCAAATTATTCTTTCAAAACTGAAAGCGACGTGATGAATTCGGTCGAAGCAGATGACTCACAAGTCGACTCCGGCATGGAAAGCCAGAAGGTTCGGTACAACAGCATGTGCCTTTTCCAACGCAAAGACAACATGAGGACTCGGACAGTCATCGGCCTCGGACTGGTCCTCTTTCAGCAGTTCACGGGCCAGCCGAATGTCCTCCTGTACGCCTCCACCATCTTCCACTCGGTGGGCTTTCAGAGCAACGCCTCGGCGGTGCTGGCGTCCGTGGGCTTGGGGTTCGTCAAAGTGGTCGTGACTCTGATCTCCATGGTGTTTTCGGACCGGGTGGGGCGGAGGCCTCTGCTCATCGGCGGCTGCTCCGTGATGGCGGTGTGTCTGATAACCATTGGACTCCTCAGTGGACGTTCATCGATGAATGCCAAGAGGCCTTGTGATTCTGAGGACTTCAACGTCAACAGAACTTATCTGCATCATCTAACTGTTAGTAATCGGTCCGTTGTTGACGCGCCTTTACACAACAGCCAGAGGCTCCTCTATAACGACACACAAGATGAAGTTGGACAGAAGCAACCGGACGACCCTCTGGCACCTCCTCCGAGCGTCCAGAGCACGGTCGAGAACTGGATCATTCTTGTGTGTATGATGGCTGTTGTCAGTGCATACTCCATTGGATTTGGACCAAGTTCGTATATTCTCTTATAATGTGTCTATTTGTGTGCATTTAAAGCTTCACGAGGCAAGATCGATTAAATATGTTGAATCTGCTTTTGTGCATAGATGTCTAATGAAGCTTTATCGTATTTAAAAATAACATTATCCAACATGGAGCCTGTCGAGTGTCTAATTAGAGTTCAGAAGTTAAGCAGTTTCTTTTTGTCTTGGACCAGTGACCTGGCTTCTCCTGAGTGAAATATTTCCAGCCGCGATCAGAGGAAGGGCCTTCGCATTCACCAACTGCTTCAACTGGGCTGCCAACCTGCTGGTCACATTCACCTTCTTGGATTTTATCGGTGAGTTCCCAGACACAGTTTTCACGGAAAGTGCAGGTGTAAATACTAAAGGCAATGGCGGTTCCCTTCCATTGACATTTCACGTAAGCAAATGGGTCTGAAATAAAAAAGTAACTGGAAACTGATAATACATTTTGTTTTAAAGCCACATGGAACTCAGCCAAAGTGATTGATCACACCTGCGCATTTCATGAACAACTCAAAATGTTTGGCGTGTAGCATCTTCGGGACGAATGTCACGATTGGACGTGCGCATCAGTCATTTTTATTTTTCTGTCTGAGCGTCAGATTTATTGATTTACGTTAGGATGTAATGAGAATTATAATAAATATAACATTTTTATAAAACTATAACCAACTCTAGCTATAGAGATTATGAAAGGTTATAACATAACTCATTGATTTCCATGAAATGAGTGAAAATGATGGCCAGCAGAGAGTGAGCTGTGCTCGTCATCAACAGGTGCGATTGGTCTGTCGGGGATGTTTCTCCTCTACGGGTTGACCGCTGTGGCCGCTGTGGTTTTCTTCTACTTCATGCTACCGGAGACCAAAGGGAAGACTCTGGAGGAGATAGACGAGGAGCTCCGTTTAAACAAGTAGGATCTATATTTGTCTGATTAAATAATCTAATTAATCACGTGCAGTGGCCTGAGACACTCATGTGTGTGTCTTTGGCCCCGTCTTGCAGGTTTTACCAAGTCGAGGCGTGCTGCTGCATAAACAGATGGAGAAACCCTTCCCCACATTACCAGAGAGTGCAATGAGTCAGCACCTCAGGGTGATTCATTATGGGATATGATCATATGAGGCTCTCTTCTGTTGAACCTGATGTTTGAGTGTCTGACTTTTGTAAAAAACATTGTGACTTTCTGTGTTTACATTTATTTAAGTAAATATGTTTTTCATAAAGCTACTGCACATCATTGTATCTTAGTTTTTAGCTTTTTTGGTCAGCAGCCGTGTTCAACATGTTCCCAACCTGATTGTAACATTCAAAGTTTTACCTTTGTCAATCCCAATTAAAAGGGATAAGTTCCAAATTCAATCTGAATTGTTTTAAATCAACAAAGTAATCCTTTCCTAATTGGCCTGTGATGTCAAAACGTGTGTAAAAAAAACTAGAGCCCTTGTGTTGTGTTTCTACATGCAGATGTGATTGTGTACTGAACCACCAACTTGGCAGTGATTGGGACCCGTCTTAGGGCGCAGTCATTCCCACAGACTGGGTCAGAGCCGATCCCAGCCGACACCGGGCGAAGACGGGGTTTAATCTTTATCGGAGAACCCAGAGAGAACCCACGATGACAGAGGGAGAACATGCTAACTCCACACCGAAGAGCCGGTCCAGGAAAGGAACCCGGGCCCCCTTAATGTGCCAACCGCTGCCCTCTCACCCTGAGTGAGGCTAATCAGTTGAATTGGATGCATTATTATCTCAAATGTGTCAATAATGTCAGTCATCTCAAAGTGAAATGCCATTAAGGCATGCGGTGAGCAATGAAGGGCTGGTCACAAAATTATTTCTGCCAACTTTTACATCAGTGGTGCAGTAAAGACTTCCACAAAGGATACACTGGAATTTCCTCCCTCCTCCCTCCTCGTGGTGGAATGAAGTGATTGGAAGATACTCTGCGCTTTCCGGGTCAAGCGAGGAAGCACAAGTTTGCATATTGTAATATGTGGAAGTCTTTACAGCGCTCCTTCACTTCGAGATAATCACTCGACAAAATCAAGACCGTTTGCTGTCCTGGCTCCTCAGCAGTGGAACGAGCGCCCCACTGACATCAGGAAGTCTCTACATCTTCCGCCGGAAACTAAAAACACATCTTTTCTGACGATCTTAAATAAAAACAGATCAACACTTCAGTGGCACTTGAATGGCACTTACTTCTGGTACTTTTGTAGTCTGGCTTTCTTGAAGAAATGCCTCATTCTTGATTCTTGTTGTTCCGAGTTTATACTCATGGTTGAATACACTTATTGTAAGTCCCTTTGGATAAAAGTGTCTGAGATGTAATGCACCCTCAGTGTCAGAAGGGATCACTTCACAGCCAGTAAGGGCAGGAGGAATCCAACAAACCATCATAACCAGTATGTTACATATGGCACTAGAAACAATCCATTTTAAATAATGGGGGACGACTCATCCTTTCAAAAAGGAGCATTATTGATTGCTAAGCCGTGTGTGTGTGTGTGTGTGAACGTGATACAAAAATCAGTCAGATGTTCCTGATAAATAAAACACATGTTTATTTACACAAATATTTCTCAAATACTAGTCTTCTACATAAGGACATAAAAATATATACAGTGATGTAGGGACTCAAACTGCTCTGTTCTCGGGTCAATGTATACACGTTTGGATTTATTTGCATTTTGCAGGTTCGGAAAAGAAATAAAGGGAAAAAAAGATGCGTATGTACAGAGCAGGGTCTAAAATGTACTTTCAAACTCTGGCACTAAAACACGGCGGAGAACTCGACCGTTCCTAACCTTTAAGTGCTATTCCACAAGTGACCTCCAGTAACACCATTAACGTGTCGGTGAAAGCCAGTCCAGTGTTTTACTCATCACAAAGCTCACCCATGTCTCCACATATTACAGAACTAAACTTTACAACAACCCTGAAAGCACTTCAGTCTCCTGCACATGATTCTTCTATCACGTTTCATCGTCTATATACTAGAACCCACCTTGTCAACCTGCATTACAGTACGAGTAACTCCCACTAAACAACACTAGGTTTGGTCAATCTCGTCTTCCAACCGACTGAGTAAACTTTGGTTATGTCTTGAAGTCATTCAAGAAAAGCCACTTTAAGTCATTCAAGGAACTGGAGAGCAGCACGTTTGAGAAACCATTTTCTTTGAGAACCTGAATGAACCTTACCTGGCTCCTTAAAGAGATCTGAGTACAACACTTGAGTTGATCGAAACCACTCGGTGGTGGTGAACCTGTATCCAGCAGTCCGGGACGTTTCGACACAAAAAACAACAACAAAAAACTCATGACGGAGCATCGCATATCAAAAAGAAGACTGGTGATGTGGTTTGGTAAGAAAAAGGCAAGACAGAACTATTTGGGCAGGGAAAGTGTTAAAGTGTCATCGTGTCCACATACACCTGGAGCACTGAACAGCACCAACACACTTCCACGAGACGGATCTGGAGGGTTCAGGCTCGCGTGCGGAGGCTGATTAAGTGTCATCGGGTCTGGTTTTTGACGATGCTGCAGGAGTAAACTATACAGGAGAGTTCCTTGTGGTCATCAGCCGACATCTTTCTCTCGCCTTCTGCCGATTTACTTTGACCACTGCTTTCACAATCCAAATGGAAAAATGATGAGACACACACACACACACACACACACACACACACGCACTCGCACGGCTAGTGGGGAATAATGAAAGGAATACCTGTATATCTCAAATTACACAGAACATTCATTTCAGATGTCAGGTTAACGAGTTCATTCGAAGAGGAAAAGGAACGGAGGGATAATCGTTCTTTTCTTACGACGGCGGCGTCCTTCGGCCCATTGGGAAGTCGGTGGCGGGCGAGCTCACGCCGAAGTTAAGTTGGATGGAGTGAGGGCTGGCAGAGTGGCACCCTGTCTTCTAGCACCTGCCCAGAGGGGTAGGGGGGGAGGAGGGACAGGGGGATGTGGATTTGGGTGGGGCGTCACTGCGGGGCGGCAGGCACCGGGGTGCTCAGGACGTTGGTGGCAGCAGATGGGACCGGAGCGCCAGTGAGAGGGCCCAGGGCAGTGGAGGCTGGCACGGCAGAGAGACCTGAGGGAGGGGAGCCAGAGGAACAGTTACACACACACCAAGAATTTACCAACACAGACACTGGGACTCGAACTGACCCAACTCATGTCACGTCAATACATTTGATCCATTCCGAACTTCAGACAACTACCCTTTACCCTGAATGTACAACAATCATCACATCTCACCAACATGACGTGGTTCGACTGGGATTTAGGGCTGCGGTCATTAGAAGTATTTTTGAAAATCTTCTGTCCATGTAGCGGCTCGATATGAAGTTGTCTGCCTGCTAATTATTACATCTCATTTTATAAGTGAAAACAACGTTTCCAGTTGCTCTGTGGCACTGCAGCGCAGGCAGTAGACGACATGCAGGCTACGGCCTCATTGGCCGAGAGCAACGCAATTCTACACAGCTGACCTTTCTATTTATTTCTGTCGCCTGCTTTGAAAGTGTCACAATGGACAAAGAACGGCTGATTGAAATGAGGAGTTCTCCATCAAATCCCTCCTCATTTCAATACAAAAACCTAAGTACGGTGGGAGCTGGCTGGAGGGAGGTCGGCTTCCTACTTGTTAACGTTTCAAGTTTGAGTTGCTGTTAGGACTCAATGTTACTCTCCGTGGACAAAATAAAGTAGTAAATAACCTGTTGTATATTAATAACCATTTGTATATTGTTCATTTTACATTTGTTGCCTGCCCTAAGTAGCATATAATTTGACGCTATCATAATTATCTTAATTGTATATTACATGGGTAGTGTATTTCCATAGACCAATATCCCCTCTCACCTGTTGGATTACATTCCCTGTATCCTTAAAAAAAAATCTACAGTTGGTAGAGGAAAGTACTAAGAGTCGGAATTCTGAGGACATGGGATCAAATCGAAATACGACAGCAGGGACACAATGGCGTGATGTTGATGAAATATAAATGTTTTCTCTAGTGTGATCACTTTCTGCGTGTCGTCTCACCAGTGATCATGCCGGCTGAGCCGACAGCCGTGTTCCCACCGGGCAGGTTGGCTCCAGCCACGCGAGACTGATCCTTCACGATGGGGACTGCGGGAGAAAGAATGCGTAGCTTATTTTATCATCGACATGCTATTCATCTCATAGGCATCAAACACTGGCTGGCCATGGGCTCACAGAAGTAAGGGTGGTCCATGGCCTCGCGGGCGGTGAGCCGCGCCTGGTGGTCATAGCGCAGAAGCTTGTCCATGAAATCCAAAGCCTCGGGGCTGACCAGGTGCTGGTTCTCGCTGTGGACAAACCGCTCCCACCGCTTCCGAGAATGCCTAGAGGCCAAAGACCGATGAACACACTTCATTCCGACATCAATTCACACTGAAGAAGGTGGACACCGACACATTGCTGTAATGAAGAGATAACTCATGGAAGCATGGAGCAGCGATCAACTCCAGAGGTCGCAAATGAAATTATTTGGACCCGTTTTAGGAGGGGTGGGAATCCAAAGAGGGCCGATGATGCAATTTGATCAGAATACGATATTATGGCCAATTCAAGTGTTTTTTGCGATACGCTGAGTATTGCGATCGCAAACATTGCAATAGATTACCTTTATTTAGCTCAAAATTATGCAGTTTGTCTACATCTGTTTTATCGAATCAGATACAAGATATGTTTTCACTCGATTCATCTCCTTTCAGTCCACTTCTAATAGACAGTGAATTAACCAAAATATTTATCATCATCAACTAATTTATTTGAAGTAATCTATCGTGGTAATATGCAAACAAATATTGAAATGAAAAAAGAAAAGAAATGATGAGGAAAAATACAAAAACAAAAACAAAGCCTGCATATTTCTCACCTCCCCAGAATGTCGTTGAAGCGAGGTTCCAGCTCAATATTGTACTTGTCGATGTAATCGTAAAGGTCTTCAGTTCCCAGAACCTTGGCTATTCTCACCAACTACAGGAACACAAACAAGGAACAAACTGTTTGTACGAGGTACTTTCACCCTTTCAGACAAATCTACATTTTACACAGACAAGTGGGCGACTATGGGTGAGTGGGTAGCAGGTCCGTCTTTCAATCAGGGGGTTGGAGGTTCAAACACCGCCCTAGTCGATGTGTCCTTGAGCAAGACACTTAACCCTGAGTTGCTCCCTGTAGCTGCGTCTACAGTGAATGAATGTAACAGTACTGTAAGTCGCTTTGGATAAAAGCGTCAGCCAAATGACATGTAATGTAATGTAATGTAACAAGTCAGTAACAGAAAAGACTGGGCAGTCGCCACTCCCACAAGATCTGTGGGCAGAAATGCCATCGATGTCGAAGCAGCGCTACCACAATGATCCTGGAGAGAAAGCCACAACCCTAACTGTAGCCTTCTGATGAAGCAGCGTTTACCTGGTCATAGTTGTCATGGCCATGAAAGAAGGGCTCCTTCCTGAAGATCATGCTGGCCAACATACAGCCCAAGCTCCACATGTCCAGACTGTAGTCATACATCTGTAACACATGGTACAGGTCAAGGAGCACAGGCAGGAAGAAAGCAGAGACGCCAACACTTCAATGAGTTGTTACGTCATGAAATCCAACCGAACATTGTCTAAATGTGCAATGATGGATCATGAAGAATATAAAAATGCATGAACCACGCTTTTCAGGGTTTTTCCTGCATAGAGAAAATTTGGGCGAGCGACTAACCCGTTTTCCCGAGCGCCTATGACAAATTCCGAGCGCCTAAGGCAAAAAAAAGTCCTCGATGGAAAATAAATAAATAAAATAAATCTGTGTTCATCACGTGCATGTCAGCGAATATGTTCTCAATAGTATGTTTCAAGGAGGCTACAGCCGAACCCTCGTTCTGTTTGGATCAATAGTAATCGAGTTGAGTGTCTCCCCTGGGTTTACAGCTTCAGGTGGGCGGGACTAGTGCCGCTAGCCATGTTGGTGCCCTAAGCTTAATTTAACACTGAGGTGTGCTCACCTGTGTGCGCGCATCACGGCTGAGCGAGGCGCGCGCACACTCACAACTTTAAATGCTTTCAATGCCGAGTTCAGATAGTTCCTACCACAACATCACCATCCATTTAATAAAATCCAATACACTAAAGACTGCAATAATTAACTGTATAACATCTCCACCATTGTAACCGGCCGCAAAAGCAACCCAATAGAATTATATTTCTCAGTGGGGAATTATGGATAACGTTTTTTGATGCATTCAAAAACACCAATAAATGAAGTTCAACAGTAGATTTGAGATGAACCATCTCCAAACCCACACCGACATCTGACCAGCAGTGTCTCACAATACATGTAAAATATATATAGTTTGCACGAATCGATAATGAAATTCATTATCGATTTGTTGTGTCGCACGATTATTACGCCACTCAATAAGTCGCAGAGATGTTTGAGTATTTAAAAAGTTGAGCGTGGAGGTAGAGGAAACCCTTCATGGAGCAAATTAACAGAGATAAGCCCCACCCCCTCACAATCGCAAATAACGGCGGTGAGGGGGCGGGGCTTATCTCCGTTAATGTTTTTTAATAAAGGGTTGGAAATTAATGGGGGTTTTTTATTCGATTAATCGATAAATCATTCACAGATGAATCGATTATTAAAATAATCGTTAGTTGCAGCACTAAAGATAAATGCAAAGTGGGGGCCTACCAGAAAGTCTACCATCAGCCATCAGATACCTACAACTTATCGACTCCACCCAAAGCATACGAGCCCACAGCCGTACCTGATAGTCCACCAGGAGCTCAGGTCCTTTGAAGTAGCGGGAGGCGACTCTGACGTTGTACTCCTGTCCTGGGTGGTAGAACTCGGCCAGACCCCAGTCAATAAGACGCAACTGCAGACAGAAGTTAAGCACTTAGCAGCTGCAAACAGGCAACGCATTAGTGTTCAACACAATAAAAAAGATTTTGACTTCTTTGTCAGACATTATTGAATGAATGAGTCCAACTTTCATAGTACTCAAAGACGCTTTGAGTACTATGAAAAGCGCTATAGAAATTATATGTATTATTATAACTAGAGAATGGTGAAAAAGAACAGAAGTAGAGATGTAGCAGCCAAACCGCAGCAATAATCATTGCTTTTGGTTAAAGTTGGGTTCCCTGAACTAGGGCTGCAACAACGAATCGATAAAATCGATTATTAAAATAGTTGGCAACGATTATCATTATCGATTCGTTGTGTCGCGCGATTATTACATCACTCAATAAGTCGCGGAGTATTAAAAAAAGTTGAGTTGAGCGCAGAGCGGCGCAGGAGAAAAAATTGCGGAGCGAGAGGACAGACAGAACGCTGCGTTGTGAGAGCCAATCAGCGCCGAGCTGCTCCGCTGCTGATGAATCTAACTGGCTGCTGCTCTCGTGGCGCTGGAAGCGGAAGTCATTCACGAAGTCGGAGACATTCACGGAGCTGTGAGCGAGAACAACTCTTCTCTCTCTCTCTCTCCATTACACACTGAACTATCAATCAAAAGCTACTCTATTTCTATTACGCTGGCCATCGAGAACTTCCTTTGATTTTTCTAAAAGTACAAAACATTCAAAAGGAATCTCTCTAAACAGGGCAGCTTGGTTCCATTTGATCCGAAACTTGATCAACCCTTTTTGTAAGACCAGGGTTTGATTGTGAGAGAGAGAGGGGGGGGGAACAAATGTAAATCAAAGTTCTGAATGATGCTTCGAGCTTCCCTAGTTAAATTCCACTGATTCACTTCTTGCATGAAGTGCTCAACGCATGCTTCAGCAAAATGCTTCTCTTCTGTCAACAGTCAATGTGACAAACTTCGATCGACCTAGTTATTTTGTTATGGATCAAACTGAAAGATCTGAACGAGACGAGGTAGGTGTGAAAGTTCCCTTAAATCACTCACCTTGCAGTGTTCATGATCAATCATTACGTTGTGTGGCTTCACATCTCTATGCATGATCCCCATGCTGTGGCAGTAGTCCAGGGCCTACAAACAAGGGCAAAGGAACTGTGTGATCCACTGGTCACACTGTTACTGTTGGTGGTTTCGAAGTAATTCCAAAACAGCAACAGATTACAAGAAGACTGTTTATTACTCAACATACACAGCGATGATGGCCTAAACAGAGGCTTGGTACTGTAGAGGTTCCCAAGCATGTACAAAACAGCAGAGAAAAATAAAGTCAAGGCAGACGATCTTGTTTAAGGACTGCATGCTTTACCACCTTCAGGGCATTTAGATTTTAAACACTACGAGCAGAAAGGCAGCTGAACCGAGGAAGACTCACCTTGAGGATCTCGTACATGTAGAACCGGATATCGTAGTCTGTCAGGGTCTGGTACAGTTGCTAGAGACAAAAGCAATGTAATTGGGCCAGTGAAAGAGGCCATGCAGGTTGATAGACCTGTCATACATGAGTCAAAACACAGAACTGTGGAAATATGCCAGCGATTGAGGATAGAACCAGAAGAAGGTTGACTTTCTGGCACCGAAGACATAGCACTGGACTTTCTTGTTCCTCCATCAAATACACACACTAGTGCACAGGAAAACAACGAGTGTGCCAAGAAAGGAGGTTTCCATGATCCTGCACAACAATGTTTTATAGAGTGAAGATGTTACCTACCTTGAAGTCTGTGTTGTTAACATGCTCGAAGACCAAGGCAGGCGTCCGGGACTGAAGAAAATGTGTTAAATATTATGAAATGCATCTATTTGACTGAAGCGCTGTAACAAGCTATGGCACTGATATAAACTAACCACAGTCACACTGTAAGCAACACAATGTCAAAGTCTCCAAATGGCCATTTATTGTCTGTACATATGCAAGCATGGAAACTCCAGCTGCATGTGGACTGACAACCACAGCTTGCCACCAATATTTTAGAAACTCTGGTTTCTCTTATTAAGTCTTAACACCTTCACCATTGATCGATAGTCATTCAGAGATTCAATATTTCTAGATTCATTCTAGTTTTCACCAAAATAGAGATTGAAGAGAAGTTGATGTTGGCTTAAGAGGGTTTTTTCATCCAATGCTCGGCATCTAGAACTGTTGCTTGCAAATTGTGTTTTGACAATGTTTTAAATACACACGTGAAGTATGCTGACCATACCCACAAATGGTCATTTGTTGCTTACAGTATGAACTCGAGCTGCAGCTAACCAACCAACTTTCACAATGTATCTACAAATTGTTTTATATTCTATAAACCAGCCTTTAAAGTCAAAAGTTGCCAGAGCCCATGTGATGTCTTTAAATTGCTTCGTTTGTATGAGCATTAAATTAAATGAGCTTACAATAACGCCAAAGAGTGTTTGTACTTTATGAATGCCTCGTGATGTATCAAGTATCAGCGGAGTCAGCAATCTTCGTTCAACTAGTGAGTCAATTTGTTTTCGCAATTGTTTAAATTAATGACAATGGATGCATCCTAAAGCAGGACTCTGCCAGGATCTTTAATTGCAATGAGGGAAGAAGGTAAACCTTGGGTCACAACAATATATTACTTTTCATTATTTGCAAGTCCGTCTATACATTTCATTGTTTACTTTATAAATGGAATAGTGTGAACATTTAAGCCCTGGCACAAGATCGAAGCAGGCGGTGTAACATCAAATACATGTATCCAACTTTCAGCTACAGCTGGCCAAGTACTTACAGACACATACTTCCTAAGTGAAAATGATAAGCTTGCACAGGTAGTAGGCTTTCCACGCTATTGGTACAGTAATCAGAAACCCAACATAAGTTTATGTTTTCAAAAATATAAATCATGTCATTAAGAATATAAACTTAATTAAATTAAATATGGCCCCTTTAGAACTCAAGACCAAAGTGTCAAGTGTTCACTATACTATACTTACCACAGGGTCTTTTACTATATCGATGAGGGCGATTACGTTTGGGCCTCCGCGTAGGTTCTCCAAAATCTTGATCTCACGCTTAATTTTCTTTTTCTTCACAGGCTAGAAGGAAGAGGACGAGGCAGAGTTAAGCAGACGGGATTACACCATTCAATTAAAACCACTGACTTGATCCAAGTCTCTGCATAGATTTACCTTGAGTATCTTCACCACCACCTTCTCATTATTGGTAATGTTGATTGCCTCAAAGACTTCGCTGTACTTGCCACGCCCCAGTTTACGCACCAATTGAAAATCGTCTTGATTTCTGTTAAGGACAACAAAACACACAACCAAACATCAGCTGGGTTGAGGAGGCGTCAAGCAGCATGCTGCAAATGTTGTGTAAGGATCATCAAGGTATTTACCCCCACTCAACCACGTGGGACTCGTAGTCCCAGTACTCCCTGGGCCGGTGAGTGTTGATCTCTGTGTACACTCGGGCCCGGCTCGGCACGGGTCCTGACATGTCCGACAGCTTGGCAGAGATGGTTGGGAGATCTTAATGCAGCAGAAGATGGTCGAAGTCCAGGGTGGGAGGGAGGGAGGAAGCAGAAGGACAGTAGGGGTTGATACCAAAAGGCTCGAGGACAGGGGGGGGGGGGGGGGGGGCCACCAGGGACTCGGTGGAATAGCTGAAAAAGATTAGAGGGGAATTTAAGGATTAGAGAAATGTAATTCCTGTGAATATCGATACAGGGGTGTCAGCAGTGTCTCCATCCATACAATCACAGAAAATCCACACAAAAGTGGATGGTTGGCATTGTGCCGTAGAAGATTCATCAGAATTACTCTACTGTGGTGCAACTGTCTGTTATCCATACAGAACCATCCCTTTCACACCATGGCTCGGCACATAGGTGAACCGAGGATTATTACAGTTTAACCATATCTCTTTGAAATATAGTTTTACTGCCAAACATATAAATACTATATGAAAAATATTATATGCGATCAGAACATCGGAACAAATGCCGTCTAGTCGCCAATCCGTGATGATGTTACATTGTGAACAACAAGTCTATGGTGAATCAGCTGGAGGAGAACTAGTAACAATGGCAGCACCGGAGATAACAGCTCACATACAGATGTTCCATTGAGTTACATGATGAAAGGTAATTCTATATTCAGTAAAAATGAGTATTGGCAGCAGATAAATTACGTTTGTCATGTTTTCAAATGTTATCTTGTGAAAGTTTTTTGGGCAGAAACTTGACTAAATCAGTTGTTTTAAGCAGATGACATTAGAGCAATATAAAATAGATACGAGTGGGAATTATGACGTGTTCCTTCTTAAGGTCGTGTTCATTTAGCATTTCTTCTGAGCGCCAGCGACTTCTTAAAAAGTATTGCCAATGAGGAGACCGTCAAGAGAAAAGGTGCCGTGCCCAGTAGGTTTGTTCTCTGAACGATCTGCCATTTTTGTGCCACCGCTCGGAGCACTTTCAATTGCCGATCTGTTTTCCAAAAGGCGCTGGTGAAGTCACTGTAGAAAAAAGAGAAAGTGCATGATTTGGTCCTATTCGTTTGTAGCTTTACATGTTGGACAGAAACGACCAAAATAAAGACTGATACTGATTTGTGCCGGGAGGACATTGAATGTTGCTGGTGAGTTTTGTACTTTCATTGCCGTATTCAATAATCTTCGACAGATGGTCCTCCTCGCTTTAAAGTTACGGCTGTCCGATGACGACAAGCTCATCCATGCAAAGTATGAGGTAAAGCATCCTCCGGTTGGTGCTAGTGATGAACAAACAATGCTGAACCAATATAGTAGCCCATATAGACAATACCAAGCAAAGGCGTGACACAACCGTGGTTGTCTGTTGTCAAGATATTGTTGTCATAGTAACATAAACATTGTGGGGTAACTGTGGCTCAGTCGTGACTCGTCATCATTCAGAGGATCGGCGGTACAATCCCCGGCTCCGCTAGCCCATGTTGATGTGTCCAAGACACTTAACCCCGACTGCTCCTGTACAGTGAATGTAGTGTTAAAGCACTTTGAGTGGTCAGAAGACTAGAAAAGCGCTATACAAGTACAGGTCCATTTACCGTTAAAACAGCTCTCTCTGACGGACTCTTTTATGAAAAGCTAGGATGAAGCGCTCCTCGGCAATAAAAATACAATCTTTGAATTTGACAGTTGACGCAGACTGCAGTGAAATATTTTTTTGGGACTGAGGTGACAAAACCAATTGCGTGGAGGCTTGTATACTAACAACTAACAAAAACAATGTTGTCGCGAGAAGAAAGCAAAGCCTCAAGCTCACAGATAGAAATGGATTAAATTAGTTCTAGCTCTCGTCGAATGTTCATTCTTACATTCATTGTTTAAAACACCACTGACTGAAAAGTATTGACACAGCCTGTTCAATTATTAGGGCAGAACGCTGTCTAATTATTGATCTCATTCAAACAGCCAAATCCATTATGTGAATGACAATACTGACAGACCAACTGAACACTTTAATTTCTTTCCGACCTAGGTCAAGTAAGTAACGTTGAACAACGGAAAACGTTCAGCACATGTTAAAAAAAACTAAGGAACTCATGTGTCTGGTCTGCTTGAAAAGGTTTTCATTTTGACATACACACACAAAATATATACCCGGAATTCTTACCAACCAAATTAATTTAATTGTTCTAAATGTATGTAGGCATAAACAAACTGCAACGGTGCTTCAAGTCAAATATGTTATATTGGGCAGTTTAAATGATAATGTGGACACATTTTTCCACGTGTAAAATTGAACGCTACATGCGCATTTGTGTCGTTCAATACGTTAAGCTGCATATTGCAGACCGGACGTCTTTTACTTCCGGTGAGAAAAGCAAGAACACACTTGATCCTTGGAGTGTACAATAAAGTTAGGTTAATATCAAGATAGTGTGTCTGGTGTAATACTAAATAAGAGCCTATAAACTTTAAAGACACCGCCATGCAACACGATAACTCCGGATCGATTCGGGCATTCATTTGAGTTAACGTTACATTTACGAGCGGTCCACCAATCAGGACTCATTTCAAATCAATTCGCAACTTTCACAAACGCTCCCACTGCCGTCTTCCACCTGAAAGGGGCAATGATAAATGCACAATTTAAGTCGACCCGTTAAACTAACGTCATATTAAACGTAATCGTTACAGCTTAGAATGTATGCGACATTAGTAGAAACAGCGAGTTAATGTTAACGTTGTGTCGACATCCGCATGCTAACTGAAGATGTAACGTTACATGGCGTTTAGAGACTGTATTTCATGAAGCAGATAAACCGGCTGTATTATCCGATGACTTAAGGGAAAGCAAGTACGTATTCGTTAGCTAGACCCCCCCCGACACGAATAGAGCAGGAGGTGTTAGTAACTTATCAGCTCGAGGCGGGCCCAAGTTGCTAGCCCGCTAACCTTAGTATAGCTAACGTGAAAGCTCGCTAGTTTCCGCAGAGAGCGGGAGCCTGCATTATCAACAGAATAATGGATATTTACCCCCTAGATCAATACCACGACCGGAATGCTTCCCCGTTAGCTGAGTTTCTTCAAGCCAACGGTCCTCGCCTCCCTCCGTCGCCGGTGTGTGCCTGTGCCAGTGTATGATTTCTGCTGTATCAGATACAATATGGCAGACCACCGCCACCTACGTCCTCGAGTATTGCGACGGTGGCCGTGGAGGTACAAACCACTTCACAGTTGCCGACCAAGCGTGGTAACTGTCATTTTGTTTCGCCTATACTCCATCGCACTGGGCGTGTTTTAGGGGTCAAGCTGTGGAATATATTTGACTGGCCAGTAAATCAGCAATATTTAAATCTTATGATTATACGTTTCACTCCCATGGATAAGTCTGGATCCATGGTGTGGGGGCTAGAAAACCATACAACTCGTAGCAATTAAAGATTGCATATTGACTGCAGTGCGCTATATAAAGTATACTAGATGGCAGCAGTCTGATGGGTTCTTCAATACCAGATACTAAATATCACGACTTCATTAAAGTTGATGGTAACACGTTACCCAAAGGATTAGTGTGTAGCATTTAGGGGAATCTATTGGCAGAAAATGAATAAAATAATAATATTCGTTTCCGTCAACTAGATCTACATACAGTCCCATGATGCTATGGAGCTCTTAAAAACGTTGCATCCAGCTCTCTTTCTATCAGTGGCGGCTTTGTAGTTAAATATTTAACATTTATTCCAACACGGTACCGACATAATGAGGCAATACTTGTGTTCGCCAGTAGGTGGCGGTAGCGGGTTTTGCCATGACTGGCGCCGTAATTCTTGTCTTATACAAACAAGTTAGACCAGCGTATCTAACTTGTTTGTATTTTGTATTTTGTATTGTACTTCTTGTGAAAATGCCACACACGTCGTAACATCTAGCGCCATGGTGTGAATGACTTCCGCATCCAGCGTCACGAGAGCAGCAGCAGCCAATTAGATCCATCATCTCTGATATATACACGGTATACGCTTATGTAAACCATACATTTAATTAAATGTACCCATCGTCTCTGTTAACTAACTAGGTTCTTGATAAATATGTATTTAATGCCGTTTATTTCCTCTGATATTTAATGTTCATGGTTAATTTGCAGCATATTTGTACATACATCATGACAGTGGCGGAGCGTCAATAGAGGGCGCTAGGGCGCCGCCCTGTTAAAATGTTGAGATGAAGAAAAGAAAAAAGAAGAAGAAAAAAATATTATATATACTGTCAAAAAACATTATATGCCAAATAATTTAAATAAGAAATATAGCGTGTTGACGCGCTAAATGTGTGTGGGAGACCATAAGCCTGTCAACAACCACTTAAGTTAAATGTGACCAAAAATAATATATCGCCACTCATCACGGAGAGAAGCCCCGCCCCCTTTTACGCGCGCCGCCCTAACGTGTGTGTACAGGAGCGAGTAAACATTTCACGGTCGTTGCGGCAAGGACGGCTTATCATTGTCTGATAAAACCGTGAATCTTCGGGCACAGAAATGTGCGCCCTGGCCAACGACATCGTTTCTTATTTCACGTGATTGGACTATTCGGGCAATCAGAGACCCGTATCGTTCCCTCACAGCCAGAGAGCTCCACGTAGCTACGCGAGCAAGTAGCTAACCGGAGCTGGTTTGCTCAATGCTCGGTGAGTAATGCGTTGTTTTGATTCTCCTGTCTGTTGTTCCAAAGTCCTGGGACTCGGTCTCGTCTATTCTCCCCGTCGCCTCATCCAGCCTGTCGTTTGCTCGCTTCAATTATTGTTTAATGTCCGTGAGTTGAACCCGTTATCTATCTTTTGTGAAGTCTGGACGTTCATTGCCTGCTTCGCCGGCTAGCCTCGGAGCTAACTCGTCATGTCGGGGCCGAGAGCCGTTAAAAATCACCAACATTCCGCGTATTTCACAAACGCTACGGGGGAGGTCGAGAATTAAAATGTGAAATGTTTTTAAATTTCGTAAAAGAGTTTTTCGGACACTTGTCACGGGGAAACAGCTCCTTATGGAGGAAACCCACCCTCAGATGGAATTGACTCACGCGTCCACAGACTGCCGGGCCGGGGCGCGAACCCTTGTCAGTGAAGGATCCGCGTTACATGCGAGCGCGCTACCGCTGGACCATCATCTCGGGCAATTTCTATGGCATTTTTGGTTAATTTATCATTATGAAACGCGTCACGTGACCAAGCCGCCGGTTTGAATCAAGCAATTGACATATCTCTAAATCAAAGATATTAATAATAAATTAAAAGAGTTGACGGGTAAATAATACTTATAATAAATAAAGAGTAACCCAGATGGTCATAATAATAATAATACTGGGAATTTATAGCGCTTTTCGAGACACTCAAATGTCGTTGTTAGCTAGCTAGTAGCAGGCTAACTTCCCACACAGTGCAAACCTGCATCAGTTTTCAATGCATTCAGGAAACTCAAATCAGGTTGAGGGAGCAGCAGCTGGACCAGCAGAGCTTCAGGTGAGGTGTTACATTGATTCTGTGTTGATGTGTATTATTATGCTTGACATTGTTAATATCGCCTACCTGTTTAATGTGAATTATTATAATGTTAAAACATGCATGTGCAGACTAGGCTACGTTTCCTTTGCTCTTTAGGGAACAGTCTGGCCACAGTGACCGTCAGCAACTTCAGCACAAGAAGTTACTGTTTCAGGCAAAGTGGTGTAGTCGGTATCCATGGCTGCATTATTATATAGCCCGACACCCTTTGTTTTGAGTAGGATATAGAATATATACTGTTACTGTATTTTGGCATTTTAGCAGAACTTTTCTGATTTGGTGCAGATACGGTTTTGTATTTAAACTAAGGTTTGATAACAGTAATTTAGTTTAAATCAGTTTAAAGAGACTGAGACTGTACTTCAAGCAATATCAACGGTTTTCACTTGTTTTTTTGCTTGAGAAAGTACTGGTATTTTTCCAAATATTCGGTGACTTGGTCGTTTAATTATTTGTTGTGTCGGTCCTTGAAGTTCAGGCAGGTTGTGCCTTTAAAGCCCCCTGACTTGCATTTGCATTACATTGATCTGGAAAACGATAACTCATAAAAACACCTTTAGTGGACTTGCAGTGGATGAACAGCCAGCAGCAACACGGCATCGTTCTTTTGTTGCTATTCTTTGGCGTGCTGGTGGCAGTAATAACTTGTGTAACTATCTGTGATGAAGAGGAGGAGTTGCAAGCTGTTGGATCTTCCACAAGGCAGCCTGGAGGAGAGGCTGCAGAGGGACAAAGCTCTTCTCCAGGTAACCAAGAACAACTGTTGTCTTCTAACCACTTCTCCCTCCCTAATGTTCATTCATGAGGTTGCCTACCATGTAGTAGACGGACGCCTTCTGGACACCATGGGGGAAGCAAGAGCTTTCATTAAGAAATGATGCTGTGGTGATGGAAAATAATAAATAATTAAATATAACTATTGTGTGTATTATTTTACGCAACTATACTAGTCCGCGTGTAGCATATTCCAATCTGTTAAAAATGTTCTCCTGAGAGCAACCTGCGTAACATCCGGTTGTACTTTTTATCACGGAGGATGGCAATTTTTTTTTTTAATGCAACTTTAAAAAGTAAAAAGGCAGCGCCGTCTATTTCTTCTGCTCGTATTCTCTGCCGACCTCACTAAACTTTAACTCTCGTCTTTTAAAATGATGATTCCATGCGAATGCAACATAAACACTGCCTCGCTGCTAGCATGGCACGCTGTCTTCACTTGGAAGATTGCAGAGTGTAACTGGACGCTCAGCTCTGTGACCTCGATGTAATGATCATACGGGGCAAGGTCAGGAGGTTCAAGATATTTAGACTATTCAGCGTAGTTTTTGTTTGCAGTTTCTTTTGGATAGATGTTTACAAAAGTTCCTTTCTCAAATCTCTCGCTCTCTCCGGAGACATCTTCTTGTTAGAATATATATACACACACACATGCATACACGTATAATTAAAGAAGTCATTAATGCAGCTGAGAACACTATTTAGATCAGACTTAGAAACTGGATCACCATAATTTTCTCACTTGTCATCTTGGGGTTCTAGATCTCAAAGGACAAAAATAAGGATAAAACGAGTCATGTGTTATTGTACCAGATGTTCACGTGTTAAGAATAAGTTCACTATTGACAGAAATGCTGGAGAAGCCAGCGAGCCAAGAGAGCCAGCAGACGAGTGGCGAGCGGGGGCCGACGGAGGCCTCCAGGATCACTGGGAAGCTGGCGGTTGAATAACGGCCAGAAAAACCTCCTTCTTTTTATGTCCTTCTAAAATGTTTGTGACTAGTTCAGATACACTGCGGGTGGTAACACGCAGGCCGTCTACTATAATGTCACTTTTAAGAATAGCAGTGAAATATATATGTATGATTTAAGGAAAAATGTAACTTATAGGAAGATGCAGTTGAAGCACACCATTCACTAGGAAGCAGATGGCAGAAAAATGTGTTGACACTGTCTATAGTGCATTATTAACATACTCGGTATGTGTTTTAATCTGCGTACATGCATTATGATGTGTATGATATGATATTCCTTTATTTGTCCCACACTGGGGACATTTCAAAAATCACAGCAGCGGTGCACATCAGAGCATCAATGAAAATAAATATAAAACAAAATACTAATACTAAATATGCAGGGGGGAAATAAAGTAAAGTGCTGAGTAAAGTAAAGTGCCGAGTTTGCCAGGATCTCCAGCGATCTACTGCAGTGTGTTGTGCAGCCTGACAGCAGCAGGAAGGAAGGACTTGTGCTGCCTCTCCCTCAGACACCGGGGAGGAATCAGCCGGTGGCTGAAGGAGCTGTGCAGAGCTGAGAGTGTCATGCATGGGGTGGGAGGCGTGGTTCATCAGAGACAAGAGCTTTGCCATCATCCTCCCGTCCCCCACCACCTCCACAGTATCCAGAGGACACCCCAGCACGCTGCTGGCCTTCTTTAGCAGCTTGTTCAGCCTCTTCCTGTCAGCCGCTGCCATGCTGCTGCTGCTGCTCCAGAAGACCACTCCATAAGAGATGGCTGATGCCACCACAGAGTCCAAGAAGGTCTTCAGCAGTGCTCCCTGCACTCCAAAGGACCTCAGTCTCCTCAGCAGAAAGAGTCTGCTCTGTCCCTTTTGATAGAGTGCATGTGCGTGGTCAGCCCAGTCCAGTTTGTTGTTCAGGTGAACACCCAGGTACTTATAACCTCAATGTCCAGTCCCTGGATGCTCACTGGTACCGGAGGAGTGCGTTTACCACGGCGGAAGTCCACCACCAGCTCCTTGGTCTTACTAGAGTTGATGTGGATTTGAGAGATGTTTGTAAGTTTACTGTACAAAAGGCTAAAAAAGGGATTAAAAGAAGATGTATTTCTGTTGGAGGAGTCCAATTTTGGAATAATGTTGAAATGGATGTAAGAATGGTGAACTCCTTTTTGGTTTTCAAGATAATTATTTATAGAACAATTCTTGAGTTATAAATGTGATTAAAAACGTATTTATATGGAAGATGTATGTGTGTATTTGTATATATGTATGCATATGTATATATATATATGTATATATATTGTTTTATTTTTTATTTTCTTTGTTATTTTTTCTTTATTTTACATAGATTTTCTGATTTATTAGATATTAATTTAGGATAGGAATATATAAGCATTCTTTTTCTTCTACCTATACATTTTCAGTTTTAATGTTTTGTATATTATATAGAATATTATTGTATTGTATGTGATTGACTGAATAAAATACACAACAACACACATTATGGTGTATGAAACTTTTAATGACATGTCTGAGTGACCGTCAATTATTAAATATTATAAAATTATAGATATTCTTATTTACAGTAAACAGAGCAGGGTAATGTAAAAAGAACATTAGTAATATAAATAATTAACCTGTTTCCAACAGTAGTGACTACAGGCAGTTTAATTCATATTTATTAATGTACGCAGCAACTTTTCAATTAGTCGTTGCATTGTTTAATGCAACACAGTTTCTAATATAGTTTAATCAAAGTAGTGTGTGTGCGTGTGTGTGTATAGAGTTGTTGCTGTTATAGTTGTCCACCTCATTGTGCTGTTTCTTGAATGAACAAAGCAGAGCCTGAGGAGAAGCAGAGGAACCTTTCTACCAGTAGATGGCCGTGTACATACATATATACATGGTGAACTAATCTTACATTAGGTTGTTCAGCTGTAGTAAGACGACATTGAAGGCCTAGGTAGAAAATGCACGGCCCGCCACTATCACAGACAGTAACGCAGCTACTAATGTGAGTCTGTCTTGGTGTTTACAGGTGAGAAACGAACACAAGCGCCATATATATATTAACGGCGCCAGCCTTAATTAACCGTCTTCTCTTTAACTACTACACACTTAATAACTATCAAAATATAGCACCGCCAAAGCGAGCGAACATAACATTAACAAGTTGGACTAAATTATATATACCTTGTTACTGCCTGGGAAAAAAGTTAAGAACATGGTCATTAATATATCTGTATATTGTCTTTATCATTGCCGTTTCAGAAAGGTTACAATCATTTAACAAATACAAATAAATAACATTGATTTGTTATATTTCCTTACAATTTCCGAAAGAGGGCGCCACAACATTCAAAAACCTCATAAAATACTTCAGCCATGCTCATCTTTCAACAACCCCCTATAAAGACTTAATTTTTTTAAGTAACGAATAATTCTGACTCAGTATAAAAATGTGACAATGTGGGAGTAATGCAGGAGCCCTGTATCAAAATATAGTTGTAACCCTGGAATTATTATATAATGAGGAGTAACTGTTAGGGGATATATGAGGATGCGTTGCATTATATTATTATAAAAAATACTGATGTATTAATTTACGTTTAGATGGAACTTTGTACCGGCCTTTACAGGAATGTCCCTACTTTTAATAAGTAACCACACCAGGTGGTTGCTCCATACTTACCTCTAGTACATATAAAGGATTCCAATAAGATAAAGAAAGATAAGACATGTTTCTCCTCTGTAATGTAGTGCGTATTCTTAATTAAAGTTGATTAAAATAAAAAATATAGTCCAATCCAAATCTCTGCCCTTGAGCCACCTGCCGGATAACAGGTTAATCCGGCCATGTGTATGAATGCAGTATTAGCCAGAACCATGACACGTTTCGATCTCACTTTGATGCCAGCAACCACAAAGCCATTATTAGATGAGTGACACGTTTAAAATGGCATGAGACTCCTTTTGGCATCGCTCAATGAGAAACAAAGTCATATGTCACTGTGGTGTTGTGTCCGCACACTCCTCCTCCTCCTCCGCACACACAGCATGCAGGTCTAGGAGGTTGTTGAGGGCAGCAGGGTTCTGTCAGCAAGACGATTCATTGTGCTCTTTGGGGGCCTTGCCCTTGATTGAGGATATCCTCTCGACAATTTCCATTGGTGTTGAAACTGGTTCAAAGTTTTTAGACATATATTCTTCCTCCCATCCATCTCCCAGTTACAAGAGGCTCAGAGCAGTAAAACATTGCACGTATTGCTCTGAAGATCATTCTTCATGTCTTGTTCAAATTCAGAACCACAGGCTTCCTTAATACATGAAAGCTTTTTCTATGCTTTGTGTGTGTGTTTCTGGATCGAGGGGACAGTTATCTCCCATGAACCTCTCTGCCAAACAAAAGCTATCCTGCGATTACTCTGCTACACACTCAAGGGTCGAAGGGAAGTGCACGGAGTAGCTTAATTATACGGGATGGAAGCGTATTTTCCCTACAGAAGAATCAGCTTTATTTGTGGTGATTAAAAAAAAAATCAGGATAATGTCTTTTTTAGAAGTAAAGTATTTCACAAAGTCAAGATAACGGGAAGAACACAACATGTGTCTGCTAAGAAAGCTTTTGGTGCTGTGATGGACGTCAGGCTGCTGCGGAAGTCGGCCTCTTTCCTCCTTCAGAGCAGTCTGTGCAGACATATTGTAGTATTATTTTGACAGGGAGAGAAATCAGGCCTCAGATTAGTCACCTTTCACCTCAGCATGATGGACCACCGCCCTAAGACTGAGGTAGAGAGCAGGAGCAGGAGCCAAGCGGAGAGCAATCAGAGCCCTGCCCCGGTGGACTGATATTGTCTGTACTAATGTTTCAGGTCATTCCACCGCTTCCTCACGCTGCATGTTGGGAGGGAAACAATAGTCCCGAGGGTGTCCGAGAGGAGAGTGTGTCGGCCTACACGGAACACTCGCCCACACACTCATCTGCTCTGCTAGACCGGTATATCAGTGATATTGGTTCAGCAGACAGGGTCACCCAACTCTGATTTACAATAATGGAGGTTAGTTTTATGTATTAAAATGTTCAATATTTTCCAAATCGAAAGGTTAGCTCTTGTTTAATTTCCATTATAACACAAAGTTACTTCAAACCAAAGATTTACCTGTTAGCTTTTATTTTTTAGCTTTTAACAGCATCTCCCGGCCTTTATCAGCAAATGGAGCTGGCTCAGGGGCCGCCACATCACCCAGATGTCGTGAATTGACCTTTGAGTTGAGATTATTTCACACACTTATGTCACACACTCCCAAGGTCAAGAATGAACTTCCATGCTCAAGTTTAATTATGCTTTCTGGTTTAAAGAAAGGCTTGGTAAACTTGAGAGACGAGAGATTTGAGTATGCTAGATTTTCTAAATGATCCAACCTAAAAACCCAGTCCAGTGTTTACATCTATTTCTCAAGTAATAGAAACAAACATAGCTAAATCTGGAAAAAAAGGCATTAAGTCGGCAACAGCGAGAGCCACTCCCCCAAAAGCATTATGAAGGTAAACAAGGAGCATTCCTATTGTTTTCAAAGCTGTCATCAGGCCGAATGAAATGATTGGAACCAACGGTTGCATTAATCTTAATTATGTTTTAATTCGTTTTTTCGAGGAACCGCTAATGCAGAAGAGGACGTTTTAAATTCAGTGTGGTGTGTGAGGCCTTTCTGCTCTTTGTGACGATAACTCTTGATGTCCCTTGACACGCCAAACACATTGTCTGATTGTTGCCTCTATTGGTTGTCAGTATAATTATAATTAATTATCAGTTCTGTGCACAGGCTGCAAATACAAAGGGATCGTTGGTTTGGTTATTATGGCTCTGTGGTGTAATGTTGTTCCACTACGTTGACATTTAAATCCCTTTAATGTATAGCCTTTTTACAAGCAAACCTGTTGAAAGTAATTCCCATTGGAATTGTGCCATAACCTAAAATAAATATGTGTTAATATTGGCCTCCAAATAGTCTTATCAGTCGAACTCTATGTACGAGTGCACACACATTACTGTGTCCTGCCAATGCCTGTTTGGCTGCTGCAGAGGACTGTGGTTGCTCATTGCCCTCCCACTCCACCCATCACTGGAAAACAATCGTAAAAAATCGGAAGCGGCCTACCAAAGGCCGCTGTCCCATGAAAAGGGCCCCCAGTGCGTGTCCGATGGCGATTACTCCGAAACTGCACAGTTGAACAAGAGGCAGTGAGGGGGCGGAAGGTGTCTGCCCTGTCAGACAGTTGAGCTACGGCACCATGAGGGTCTGTTTAGTGTTTAGGGCTAATTGTGACGGAGGGGAACTGTATCGCAATCTTCCTATTCGCCCCGTCGGTGTCCTCGGCTAATGCTCACCAGATAGGGCTGAAGATCGGAAAAGCGGCGCTGACGACTTTGACGTATTAATTCACGTTTAGATCGAACTTTATAACGTCCTGTACAGGAATATCACTACTTTTAATAAGTAACCACACCAGTCAAAGGTGGTTGCTCCGTACTTAGCTATATACCTTTAGCGTATATATCTATATCGTTATATCTGTCTCTCCCATCCTAGTTAGCTTATTTGGAATACAGTGTATCTTTGATCGAAGACACTCTGTACCAACTGAGGCTAATTATGCCTATTTATGTAGCGATTCAGCTTTTTATGACCATTTAAGCATTTTTCTTTATTCAGAACCCAGTGCACTTTCTAAATATCCTATATCCACAGATGGTCAATCATTTACTTCATCTACATAAGATCTTAAATCATTTTATGTTATGTTTAATGTGACTCTGAGTTTGGTTCAACCATGCTTTTCCCACACAGAAATTAGAAGAAGCATCAGCTGAGCACGGCAGGTCTTTTTGGTCCCCGGTTCATGATAAAAGCTGGCACTTACCAAGAGCCCAGGGCCCCACAGGAAGGGCCTCGGCAGGGTCGAGCGCTCAGGCCTTTTTCCTTTCTGGTCCTCTATGACATCTTCCTGCCTGTGGGGGCCTCTGGGAGCCATTGAGCGGGACTCCGCCGGGCCCTCGGAGCCACAGTATAAGCTCACACAGCAGCTTCTAATTAGCCATCAGCACTAACAGGTGGAGAGAAACTGGAGGGGTTGGGAAGCTTTATGCAGGTGTGCAGTTATGTGTGCTGCCCCAGAGGACTGCAAGTGCAATAACTTTCTTCCAGAAGGGGTACTCCCGAACATCAGCTCAGGGATGATTTAAAGGATTCAGTTTAGTCATAACTGTTGTCAAACCTGCGATAAATCTCCCGGCTGGCTTTGACCTGGCTGTTGCACCACCCACTGTGATAATAAGTTACTTCTGAGTGCTTTTGTAAGGAATGGTTATGGCGGAATTACAGAGTAACAAAGTATTGTACTGTACATGGATATGGATATGCTATTCTCAACATAAACGCAAACAGAGATGTTACACATGCACAGATGAAAGCACAGCTTTGTATGTAAGTACTGTATTTATACATCAGCTGCACATGTTGCAGTGGTAGAAATCCAAAATCCAGAAATCCTAAATCAACCATTACGTGATTCCTGTTGTTGCATGTTTGGCCCTCTAACCATAAATTGTACACACTTAAAGGAGACATGTCATGCTCATTTTCATGTTCATGTTTGAATTTTGGGTTTCTACTGGAACATCTTTACTTTAATGTTTAAAAAGACATCTTCTTAACCCTAGTCTGGTCTGATTGGCTTTTGGGAAAATATGGTGCACCTTTGGGAAGGTTCTAAAGCTGTGGGCGGTGTATTCTCATGAGCGGGATGAGTCCCGTAAGAAGGGGAGACAAATTCATGTGGCATGTCAAATCATATGTTTTCTAATCTAGACAGCCCACAAAAAACTGAGAATCTCAACTGACCAGCTTGTCTTATTTCACCGTTTGTAGGTATCTCTGGCCAGACAGTTTCCTGTTGTTTATAGTCTTTATGCTAAGCTAACCGCCTCCTGGCTATAGCTACATATTTCACATACATTCTATCTGTACTCTGATTGTATAACATTAATTTGTCAGCAGCTGAGTTTGTCTGGACACAGAGTGCTCAGTGATATTAGCTGTGACGGATCAACACCACATGTGGATCCCAACGCCGGAGATTTACGACCAGAGCAGAATAATGCCAAAGATCAGCCCTCAGATTTCTGTATTTTCCTGGATACCGGTACCAAATGTCAAGTACGTTGAATAAGGTGTAATTAATGGCAACAGACAGTGAGTTGCATTCAGGCAAACTACATTCCGTTTTTGACTCGTCAAATGCGAGAATGCACACATTTGTTACAACTTATTCGCGCAATTTTTTTCTCAGCTCCAACACTAAAGTCTGAACTCTGCTCCTTCCTGTCCGTGGTTGATCTTGTTGGCTCGGCTCCAGTAAAATGTTACACCCCCCTGTTGGTCCCCATAAGTAATCATCAGTCGCCACAATAGATCCAACACCACTAATTTGAGTCCTTCCTGTTTTGCCGTTACGTTTTCCCAGAGTGGACTCTGATTCATGCCTTCCTAACTGGCACTGTGCACCTACCACCCTGACTGTGGACACACGCTGCTGGGATACAAACCTTCCAGAGAGACCCGCTGAGGAAGAGATTGATTGCTTCCTTTACTGAGATTCCTTCGCAATGCTCAGGCGGAGGGGGCACACCTCCATTGGAATTCCCCGTATAGGTTTCCTCCTCTAAACGGTTCGGATGCCATTAAGAGTTAAGTGGTCTGTTCTTTGCTGTCCTACATTTACATGAACTTTGTGCATTTAAGGACCTTTAAAAAAGCTTCTGTACACACACATTGTATTCTATGGCATAAACACTTAACCACCATTAGGTTTTGTTTTTTTTATCGATCCAGGTTTTGATATAGCCGGATATGAGATTTCTGCTCCCACACAAATACAGAAGCTATCGCAGTCCACAGAATAAGCTGTCAAACCTTTTCTTTTGGACTATTTCCTCATTAGAGAGTAATTCAGCTCAATAATGTGTTCCCTGGAGTGTATGGAGATTCTCTCTGAAGAGAGATGCTGCTGCTGTAATGTATTTGACCGGAGGCAGAAATGTCAAGAGCCAGATATCTCAAAAGCTGGATAAATGAATGCACAACTATTTGCATAACTATTCAATCGAAAATACAAATTGAATATTTATATATTTGCGATATTACACCACGACTGTGGTGAGGTTCCTGGAAAGAGAAAATGCCTTTTTCCTTTGTACTTACAAACAAAATGTAACCATTCATACAATTCTGAAAACTTGAAGCTCATGTTTCAACAAAAAAGACTAGAAGTCCATAGTTTTCACTCAAATGGCAATTCTAAAGCCATTGCGAAGGCAAACAAGAGAGCCACATCTATGTAAAAATAAATTTAATTTCAAAGTAGATTACAACATGTAATGGAAAAAAAGCAAACAAAGTTGTGTCCCACAAATGTTGCACGCAACTTCACAACACTTGCTGAGGTGAACCGAGTGGTCTTCCCTCTGCAAGTCTGTCTGTGAGCCGAGCTCCTGAAATCCTCTTAGTTTCATCTCAAGAACGGTGCAAACTTTCATGGGAGTTAATCTCATCAGTATCGTATACCCATTACAGTAGCCCGTATAAGAGGATAGGCACCAAGAGCCTCTCCATGTCTCCGACAGGTCCATCTGTCAAGTAGTCCTGCTCGGACGTTGGTCAGTTCACATGCGTCTAAAGCGTTCCACCTATAGATAAAAGACTGCGCTGCTTTCAGACTCGGTCGTGGAGGTTTCCCCTGAGTCTGCTCCGAAGAGTCGATCCAATCCTTCTCGCAGACAGTTTCACCGCCGACTGATTTGTCTCGTGCCGCTTCCGAGCATTTTCATACAGTCTCGTCTGTCTTTCACCTGTGGACGCAGAGGGAGATTACTGTCACTGTGTGCCGATAACAAATAAAGAAATATATTTTGTGACCAAAATACAACTTCTAAGTTCAGATGTTTTCACGTACTTTCCTAGAGCACATTCATATGTTCAGTGCAGTCACATGTTTTACTGAGATGCATGCAGTTTATTCCAGCCTGACTCCCTCTCCAAAGTGGAAAACACTCATTCCACTTTTTAAAACATTCTGAAAGAGTCCAACCAAACGGAGATGTACATTTACTCAAACGCAGCATTGAAGTGTTTTTTTCCAATGACATTCTCATCCCTAAATTCTGATAACGTGCACATGCATTCATTCTGGAGTGACAACACAAGATGTGCCACCAGAATTAATGGGGGATCCCGTCGCAGACTTTTTAATTAGTTAACTGGTTTGGATAGCACTGAGCTGTCCATCTTTCTTCATACCCATTTATGAAGGCGCAACTTTTGTGGTCTCTTTCTATTCACTGTTAACCATCAATTATGAAGTTTTCAGAAATATTCATATAGGCATAGCCTACAAATGATTCACCAAGTATGCGTACCCAAAACTTATAACTTACTTAACTTAAAATTATATGGACACTTGGATACCTTTTTTGAAAGGAACGAGAAATAGTTGAGAAGTTATTAAAGGAAATTATTTATATATATATATATATATATATATATATATATAATCAATTTAGGAGAGAGAGAGACAAACACACACACAGACTTTAAGTAGAAGCTATTGTGTGAGACTTTCTCTGTGAATTACTGAATTAATATCGTACCCCTTTCCGCTGGTTGCTGAGGCAGAACGTGCAGATATTCCGGGGCTTTCTGCCTCCTGCGCCCCCCTTCCCCTCCTTGTAGACCGCGCTCAGGCACGACTGCCCGTCCTGCCTCCCCTCCCCGACCACCAGCACGTTGGCCAGGTGCGAGATGTAGCTGGACGCCAGGCGCAGCGTCTCGATCTTGGAGAGCTTCCGGTCCACGGGTTCCGTGGGGATGAGTGTCCGCAGCGACGTGAAGGCCGTGTTGACGTTCTGGGTCCGGTGCCTCTCCCGGGCGTTCGCGGCGTTCCGATGCGGCACCACGCCGCCTGACTCCCGCCCGTAGCCCTCCCCGGGAATCCCGCAGCAGCCGTAGCTCTGGTCGGTGCTGCCGTCGCTCTCGCTGCGGTTCCCCTCCTCGTCGTCCGACATCAAGGTCAGGTCAGCGGGGTAAGAGAAGGAATGCGTCGAGACCGGCCTCAGCATAGTGAAAGCCATAATGTGGAGGCAAGTGTTTCCCGGGAGAGGGGTGGGATGGGTGGGGCCGATCCCTTTTGTTCAAGTAAGAAAACAGCTGCATGCGAGTCACGGTAAGAAGTCCCCCCAGTTTGTTGTGACACTTCCCCGCAGGGTGGACGGAGCAGTCAGTGTGGTGCAGATCGTGTCCGACGGGCTCTTATAGCGGCTACAGGAGCCCCTCAGCTGGGGGAGAAGGTGGGTGGGGCACACGCTCCCAGATTGCCTCCCAAATGTTTTGGTCCTAAAAGTCGCAGGCATGAGTTTGAGTATGGACACGCCTACCCTCCAATGAGCCTTATCGGGTTATAGGAGTAGAGACGTTTCTTGAGGGGCACAACTGTCACTTCAGGGAAGGGATGACTTTGAAGTGATAGTTTGGTGACCTTCAGATGCAGATGTTTCCACACAGAGCAGCACAGCGGTTCACTGAGGAGGTTAAAGACAGAAACGATGCTGTGACTAACAAAGAACATCAACTAAAGTCGCCCTCTGTGCTACAGTATAATCATGGACTTTGCTTCAGTAGATTGCTGCTAGTTAGGTTTAGGCTTGAAACAAAACAACTAAGTAAAACACAAACAACTTTACAGACATCACTAACTTCATTTTAAAATATGAGTTATGTCTGTGACGTCACTAACACTTTAAGGCATCTCTTGGCCACCTTGTTTAACCCTTGTGTTGCCTTAGGGTCATTTTGACCCGAATCAATATTACACCCTCCCCCCTTTAGGATTAATTTGACCCCATTCAATGTTTAATGTCGGTGTTCTTTCGGTAGTCAACAAACAAACATAAAGTGCCTCACACTTAAACTTGGAAAACAATATTAATTCTAATAATTTTCTGGAGGTTTTAATTGCTGGCGTCAAATTGAACCCAAAGGGTAAAATATGTTAGTAAATATAAAGGTAACAGGAGGGTGAAACATTGAATCGGGTCAAAATGACCCAAAGGCGGGGGAAGGGTGTAATATTGATTCGGGTCAAAATGACCCTAAGGCAACACAAGGGTTAAAGACCCGCCGCTGGAATGAGAGACAATATATATCCCAACATATTTGACAGTACTCAGTGTGTCCTGTGTGCAGCATTTGCTTTTCAAACGTGATTATTATTTGTTTAGCTTCACGCATTCACAAGGGTCACGAGGGTCACGAGAGTCATGAGGGTAGCGAGTGTCCGTCAAAAAGTGACATCACAAGATTAGACACGGTCCTTGGCGGGAGGTTTACTTGCGGCAGGTTTTTTGCCACCGTGAACTCTGAAGAGACCTGAGAATGTCGGTTCGCCGCGAGGAGAAAAGAGTATTCACAATCAAAGGGGTTCTACGTCAGGATTCCACGCACGCGTCCGCTAGTGTTCACTAGGGTCCGTTAAGGTTCAATAGGGCCCACCATAGTTTTTTGCGCGGCGTACATTTTGTCATCAGTTTCAGCACCAGTAAGCTCTGGGTGATTAAAGCCTCAGTTATACACCCCAAAAATTAGACGCGTACTCGGACGGCTGCCGACACAATGAAAATGTTCTAGTTCTTTCTTTATTGTCCTCTTGGAAGACGCGTTCCACACATGCGCAACAGATCTCTACGCTACACGTAGCTCACACAGCCACAAATAATTGGCCTTATTAGTTACTAGTTGACTCGGTTGTAAAAAATGCATGTCCTGGTTCAGCCCTGAAAACCAGAATTATAGTCTTCTACAAATGGAAAGCATGTATCTCGCCTCGTGGCAAAAGGCGAAATTTTTTGAACAAGTCGCTAAAAAGTCAGACTACTCTTCCTTCAGCAAATAGAAAGTATACAAAGCACTCCCCCTTTCTTGACACCGTCCCTATCTGCTGATAATGTTCGTACAGCCTAAAGACTGTGTCAGATTTAGTGAGGCGCTCCCAATAAACTGGCATATGGCATTATGCTTTTGTGACTTCTTGCACCTTGCAGACATTTCATGCAGGTCAGAATATCCTCTCCAATTCCTCACTGAAATTCCTTTCAAAATCTGCTTCAGTTTTTACGGAGTCTATCCACCTTTTCTGCTTCTTTCTTCAGGCAACAGTTGGACGGAGGTCAAGCTGTGAATGTGGATTTGAACGTGACATGACTTTTGCGGTCTGTTTTGCAAGAGAAGGAGCTTCTAATGACAAAACATTTCAAAGGTAATTCATCAAATGATCAGGTTGAAAAATTGAAAGTTTATTTCAAACTACAGGCACGGCATTGTCAATAAAAGCACATGTACATGTTTCCCCCAGCAGTACAAGTGTTCCTTCCAGAGCATTTCTAGAAACACAGTCGGCCCCCGGTGCTGGCTCCTTGTCCTCAGAGGGCCAAAGTGATCAGTGGCTCTACAGTTGCCCTGTTTCAGTTTGTCTAATGAGTTAACTGCTGTGGGTAAATAAACACTCAACAGATGCTTGAGGTGACCAAGCCTGAACTTTCTCTGTGGAAAACCGAGCAAATGGCTTCCAGATTGACCGGTGCTGGTGCAGGGGCCTGGGAGGAGGGGCGACCGCCGGTAAAGGGGAGAGAGTGTCATCGACGGGTCTGTTTTTACAAACACAACCCCTCGACACATCAAACCCGGCCCCCCCCCCCCTGGACCCTACAGGCTCAGCTGCACCAACAACGGCGACCCGAGTGGAACCTGGTTCTACTCATAAAGCAGGGACACCATGGTGTTTTACCACGCGCAGGCCAGCCAGAAACACGACCCCACTGCACTCTCTCTACCCCCAACACCACCACGCTTCACAGTTTGGAACCGTAAATACTTGAACCCCCCCACCGCTCAGCATCAACTCAAAGGAATGCCATTAAAGGCCTGGTGAGGTGATTAAAGTCCTAATGAAGTGTGTGTCAGGGAAGATGTGAGAACTTCTCATTATAGTATGATGGTCTCACTAAGTGTTTTTTGGAAGTTGATGACAACATCGTGGGACAAAGCTGCCAGCAAATAATATAGAACACTATGAGACATAATCTTTCTAATAAAGCACCGTATATTGTGAAAAAGGTCTTCTAAAATAGCAATTAGACTATTGTGATTGCTCTTGTCATGTCAGCAAATTGTTCAGACAGTGTTGGATGACTATAGACTAAAGTATTATTGTATACTTTAAAAATGGCTCCTCAAGCCCGAATTGTGACATTACTTTTTCACTATAGAAGATTAGGATCACTGTCCTTTCTTAACTAAAGTTTCAAAGATTAAAAAAACATCTTTCCATTACAGAAGCAATGTAGACCTCCTATTTTATAAGACATTGTCAGACGACTGTAAGTGTGTTTCTTCAGTCGGTGCTCATCCCGTCATGCCTGTGTCTGATTAGATGTTTCGCGAGGGATGAGCCAGACTAGCTAACCTGATACCATGGACAAAAGATCAATTTTAGCTTTGACCATATTGTTTGCATATTGTCTCGACGGTTAATATATACCTATCAATACATCCGCGAAATTGGAAACATTTAAGCAGCTTTTTAATCCTTATATTTCTATTTTGTTTCCCCATCTTCATTGTCATTGTTTAACCCTCCTGTTACCTTTAGGGTCAATTTGACCCCATTCAATGTTTAATGTCGGTGTTCTTTGGGGTCAATTTGACCCCAGGCTGTTTTTCACTGTGTCAAACATATAAGAAATATCAACTTTTTTATATATTTAAAGGGCTATTTAGGTAGTCAACAAACAAACATAAAGTACCTCACACTTAAACTTGGGAAACAATATTAATTCTAATAATTTTCTGGAGGTTTTAATTGCTGGGGTCAAATTGACCCCGAGGGTAAAATATGTTAGTAAATGTGAAGGTAACAGGAGGGATAAGCAACAGTCAATTAAAATGTAGGACAGTCCATACCATCCCAGGAATCCTAAATTATATCATAGCTGGATTCCGATCCTAAAATAAGATAGAATTATCTTTTCTGAATGCAGTTCGGAAACATGTTTCTGAAACAGCAAGAATCCTAAATGTCATAATTTGATGTTATGATGATGTAATGAGGCCCCAGGATATTTGCTTCAGGAATCAATGATTGCTCCTGTCATGTCAGCAAATTGTTCAGATGGTTTGGGATGACTATGAACTAAATTATTATTCTATACATTAACAATGGCTCATGTAGTGACTGTTGAATTCTGTTGCTGCTCCAGTAGTGTTACTATAGTAAGCTCACGTTAGGAGTGAGCTGACAGGTGTTCAGTAGGTTGCAACCTGCAACCTCACCACTAGATGTAACTAAATCCTACCCACTGGTCCTTCCAAAAAAAGAAAACATCTTTTGGCATTGTTAAATTTTTTTGTAGATGTGACACTTTGTCAGCCATCATATGACTGACTGGCTGATATCTTACTTATAATAAAAGACCAATACAAGTGGCCAAGGGGTATTTCCTTTTGGCTATACTACATCTAAAATCAAAAAAAGATCCCTAAAAAGATGCAGATGCCAGACAGTATACTCCCTTCTGCAATATCCCCACTGCAGAGTACGGAGTGACGAGACGATGAGCTTTTAGCTTGTCAATGTTTACCGTCTACTGGGAAAGTCAGATAACTTGACTCATCGGAAACAGCTGCACTGAAAAGCAAAGAGCCTCCTCCTAATGGCCAGCTGCAGCCTGCTGCAAGGGCCGTTTATGAGTTATCTGTGTGTGTGTGTGAGGGGGGAAGAAGCATGCTTTGAATAATTTAGACTAGAGTTTAATGTGCAACTGTATCTACTACATATTTAAAGAGGCCTACTGTACATTTTGAATATCTCCAAAGCTTTGCACTGAATTTCCCTGCATTTTGTCTTGAACCAAGCGAGGCACCAACAGCAGCTAACACTAGCTTGGTTAAACTAGCTTGGTTAGCACGGTTCAGCCGTTATTCACGTTAACTGTGATGTTCATTTGGAAGAACATTTTGACTCGTGAAAAACAGGCGTGTTTGTACTTACTGGCAAACAGGAAGAGCTAAGAAGGGTCTTTTAGAACAACCAAATGCTGACCAACTATAGGGACTTGTCAATCACAGTAAGTCCACGCTAAAGCATCCCCTGTTTTATGATCGATCTCATAATGGACCATAATTTAATAAATCAACATTATGCTTCTTTGATACAACTTCTATACAAGCAGAGGAGTCAATATGGAGCCAAATCCAGGCCAATACTTTTGATCATTTGAAAAGAAGATTAAAAAAATTCAACAATGTATTCAAAATAAAAAAGTGTATGAAAAGTTTTTGGGGCTTAAATATCATTTGGATTCAGTTCTGTTTTATTGCATTTTTCAGTACCATATTTTATATTTTCTTTTTTCTTACCATTTTTAATTATATTTTGTCAGGTTTAAATAATTGTTTCTGTTTCAGATGTTTTTTTCAGTTTCACAATTTTGGCGTGGGGTGTGTGGGTTCAACTAAAGGGGCGTGGTATCATGACTGACATCATAACAGAGAAGGCTGAGGACCTATCTCAACTATGCATTTCAGGAAGCGTGGCTACCACAATAATTATGACTTACTACTTTATATACGCCAGATTCAGGGGAATGGCAGTAAACAAAACAAACACAATTGATTCTCGTGACTTAGTTATATTTAGCAATCTGTTTTAGACTATACTTGGTATGAATCGCAGTATAAGAGCCATAAATGATGCTAGATGATTAATGTTTTATATTAAAGACTATGGACTTTCTTCTCTATCATCATGATGATATTCTACACAGTGAAATTGGCAGTGTCAATTTAACACTTTAAAAAGAGTACATTTTAACACTCAGCCTTATCTTTAGAGTGTTAAAGTAACACTGAACACTGGAGAGGGATCCTCCTCTGTTGCTCTCCTGAAGGTTTCTTCCCTTTGTTCCCCCTGAAGGGTTATTTGGGAGTTTTTCCTGGTCCGATGTGAGGTTTTGGGACAGGGATGTCTATGTGTACAGATTGTAAAGCACTCCGAGACAAATTTGTAATTTGTGAAATTGGGCAAGACAAATACACTGAATTGAATTGAATTGAACATAGTGTTAACATTTCAGAGATAATGCAACTCTGGTCAGAGTTATTATTTTACAATACACTACACTGCTAACCACTGACCCACAGTGGCTTTTTAACACTTTGTATATAGAGACCATATGTTAACTGGCTTAGTGTTAATGTACTCTTTAGTTTTACTGTGCAGCTTTTGACTCTGTCACGTTAGCCCTCTGCAATTCGGTATTTCAAGACACAAAAACAGCTCGAGTGTAAGTTGAACACAGTATAGAGTTATTATAAAATGGTGCTTCTGCTGAAATATCAACATTTTATATAAAAAAGGGATTTAGAGAAATTCTTTCTAAAATTGCCTGATTGAAAAAAGAAGGAGGAGGCGGAGCTTTCCAGAGTAACAGTGAACGTTGTCATCAACACTGGGTTTTTACTCTTGCTCTAGTTGTAATGACTCTGACAGAGTCAATTCACTTTAACACTGTATATTTTACACAAACATGTTTAACTCTGAATATTAACACCAACAATGTTTATTCTTGCTATTGTTGTAATAACTCTAAAAGAGTCAAAATACTTTGACACTGAATTTTTAATACTTGGGAATTTACTGTGTACCTGCAGCACTCATTCATCTGCCTGATGGATAATGGAGGTCTGGATCTACGAACTATTCATACAATCTGTCATACTCATTGAATGTGTTTAAGTAACTCTGTAATAATTCCTTTGCATCTGTCCATCCTGCAGAGGGATCCTCCTCTGTTGCTCTCCTGAAAGTTTCTTCCTTTCTTTCCTGTGAATTTTTTTTTCTTCTATTTTTTGGGAGTTTTTCCTGATCCGATGTGAGGTCCTGGGACAGGGATGTTGGATGTGTACAGATTGTAAAACCCTCTGAGTCCAATTTGTAATGTTTGATATTGGGCTATACAAAATAAACTGAAATTATAATTTGAATCTCTAGAGATCAAACATATCTCTCTGTTGTTTAAGGACCTACAGTGAATAGGTATAGGTCCTGTCTGTGTCTTTTGGAAACATTTGCAGCATAGGATTGGGCTCTACAGTTATAAATAAACTGAAATTAATTGAATTGAATCTAGATCAAACATGTTAACTCTCATGTTGTGATAAGGACCTACAGTGAATAGGTATAGGGTCCTGTGGGTTCAGTGCCTTGCTCAAACACTTGACTTGCAGCTAATGGGGAGAGCGGGGATCGAACCCACGACCTTGCGGTTGAAGGACGGCCCTCTTACCCCACTGAGCTAAAGCCACTCCAATGATGAAAATATTACTTTATTGGCTGGTGACAACAATCAGTGGACACACAGTTTCCATTAAGATTGAAACTGCTGATCATGTCCGGCGTCTGATCCTTTTCTGAGTCTCCTGTACTAACGCTGAGCTTAGAAGAAACTGAAGGAATTACAGAGTACTATTAATTTAACACTCACGTTAGTAAATCTATCACGAATAATCATTACTCCACTATATCTTTACATAGACAATAGTTGCTGTATTAATGCTCTGAATATCACACAGACAATCTTTAGAGTTCATTCCAGTTTATTACAATTTTATTTTAAAAACATTGTTACGTTAAGATACTCACCAAGTCAATTGTTTATCCATCCACCCCGTGTATGTGTGCAGTGCAGCGTCTCTGGCTGTACTTCAGGTTATACAATAGGTCCCTGTACATGCATGATTTTACAAACCTGTCAACCTCATTGTGATCACAGGAAATAGAAGGTGTGTTCCCTATTGAACTGATAACGGATGTAGTTTGTTTCATATTTTTGAGAATCAATTCAATAAGACTATTAAGACGGAAGGAAACCTTCCAGACCATTGGCAAGCATGTCGGTCTTGTTAGTCGTGACCAAACGGTAACCCCCAATCTGCCCAGTGAAACCGACGCGGAAATGTCTTAAACATGCATTCTCTCTACTGACCAGCAGGGGGCGACTCCTCCAGTTGCTAAAATACAACGGATTTGAATGGAAGTCTATGAGAAAATGACTCTGCTTTATTTATTCTCGAAACCAGAATTGTACCGGGGCAACCTAGGACTTTTTCTTCTTCTTTTAGGTATTCAGACTCTCAGTTAACCCAGATAATGAATTAATCAGTCTAGTCCTCTCCCGGGGTAAATTAGTTGCTGCTTCTCATGCAAAGCAAAGCTATTGAAACCCCCTGAACAGTAGCACCAGTATCATCTTTCATTCAACCCTCAATGTGACCTCAAGATAAGACTCAGCCCTCATCTGCCCATCCATCCTCCTCTCCCAAGGCTTTACCCCCATGAAGACGACACTGATCGTCTTTCACAGCTCCTGACAGTCTGAGCAACCGAGACAGGTGGAGCGGCGTTTCATTTAAAGTTCAACAAATGGCCTGAAGCCACAACCGCCGCTCGTCTCACTTCTCGCTTTAAAGACATGACTAATCCTTCATTTGAAGATGCCAAGTAGTCTTTTCATATGAGATGACATCACTGTTAGGGATCGGTCCCCGGTTCTAAATGGGAAAAAGCTTTATGGGTGAATGTCTTTATACTTTGAGCCACTAAAAGGAAACACCGGAGCTCAAATAAACACCCTGAGGCTATTTCATGGGACCAATATCTAAAAGCAAAAATAAGCAGGTGTTTCTTTATCCTGACGGCTAATGAACCTGTGTGTCATTATCTCCCATGGGACCCCTGAAGGTCCCCAAACAGCCAGACCATCAAGTCAACCCCTGCAATACAGGACGTTGACTCGCACGCGAGGATTCTTTTGGAAGAGCCCACCGCTGCTTTTAATGTCTAGCAAGCTGGGCTTGAAGTTCCTCCCGCCCACGTCTTTGGCCTTCCTCCAGAGTCACCTGGGACCCCTGAGCCAAGGCCTCTGCGGGTCAACACAGTTCATCGCACCAGAGAAATCTACAAGTTGGCTTTAGAAGCTTGTCTGACATGATGTAACAGACATGTCTTTAGGTCTGATAAAGGGAGCTATAAAAAGTCTCATCCGTTTTGGCCTTGAGGTCATTCTCCAGGCTCTGGACACAGCGCTCATATCCTCCGTGTTGATTGGCAAGCAGTGTTGACCTGCAGCGAGGCTCTGCTCCTTTGTCTGTGGTGGAGGTTTTATGTTTGCCGACATGTACAGTAGAGCATGATTGCTTGTTTTTATGACTACATCCTTTTCACTGTCAGGCCACAGGGCATGATGGGGTCAAGTGAGCCTTCTTTTCTTTTTGTCATTTGGTTTTTAAAGGAAAGTGTTTATTTTACAGGAGCAAACAACTATTATTTGTATTGTCAATTTAGAACAACAGAATACGCAGAGAATTTTCACATTTGAGAAGCTTCTCCTGAAGGTTTCTTCCCTTTTTTCCCCATGAATGTCTTTTTTTCTATTTCTTGGGAGTTTTTCCTGATCTGATGTGAGGTCCTGGGACAGGGATGTCGTATGTGTCAGATTGTAAAGCCCTCTGAGGCAAATTCGTAATTTGTGATGTCGAGCTATACAAAATAAACTGAATTGAATTGAAGGTTCAACATTTATGTTTGGTCAATGACTTAAAGGGCACATATTAAGCTAATGTTCATGTTATTACTTGTGTGTTGGGTTTCTAATTCAACATGATTACATGCTTTAATGTAAAAAAAACCACTTTATTTTCCTCATACTGTGTGTCTGAGTTTACCTGTATTTACCCTCTGTCTGAAACGCTCCATTTAAGCGCCTATCTCTTTAAGACACCCTCACGAAAAAGCCCAGTCTGCTTTGGTTGGTCAGCTTTTACCGGTCTTCTGCATCTGGGCTGTCGTGGTCTTCACAGCATCAATGGACTCACTGCTTTTGTCAACTGTATAGTTTAGCAGTTCTTATAGCGGAGATGGTACAGTTGTGACATAACAACCTTAAGGTGTCCTGACAGCTCATTTAATGGCATAGTATTTATCTAGCACCTAGAGCTGCTCTATAATTTAAAAAAGACACAAACATCTGACTTTCTACAATATGGGACCTTTAAATGATTAACTGATTATGGATGTAATTGACTAATTGGTTCAGATGCATATTAAACAGTTGTTTATTTTTACCGAAATTAAATTTTTCGTTCTGGCCTCTTGTGTGCAGCATAAACAGGTGTAAAAACTGAAAAATGTAGAAGGACATATACAGTGTGGTCTGATATTCAATCAATCTTTTAGCTGTTTTTTACCCTCTACCAACTCCTGAGGGAAATATCTCTCTTTAGCTGCTCTGTGCTTCACTATGTTCACTAGCTAGTCTTTAAAGCCAGTTTCCCACTGGACATAAGCCCCACTAACACCCGCTTACATCTGGCTTTTGTCAAGTTGCAATTCAGCATTCATTCCCGAGACAAATGACTCACAGGTATTTATTAGCTCCAGCTACGGCAGTGATGGAAACATTACACCAGGCTGTAAGCGCTAATTCTTGCCCCTTTTCTGCTATGTGACACGTTGAACTATAAATGTATGATAAAAAACATCAACAGAGATCTGAACAACTATTTTAATGTATTGACAAATGCAGCCACCACTGCAGTGGGACAACATTAGTTTTATCTCATTAATCATCAAAAAAACGACACTTCTTTCAAATTTCGCATCAACAAAATAAAAATCATCAAAACCATCAAAGAAGTCTTTCCACATTTCCAACAATCACCAACTCTGATTTGATTTAATTAAACCCTGAATTCATCATGTTAGAAAGTGAAAAGTAAGAGCCATTATTCAGTATGTGTTCCTCAAAGCCACCAGACTCTATAAACAGAAACTGTCATTTTAATTCGCTGACTGACTCGGACAAAAATAAAATAAAAGACTTTAAAGGAGAGACTGAATAAGTATTGAATATAAAAGAGAAGTAACCACCGTTATAACATTTGGTAACTTTTTCAGAAGGTTTTCTTGTGATTAAAAAATACTGCATATAAGCCCTGAATTTGGTGGGAAAAAATCATAATTTTTGATGGCCTGCTGCTGAGAGGATTGTGTACAGTGAAGCTTTGTCACTGAAAATGACTCTGTGCTGCAACCAGAAACCACGTTGGGCATTAATTAAGTGACATGTTACAGTAATTAGATTTTTCCGTGAAGAGTAAAGGATGGAATTATAAATTGAAATGTGGTAATTGCAGTACAGTTACTCATCTCAGTAACGATCTGCGGTCTATTTTACTGCGAGTTAGATGAGACGGTTGATAACAGAGTTGCATGGAGATGGATATATGGACAGGCAGCTCGCCTCTGGGAATATTTCTCTGACATCGGCCTACATTTAGCCTCTGTGGGCAACGGCTAATATTTTTGGGATTCCAGTGTAGCCAGTGGATATCTGCCATGACTTGCTCTTCCTCATTGTTTACCGCCCGATTAGCAACTTGAGACGTGGCAATGTAGTTGGAGTTGAGAGCCGACCTCTTCGACCGGATTGTTTCACATGTAGACAGTTAGCCAAGCTAACAGAACGCTAACTCATCATCAGACAATACTCGGTGGGTCCAGGTTTTGGGTTTCAGCCAATGCGTTCCGCCACAAGTGTTGAAGATAGGCAAGAGTGACATTTCCATCAGCACGCCCCCCCCCCCCCCCCCCCCACCGAACGAAATTTTCTGATATCAGTCAGTCGCGCGCAATTCCAGGATGCTTTATTTTCATTGGTTGCTGGATTAAATCTTACCCAGATACAACAGATACAGGTTTTTTTCTGATTGGCTATTGTGTAGCCCTTTTCTTTTTTTTGATTGGCTGATAAGTGGCTCCTCACAGCAGAACTCCTGGGGCGTTTGATTCCTCCACGGTGAGGGCAGCGCGGCTCATGTTGGCGCGCTGCGGCACATTAAAACATTAAATAGCCGAGAGTTTTTTTCAGCGTGAGAAATACGATGTGTGGCGGGAGTGCGTGACTTAAGACCGAAATGCGTGAGTCTCACGCTTAATGCGTGACACTTGAGAGCCCTGCTACTCGGACTGCAGATATTAGTCCTCCAGTATGTCCAAACGTATCTTTTCATATATTGGGCCTTGCTTGCTGCCAAGCCAATGTTCAGGGATCAGAGTTGTTGTTCTGTTTCATTTGAAGGGAATGTGAATCCACGACTTCACTAAAATTGAGGGGCTGAGCTTTGTTGCTGGTCAATCAACACCTCCTAACTGTCGGCTGGCAGCCATTTTTCAAATGTTCAAATTGGCTAGCTCCGCCAGCTTACAGGAGATGCAACGTGTGGGTAAAAGCATAAAGCTAAGCTAGCTAACGCAGAGAAATATAAACAGTAATGTAACTCATTACTTTTGCGGATCAGAAACTGATAGTGGTTTGGATTTATTAGTGATTTTATTACTTTTAAGTGAGTAATAATTATTTAAGACATTTTTAAAATAACTTATCCATCTCAGTTGTAAATGAGGTCAATGAGAATAAGACTGAAACAAACAGTTATAAGGCATTAGTCACTATGAGCGGCCCACTCTCACATTACGCATGGTCATTTTATTCATTGTTCATTTCAACATGAGTGGTGCAGCTTTGAGGATGTTGGATATTAATTGGACTCTCTGGACCACCACAACAATTGTATACGCATGGGAGAGAGTAGGTCACAAGTATTTATTTTTATTTCCCCATAAGACTACATTGAACCCCTATAGTGTGTGTGTGTGTGTGTGTGTGTGTGTGTGTGTGTGTGTGTGTGTGTGTGTGTGTGTGTGTGTGTGTGTGTGTGTGTGTGTGTGTGTGTGTGTGAGAAGGCACATTACATATGTACTGATGTGAATATGTGTTTTGACTGGTGGCCATTTTGCATGAAATAGCTATCTCCAGTCCATGGTCTACTGAGACACATACTTGCATTCCCATGAGGGGTTGGTGGCTGGGGGCCACCGAGGGCTCAGGGACCCTGTCTGGTCTGGACTAGCGGTCCTGGTTCTCATGACACCTGACCCGGAGCACATCCTGTGGTCAGGCTGCAGCGCTGTGCTGTGGAGGGCCAGGATCTGCTCGTGAGGAATCTCCTAACATGGAAGGGTGGGAGAGGGACATGCAGGCACCCTGCTCGGGAGCATCAGCTTTTCATTGTGGCTGTTTTTGACTTACACAATAATGTGTGGTCCTGACTGATCCCGCATGGAGGTCAGATATGGTTTATGGTGTTTGTATGGTTGCTCCCTCTGCTGGTCAGTGGGAGCACTGCATATGATAGCCAACAAAGTACAACAAAATGCTTAGTTGACAGCATGAGTTGAAAATCACACAGCAGTGTAGCAGGTTAGTTGTAGCTTTATAATGTTCTCCATAACATCTGCATTATTTATATCCTGCAGTATTGTCCATTGGTCTACTTCATGTATTTTACTTGCTTGTGAATGATGATCAGCCAAATGAAAAATACCAGCTAAGGAGATTGAAGTCCCATTATCTAGCTGATGAGATTATCTTGAACATACCATTAAATAATCAATCATAATTGGCGATGGTTGGCTGCAATTATTGGCCCTTTGAAATATGATATAAATGATGATATATTGCCATATAGGCCATGATGACATATTAGGTCTAGAAATGCAGACTTTGGAGTATCTAGATGCTAGCCTCTGAGCGGGGACCATGGACCTGGTTACAGCATTGCCTTCTGAATATATAAAATCAAAAGAAGTCACCTGGATCTTCAGGAAATCTTTTGTATCCATGATAGAATCGAGCAAGCAACATTTCCTGAACCAGCCTCGTTCTCATTCACGTGAATGGAGGAATCTGGAGCAGTCTTTTAGGACCTAATAATTTAGATAAGGTCTATTTAAGCGTTCATACTGGTTCACTCTTACGGGAAACATTTTTTTTTCAGAATCTCAGACTAAAGTCTGTCCCGGCATGTGATGAGTGGAGGGAACACAGATACCATGGTCAGTGTTAACACAAATAGGTAGGTAATACTTGACAAGACCCTGGAGAACAAATGCACATTGAAAAAGAGCCCCCTTACTCACTAAAACGGTTTATAGAATATTACTTTTCCTCTGGCTGAGGAATTTATTTTAACTTTCATTTGAAAATTGGTAGTAAATTATATTAGATCAGTAATGATTTGTTTTAATTCAAAGTTCGCAGTATATAAGCCCAACAGGCTGTCTGTCAGATTCATTTTAGCACCATTACAGTGAACTAAGCTATTTCTATTTTCTTTGCTAACGCAAACGGTTAATAGAAGTTATTATATCGCGAGTGACGTAGAGACGCCGTGTATATCTCCGGTAGTGATAGTGAACTGTCAATCACAGTAGCCCTGCCCTAAAGCATACCTGGCTTTATGGTCTAAACTCTTAATGGACCATAATTTACTAAATTAACATCATGCTGTAATGATGAAGACTTGAAACAATTGATTGAGACCATAAACTCATATTTACTGAGGGAATAAATTAAGAGAACAGTATAGTAATTTTCTCGTAGACTTCTATGCAATCAGGGGAGTCGCCCCCTTTTGGCCATTCGAGGGAATGCAGGTTTTAAGAAACTTCCGCATCGGGTTCACTCGCTGAACAGGAGGTTGCCGCCTGGTAACCTCAGCAAATTTGAGTCACTGAACTTAACCTCTCGGCCATGTTTGTGGCATTCGTGCCTTGTGAAGAACCTTTCATGCAAATGTCGGACACATATTATTGCTTGCATGCAGTTATTTGTAACAGACCGTCCAATAAGTCTGTGCTACAGTTTGTTCGGTGAGTAAAATTCAAGTAGGATATGATTTATATGTGATCACTAATTAGCAGTTATATCTATCTGCTCTAACCGTACCTGACTTTTTAGCTTAGTTTGTTGTACTAAAAGACATTCTACGAGTCGGCTGTTCATTTTTCATTCCAAACAAGCCTGTTTTTCGCTCACCGAAACATTGCATCCCCGTTATATCACCAAATATGTGAATTACTCATGCATCTTGCTAAGTAAGCTAGCACTAGCGTTAGCTTGTAATTTATGGTCACTTCTGGATGAAAGAAAAACAAGATGGCAATGGCCAAAATCCCAAATTTGAGGCTTCATAAAGGCAGTCCACAAGCCAATGGGTGATGTCACGGTGACTAAGTCCACTTCTTGTATACAGGTTACAGTCCTGAGTGGGCAGTCATACAAGGTTTGACAGTAAAAGTTGCTCCACTTGTTTTTGGGGCTCAAGCTGCCTCATGTAGGCTGCAGCTAGCAGCTGAGTCCTCAGACACTCTTATCTTTATTGGTCATTTTGACGTCTACACTTTAGGACCCAAAATACTTCCACACACCGCCTCTCAGATCTGAGATGTTGTGACCATCATGGCTTCATGGTGGCTTTAGGCTTCAGCTAGATACGGTGGGTCATCCACTAAATCATAGGATTGCTTGTTCGATCCCTGGACGCTCCTGTCCATGTGTCACTGTCCTTGGGCAAGTCCCAACACATCCCGCCTTGCATGGCGACTCCGTTGCCATCAGTGTGTGTGAAAGAGATGCTTCGTCCAGTGAGATAGAAAAGCACTATGAAGTGCAGTCCATTTTTCCATTTGTCTGCTAGTGTCTACCTTTATTTTGATTAGCTTAGTTTGCTAATATGTCAACAGCGCATACAATAGGTCAAGAGAATTTAAAAGTACCCCCCTACTGGACCGCAAGGTGAACTACTTCATGGACCCAACATTTTGAATTCATACTGGTCATTACTGAATATTTCATTTTTCCCCATGATCAAACTAATGGATTTTTAATAAGCAATAACTGCTCTTGTGAAAATGATTTAAAATATTTTATATTTAATGTGTTCAATTATAAATATGTGCTTGTATTCAGGCATGAGGGAGAGAGTTTTAGTAATTAATCATTTTCATCAGTTTTATTGTCATCACCAAATTGATCAGACAGAGAAATATAGTGTCAGAATATATTTTTGGCTTTTGTTTTCAACAAATCCAATACATGGCTTCTCATAATTCCATGTTAAATTCACAAATACATCAACCAATAATAAATAAATAATCTTCAGAATTGGTAAATAAATAGTTAAATAAATTAATAAATACACAAATATCTTTTCTTAACGCTTAAGATATGTTTGAGGTAAATTAAGAGCTTCTTGGCATATAAAATAATACTGGCATGTAAATTATTGCAATTTCAATTAATAAAAAACAATATAAAATATCCTATACTTGTGAACAACACTGAGATTTTTTATGAATTTCATACATAATTCCTGAATAATTTCAAGTGAGGTTATTGCTTATATCAAAAGGCAGGATTATGATGCATGCATGTAAAAGCCTGAGAAGAAGCTTTCTCTGACTTTGTTTGTATGAACTATTAAAAAGCGTATAAATAGAAATTAAAAAGATGAATACGTCCCGATCAGTCCTCAGAGCTGCAGCAGTCGTCCTCTGGTTGGTGCTCCTTGAAGCAGGCCGATTCGTAGTGCTTGTTCAGGTAGGACTTGAGTGCGAAGCTCTTGCAGCAGCGTTTGCAGGAGTAGTGCTTAAAGGCCGAGTGCGTCTGCATGTGAGCGCGCAGGTTGGAGCGGTCGGCGAAGGCCTTGCCACAGTGGGCGCAGGCGAACGGTTTCTCCCCGGTGTGGGACCTCATGTGGCCCTGCAGAAGCCACGGTCGACTAAAGGCTTTGCCGCACACCGTGCACTCGTGCTTCAGGTCATGGGTTAGCATGTGCATGGCCAGCGCCGGCATGGACACGTAGACCTTGTGACAGGTGGAGCACTTCCTGGCCTGCTGGCTGTCCAGGCTGCGGTGAGTCTGCTTGTGTCTGCTCAGATTGGAGGACGTGGCGTAAGACTTGCCGCACTCGCCGCACACGTGGCGCCCTTTGGATTTCCCTTTGGCGGGGCTGCAGTCCGCCGAGCCGACGCCCTCGCTGCTGTCCGACTGGCTGCCTCCCTTGCGAGGATGCCTCTGGCTGGGCCTCCGGCGGGAGCGGCCGTCTGAGACGAGGAAGGCACCGATGCCACACGCCTCCAACTCGGGGCCACTGCCGTCCGACTCGACTGTGCCGCTGGAGACGGGACTGTCCGGATGCTCCATGTCGTGGTCGGAGAACTCCTCCCCGCCACTGCCACCTGGGGAGTACAGGGGCAACGAGGAAAGCACGGTCTGCTCATGACCTGCCTCCTTTGTGCTCTGCAAAGCTGAGGGGATGATGTAATCGTGGATGTAGCCTGGGAAAGGAGAAATATAATGTATAAAGAGATTGAACATCGTCATGATTCTGATAACCTCTGATGAAAAGTGCCCTCTTACCCAAAGCCCTAATCAATATGAATCCTAGACAGGAAGCTATTTGTAAGAGCAAGGTTCAGCAAGCTTTGGGAATGAAATATTAATGAGTCTTTGGGTGCACAGTTCTGCCCCAATCAATACTTCCACTGACTTCAACAAGTGCTATCGTAGGGAAGAGAAAAAAGAGGAAGGTGAAAGGCGCATTGTGGCTGAATATGAGTCTGAACACAATGTGCTGACATTGACAAAACAGTCAGCAGTACTTTGGCTGCCCCATCGATCCACCTGTCGCCGCCTCGCAGCAGCACGTCTACATCTGGGAGGGGGGGTGGGCAGGGTGATCAAAACAGAGCGTCGCAGCAGTGAAATCCCCTCAATCACGAGATCATTTTAATCAGATCATTCCCCATCTGTGGCGTTTTTGAGAGCATTCATGAGTATGGTGAGGGGGAGATTGAGTGACAGGTGGGGAGGACTGCGATTTGGCAAAGAGAGGGATGGGAGGGAGAGAGTGTGTGTGTGTGTGTGTGTGTGTGTGTGTGTGTGTGTGTGTGTGTGTGTGTGTGTGTGTGTGTGTGTTTGGTGGCGTGGGGAGGGGGGGGGGGTGATCTTGACAGCAGTCAATGGTATATTGAGCCCACTCCCCCCCCACACCCACCCACACACAAACACACCCAGACACACACTGGAACACAAAGCAAAGCAGACAGCTGGCATCCTAAATCTGGGGGACAAATGATTCAACTGAACACAAGATCTGTGATGCTGGTGGTGGAGGGGTGTGTGTGTGTTTGTGTGTGTGTGTTGGGGGAGATCTGCTCAAAGCGCACATTTCTTTGGATGTTTCTCAAAGCCACACACACACACGCGTGTGCACCAGACACACGCAAAATATTGTTTGTATTGCAGGGTTGCTCTGCACATCCTGCCTCTGTCTAGAAGTCCCGCGAAGGAGGCAAATCTACTGTCTGCCAATGCACTGCTCATGTTGCACTTTATTGAATTACCTGCAGCACTCTCTATTTCCCAGTCAATACCCATCTTCTAAAAACCCTGTTCCATCACCTCTCGCTGCTCCACATATGGATTGTGTTGCTGCAATCCTACTCCCTGTGGCTATCTAACATCCTGCAGGATCAGATGGAGAGAGATGGAGAGATGAGGAGGGGGTTGGGGGGGGGGGGATGATGAGAGGAGAGACTCAAGGGCAACTGCACCATCTAAGGACAACACAGTCCCATGTGGCTATCTGCTTTCTCCCGAGTGTTTTTTTTCTTTCTTCTTTTTTTCTAGTTGGACCTGACAAAGGCTTGCATCAGATGTAGAGGCTGATGCGCGTGTACACGTATATCTCATCATTCGTGTGCACAATAGTATTTAAAGCCAAAGGCCGCTGTGTGATCCGGTCGGGGCATTAAGCAGATTGAGCTGGCGTGACCTGAATACTATTTAGCATCCGCCGAGTTAGAAAACAAAAGTCCTGAGGCGCACGGAAGGGGGAGCAAGCAATGCCTCTAGGGTTTTTTTTATATGGGGGGGGGGGGGGTAGGGGGGATTTCCCAGAGCGATTAGGTAGCGAAGACAAGAACATGAACAGCGTTGCATGGTCTTTTTATCTTTGCCTTTTTGTTGCCGTTTCTGTGCTAAAGACCGTATTGATCATCTCCAAAGGGGGAAATCAATAGCTACCAGCCAGCAGACACAACAAGTTCAAAACACAACTGGAGAAAGAAACTCACCATTTTCACTCAAACACACCGCCAAGTTGGTGGCCGACTCTGTGATGGCATGTGTGACAGTGTGCGAGTCGTCCCAGTGCTGCTGGTGCTGATGGTAGTAGTTGGAAGACGAGAAATCGTGAACCTTCGGCTGCTTCACCAAAAAGGAACGTGGCATTTTTTCCTCCTGATTTAAAAAGAAGGAAAAAAAGAAGAAGAAAAACAAAATACTACTGCTAGAGCCTCATAGAAGACCAGGCTGATGAAGAAGAAAAAAAACTAAGAAGAGGAAAAATGTGCTGAGGTTCCAAGCGGCCTTCTTGAAAAAGGCCAAACGGCGGATGATTGAAAAAGAATCTGTCCTGGACTCAAAGGTTTCAAGCCAGAGGGGAGAAAGAAAGAGAGAACATGTAGTGAAAGCAGCATACAGAGAGAGAGAGAGAAAGCAGAGGACAGGAAGGATGGAGAGGAAGACAGAAAGTGGCGAAGGGGAAACACAGGCAGAGAGAGAGAGAGAGAGAGAGAGAGAGAGAGGGAGAGAGAGAGAGAGATGGCTGGACTAGCTGAGCTCAGCACTACTGCAGCCTTTTATATGTGGGGCACAAGCCCCAAAGATCAGGTGGTGCTTTGGAAGAGGGAGCTGCTTAGCATTAATCCATCAAACATCCCCGGGGACACACATCAAATTACCACGAGCCGTCTGTGCTTCTACACGCACGCACGCACACACGTGCACACACACACACAGACACACACACACACACACACTCACACACAGAGAGCAGTCAACTAACCCACCTCCTCCTCCCACATCCTCCTCCTCTTTTCACCCCTCCGTCTCCCCTCTCCCAGGGAGGGAGGGCAGACAATAGTGGTGCAGAAGCACGTGGGTGACACTACACACAACATCTTGTCCTCCATTGTCTTTCAATGAAGTAGCTAACACAATTTATGCTGCCCCAAACACACCCCCCCTTACTGCGAACACCACCACCTCTGATATTTCATCATACACACATCCAGCTCATGGTAGAAATGTTCAACCTTCAGCAGCGTGATATCGGTACATCCGTCAGATTATGGATTGGGTTTTGTGTGTTTTCATCAGATGTAGGTCACCGTCACTTACGCACATTCAGATCCCTTCATGAGTATTCCTCTATGTAATCTGAGTACTTTTAATAGTAACGGTGTCTGTAGTAACAATAATTAAAATATTTTGTTATATCATTACTATTATTATTATGATATAATATTCAAGATACAGTTCAGAGAAGAATATGAGCCATATAATGTTATATCTTTCATGGGGTCCCTATTTTCTTGTAATCGTCTTTCTATTATGCAGAATAACTAACAACATTTATATATTTTTTGCATTAACCTTTATATATCTTTTGAAATTATGAGTATCTTTTTTTAAATTCTATAGGTGCAGACTTTTTTTGTCATGCGAAAATAATAATAATAATAATAATGCAGTTATTTTTGGTTTATTATGCATTTTGTCTTTTTGTTGTTGTTATTTAATTACATTCACAATGCAAGAGTATGGAAGTGTAGAGATAGTCTGTAACTCTGACGGTTTCTAAGAAATTATTTCAGAGGGACATGATGTTATAATTTCTGAAAAATTCATGTGGATTACAAATTATATAATCCACAATGTGGAATATTTTAGTTGTTTAAACATGATGGCAGGTGTCTTAGAAACATTCAACGTGAAATATTGGAATTTTGTTTTGTGCTATTTAATTGTTTAACATTGCGGTTTATATCGAGATACCCCTATCTCAGCACATTACATTGTTATTTGTCATTTCTTTGGTTTTAATAGAATTCTAAGTAGTTTCACTATTTAGATCAAATATAATCTTTGCATTAATTTGGAAACAATTTAGCATATGTGACAAAGGGCAGTGTTTTAGATATGTAAGGCATACACATCAAAACATCCAAATGAAGATACATTGGGGGATATGTAAATCAAATAAAAATGTATTTTATTTAAGGAAATGAGCATGTTTAACATTTCTATTTTTTTACTTCCACCCTCTAAGTATGTCCTTGTTTCTGGCAGTTCTATGTCTCTATGAAGACCCCTCAGCCCTCCATATGACCACATAACCCTCATCTGGATTTAAAAAGCCCCCACGGTGACTTCCGGTCCGACGGCTGTGACAGGCTGACCTCTGGGTGCCTGCAGGGTCACAAGGTCACATTCTGGTTAGCTGGAGAGACGGCAGCAGCTTAAACCTAGCCTGGACAGCTCGTCCCCAGATGGCTCTGCAAGATACAGTTCAGTATGACTGGATCATATAAAATGTAATATAATCTCACAGACAGATGTCGACAGGGGGGATTTGTATCATCTCTGGTCCAGTCAACTGTTAAAGAAACTCAAAGGTGCTGAAAAGAGAAAGAAGTGAAATAATCTCCATCTTAACATATGAAACACATAATTATTATTTTCTTCGCCGTCTTCAAATCTCATTTGCAGACACAAATCAGCAATGAATGTATCTGCTTACTTGTATTGTGTGATTTCAAAGTATGAAATATCTTTCTTTGCACAACGAGTCACACTGTTGCACTGGGGGATATGTTCCTATACCACCATGAACACAAACAGTGTAGTTTGTTTTGACTCAATCCCACACACACTGTCCTGCTGCCACAAATACTCACCACAGCACCGAGATTTCACATAGTTGGGACTTTGGTGATGTAGAATTTGGCTAACCTTGTTAAAGACCAGCCTGGTCGCCTGGAATTGTTTTGGGGCATTGGCATCGGAGCAAGTGGTTTAGAACTAAGACCGGACGTTCACCCAGGAGACCACCGTTTGTTTACAGTGTAAAAAAACTAAGGTTAACATCAACTTTACGCTTGTTACGTAAAAGAAAATCTCTTCACCGCTCAGTTGTTTTTAATTGACGTAATTAAGATAAGAAATAAGAAAAGATAATCTTGTATTAGTCCCGCAGCTGGGACATTTACAGGATTATAGCAGCATACAGAAAAAATATATGTTACGTTGATATATTAGTTTCGTTAAAACAGTAGTAATGTTGTTAAAATGCATTTTTGTGTTGTTAGTTGTTACGTTGTTGTATTGTTACGTTGTTGCATTGTTACATTGTTGGTTGTTACGTCATTGCTACGTCGCGTTGTTGCATTGTTACGTCGTTGCTACGTCGCGTTGTTACATTGCAATGTTGTTGCGTTGTTACATTGTTGTGTTTCGTTGTTATGTTGCATTGTCATGTTGCATTGTTACATCGCATTGTTACATTGTAATGTTGTTGCGCCGCATTGTTACATTGCAATGTTGTTATGTTGCATTGTTACATTGCTACATTGTTAAATTGCTATGTTGTTATGTTTTTACATTGCGTGGTTACCTTATGTTAAAACAATTTATAACAACCTAATCAAACGTATATTTCTGGTTCAGAAATGTCGTCATTCAACGTATCTCGCAGTTGCAGAAACCTGTAATGCTAAAAAATGTCTGCCGACAGGGTTGGTAAAACCAAATAAACTAACCCATTGTTGGTTTGGGGCTTTTATTGAGATTTCTTAATAATATGAAACCTAGAATCCTTTTTCATAAACCTTGCCTTTATCTTAGAAAATTGTATTTTCTTAAAACAAATGAAGAAATCAGCCAGTGGGGTGAAGATGATTTATCCTCTTTCCATTGTTAATCCTAGAAAGGTGAATTTGTGCAGTGATGTCATAGATGAGCAAATTAAGCAGAGCAGAGAGATTTCCCAGAGGGTTAGTGAGATATCATCAAACAAAGCACAGGCTGACATGCAAAACAAAATAAGGCCTGTTTTGGCACAAAACTGCGTGCATGATTCTATAATGTTTGTAATAATGTTTGCCTTAAAGTCGCACAGAGGAATTACACAGCCAGACATGGAGTATTTCTGCCAGAGAAATCTGGCCGCTCCCGTCCTTGTGTACGTGATACTGACTGCTGAGTCTGATTAAATGCATGTTAAGTAGCGTTGCAGAGAATGCACCCAGAGACTGTCTGTCTAAGCCTGTTGAGCTGCGATAAGTGAGATAATTTGTGTTAATCGCATCCAGTCATTAGAGAGCCATCTGAAAAACAAACGCAGGTCCTTTTCACCGAGGCATCTTTTCAGCACCTCACCAAAAAATCTCCCACTCCGCCATGTGACAATGAGGCAGCTGCACGCCAGTGAATGAGAGTGATTGTCTCTTTTCTTTTAATCAGCACTCAGTGAGTTAGAAAAAGGAGAATTTCCCCTCTTCACTCTGCATGTTTTTTTAAGGGTTGATTGTGGTTAGCCGCGGAGAGTGATTTGTGATTTATGTTCCGACACATTTCATACTTTCTTCTTTTCTTTTTTTTCTTTCAAGCAACCAGTTTGGTGCAATTGGTGTTAGGAACGCTCCGCTGAGATTTGTCTCGCACGCGTCTCCGCAGAAGCAAATAACAAAACACCTTTAAGTCAATTTGGAAGTGACTGGTTAAAGTCTCGCACAATCGGCCACGTCGGCACCGTGTCACCTCAAGTGGGGAGGTGGGATGAGAGGTCAGCGGAGGAGATATGGAGAAAAAAAAGTGGCAGCCGTCAGGTGGGGGGACTGACATATAGATAGAGCGGGGATGCTGATGAGGCCAACGGGGACGCCAAAAAAGGGGGGAGCAGGCGTTGTACAACTGCATTTTAATCTAGTCAGACCTCAATCCTGATAAAAGGAATCTGTCCATCTCTCCCCTTTCCATTCTGGGGGTCATCAATCACTCGAGTCGCTGGCCTCTGCTCCGGTTGGATGTCAGACTCTCGGGGGAACAGCCGGGTGAGAGCTGCAGATGCTGTCCGAAATGGGAAAAACTACAGCGGCGAAAGAGAAATATGCCGGCTGGAGATGAAGAGGACACATGCCCGATGGCAGACGACGCTATGAGATAGATCGTAAAACAACAGGTGCATTATTATTTACTACACAATTAACAGTTTTACAATTTTAGGAAATACTTGTAGTGAGATGATCAGATCAATACATCCTTCATTTCTATACGTTAAACAGCGTATTTAGCCTAGCTTAGCATAAAGACATCCTGATTCAGTCCAAAGTAGAAAACTGACAAATCGGACTTCTATCAACCCTTTTTAAAGCTCAACATGAACACAAACGTCAAAACAATCATTTGTGGGGTTTTCGAAGGTGGGAACTATTTCTTGCTCAACATTGGTCGGGCTCAAGCACAGCTTGATGTTATTAGTTTTTTTTTTAAACTGCATCACATGAAATCCCAAATTGCCATTTGTACAATTCTGTTTGTGTGCAAGTCAACTAAACAAGATACAGTTCGACCGGTAGTGATCTTTAGAGGGTTGTTTTAGAAAGCCCCAGGCTCCCGTCTTTATGCTGAGCTAGGCTCACCACAGCCTGGCTCCAGCTCAATATCATATTAGAATGATGTCGGTCATCTTCCTCACTCAGCATAAAGGCACATTTGTGAACTACTTCACAAGAGAAATCCCTCTATGTCATGTTTTATTACAGTTTGATGATTCCTTTTTAGTCATTCTTTTGTTTTTATCCAGTGCCCGTTTGAAGGAGATCAGCAGGAGCAAGGACAGAGTCTCTCATGTCGAGAGTATTCCTTACAGGACGTGTCTGTCCTCTACTGCAGTCTAGAAAGAATGGCCATGCAGCACACCTTTGTAAAATATGCCTGTTTAATGCCTCGCGGTCCCCGTCCTGGTGTCCTTGGCCCCTGGTATTGACAGTTTTCCTCGGACACCCGCCTTGGACTTCACCCTAATGCCAATAATGCGGCGTTTTTTCTGGCCCCCGGGGGGGGGGGGGGCAGGGGGGGAGGGGCACGCACTGCTCCTCCATTTCTGTTCAATACACAATCAACTGATGGTGTCAGTGGGGGTGACATTGTCTCTACAAGTGTCATTTGCCGGCCTTGAGAGCACTTACACTAAATGGCTCTTCGCCAAATAGCCCTCCAGCGCTGGCCGCTTCAATTGCACTGTCAAAAGGAGAATTACCTGCCGTCGGGGCCCCAAACGGGGGCTCTCGCCTGATAAAGGACACCGGGAATCATTTAGGCTAATGTCTCCGCATTAAAGCGGACCTCGTTTCGCCCGCGAGTGAGGAATGGAGGTTAAATCGTCACATCTGCATGAACAAGGGACGGACTGAGCGCTGACGATTTGTCTTAATTGAGAGGCACGTGGCAAGAAAGTGTGTGTGTGTGTGCGTTAGTATTGAGAAGGAGGGGAGGGGGGAGAAGTTTCAGTGGGCTCCAGCTGTACCGCTACGGCAACAGACCGCCTGCCTCTAGTTGGACAAGGTGGGGTTTTGAGGGTGGGGAAATAGGAAAAGTGAGGTTGGGAGGCGGTGTCGGGGGGCCTCTCACCCTCACACACCCTTTGTCTCTTGGCCATCTGCTTGGGTTTCATAATGGTTGTGAGGGTGTGTGTGTGTGTGTGTGTGTGTGTGTGTGTGTGTGAGGAGAAGAGTGGGGGGGGCTATACATTCCGTCACCTTACAACCATCCACGCTCCGCAGAGCCACGCTGGGCCAGGCCGAGGCAGGCCAGGCCAAAGGAGGCTGCAGACGCTCTGTCACACTGAAAGAAATTTACAGCCCCGGTGACCCCATCTCAAATGACTCTCCATCTCCCAAATGCTCACTCTGCTTTATTGCTCATTTGGCTAAGGAGTGGAGAGGCCGCGGGAAGTTATTAATGGCAAGACCAAGAGGCCGATTTCCAAATGGACAATAGCGCAAAACTTCTCACATTGTGAAATGTGCACTCAGTATTTTCTTGGTAATGTGACAAGGCACATGCATTTTGGAGGAAATGTTTTCCAGCAAAGGGAGTCAGGTATAGGGTCAGATTCTGGAGAACGTTTGTTCAGATTTGTTTAGTTTTAACATTAAGCAAACACAGGACTTTCTGCAGGTCGTGTCATTCTTTGCCACATGGATGCGTGATGTAGTGCCACTCAGTGCGTTTACATGATGGTATAATTTGAATCTTGCTTTAGTCGGACTATGCTATCTTTTGGGGGATCTGCTGTTATCCCAATATACATGGCAGTGAGTAATTCGAATCATTGGCCGAAAGCATGTCATATCCGATACGATAGGCGGCGCTGTTTTCATTACAAGTCGTGGTGATACAGCCATTTCCGCTTGACCTCTTCACCACTACCAACAACAACCAACAACAACAACATCAACATTTCGAGAAAGATGGCGAACAGAGATCAAGGTTAAGCATATATTCTGTCCAGAAATGTGTGGTGGCTCTTGTGTTCTCCATAGCGTTGTTTGTTTGTTTTCTGCCGGCCAGGCTCCCGGCAGTGACAACTTATCGTCTCTTTCGACTTCCGGGTCCCGACATGGGAGGGAGGAGGGCGGCGGGATCTCAAGCATGCGCAAAGACGCAAAGTCCAGTTCCTAATCCAATTCACCGTTACATGCCGCGATAGTCGAATTATCAACCGGATCGGATCGAGTTATCCAGGGGTGTTAATCGGATGGTAGTCGGACCGCACATAGTCGAACAAAGGTGTTTACATGAAACGGATAATTCGATTTCAGTCCGACTAAGCCAGTTATTCGAATGCATGTAAACACGTCTCTCGACACCAGAGTGGACCCGAGAGCGTCATAGTTTGAAGCTCAGGGCCACAGAACAAGTGTCACAGTTGGGAGTGAAAATGTGTCGCGTGTGCAGTAAATGTTCTTTTTGAGGAGACGGGTTTGCAACGTGTCATGTGAGGGGCTCAATTAAAGCCTAAAGCTGCTGAATGAAAGTTTAAACTAGCACCAACGTCAGCAGATCATCCACAAACTTGTGATTTCATGTCAGCTTGCTGTAGAAATCAAGCTGACATGAGCAGAAAACTCCTGTAAATGATCATTTATTTTATGATTTTTATATATATAAAGACATTTCATGTTTTTTTCAGTAACTTACACTTACATTATTGTAATGTCTATTTTAATCACGGTGTCACATATGCCGCAGTAAACAAACGATGATGATGATCATGATGATGGAAGCTCGATGTAAGACAAAGCAACATTGTCCACAAGGCCAGCAAGTAACATTTATTTAGCGAGCCACAGATTGTATTATCAGCCAGTTCACGATGTATTGTACTGCAGCGTTTCTCACGATAGCGACAACATTTCCTTACGATAATGAGATTTCTTTTTAGAATGATTATACACATTTTGATTTTACTCTTGTTATAAGAAATATATTTATTTGTGCCAATTATTATTTACATTTTTTCTTTCACAGATGTAGAAAAATAAAAAAAGGTTGTTGATTATATTTTACAGATGAATTATCTAAAGAATGTATCAGTAAATATATAAATTGAACTGAAATTAAATTAAAAACAAAAAGTATTGGATAGATAAATAAATATGAGTAATTAAAAACTAAAACCATTAAAACAGCAAGTATAAATACACAACAGGGACAAATACATACAATTAATCAATAATAGTAATGATACATAGTAGCAGTGTATTGCTCTCGCTTGCTGTGAGATATGTGCTGTTCCTGTCCGCGTCATCAGCTGAGCTGGTCAGACTGGTTTAACAGCCTTCCACTGAGACTTACAGTGGAACTGGTGTTACTGGGAACACACCGACACTGGTGGGTATAGTCCGGTGCCTATCGTGTTTCTAGAAATTTTTCCAACATAAATCTTGTTTTAAATGTTTAAATGTTCAAAGTGGGTAAAAGATTTAAACTAAACCAATATAGTTATTAAGGTGAGCTTGCTACTGTGCAGTTATTGTACACACAAAGATCCTAATAGTCATGGCTGCTTACTTCAATAATGTAGGGAAAGGGAAATATAAGCCGTATATTACATTACATTCAACTACAACGGAGAAACATAAATAAAAGCACAAAGCAAAGCATCATTTATTTGCCCGTAGTGTGTGAATCGTGTACGTATAAATGTCTTTGGGGAAGGAGGTTGCACATTTGCACATTGGGTTCACATTTCACAGAGAATGTGCAACAACGACACACAAAAAGTGAAAAGATATCCCAGAGTTCAAAGTCAAGGAAGACCAAGTGCTTAAAGGTCACTAGTTAATTTGTCTTATAACACAAGCTAAATGTTACTATTTCATCCTCCTTGACTTTACATTTTTTTGGGGTACATAAATTATTTTAGTTTGATTTAAAAGCAACATTTTATTGTGTTGTTTTTCAGCCCATTAATGTGATTATTAAAACCATGTGTTCACCATAAAAAATGCAAATCAACACCGAGGAAATCTGTCTCATTTAGCTAATTGGTACACTGTGTGTGTGCGCATGTGTGTGCGTATATGTTTGTGTGTGTGTGCGTGTGTGTGTGAGGGATTGACCCTGTGAGCAGATGGGCTCCTCCACACTGCTCTGCTCAGTCATGAACACACACCGGGTCGTGCGGTAGAAAGGACGTGGGAGTGTGTGTGTCAGCAACCATCTGACACCTCCCACAACTGGTCTACCCCCCCCCCCCCCTTTTGCTTTACATGTGAATGTAACAAATGGAGTGCAATTCAACCGATTGAGTTGATTATCGAGATGGTATGTAAATGCATTTTTTTTCACTACATTTATTCAACTTTGAGATACTTGTACTTTACTGATTCCATGTTATGCTTCTTTATACTTTCATGTTTTACTCCAGAACATTTATCTGGCAGCTCCCACTACTTTGCCGATTCAGATTATTGACACAAAATACAATCAGCTCATAAATGATGATGTATGATCATGACAGACATGTTTCCTAAAAGCGATGTTCCCATTCAGCGAGACTGCATTGTGAATCACTTTCTAGAGAGAAGTACTTCCGTTTGCTTTTGACGGAGCACAAAGAAGTTTGAAATGATTCAGCGAGGTTCACGCTGGTGGATAGATCCAAAAACACATTTATGAATCAAGATTATTATAATTATACAACTATAGTAATGGGTAGTTATACTATTGTTACAAGTACCCTCAGGATATTTTGATGCTGATGCTTTTGTACTTCTGTTCATCAGAAACTCTTCGTAAGGAGCATCAAGTAGAACCATGAATGCAGAACTTTTACTTTTTAGTGTTTCTAGTCTAATCTATTTGTAATTCAGTACTTCTTCAACCTCTGGCTTTTCATATACTATATTTTACTGTACATTTTATCATATTTTTAAATGATAATCTTTTACTATTATTATGTTTATTGTCACGCCATAAGCCAAATCCCTTGCATGTGTAACATACTTGATTCTGATTCTAATGATGGTGGACGCTGAAGAGGTTTGATTGTTGTTACTCCGTAATGATTCCTTCTGTACACATGACTTCTGCTGCTTCTGTCCATCCTGGAGAGGGATCCTCCTCCGTTGCTCCCCTGAAGGTTTCTTCCCTTTTTTCCCTGTGAAAGTTTTTTTTTATAGGGCTGTCAGCGTTAACGCGTTAATCTATGCGATTAATTTGGCCGCGTTAACGCACTAAAATATTTTAACGCAATTAACGCAACTTTGTTTACTTCCGGTGTTCGTTGAAGTTTTTACACTCAAACCGAGTGTCAAGCCGCGGCAGTACGGTTCCTCCTCCGCTCCTTCCTCCCGTCTCCCCCTCTGATACACAGAGGAATGGAGGGGCGACGTGTCGGGGGACGCGGCACGGAAAGAACTGGTCACACGAAACCTTCAACGTGATTGGTCAATCCGTTTGTCTGTCAACATTTTGGGAAAAAAACAACCAATGAACACTCAGTAAATCACAAAGGACCTCCCACCTCACAGGTAAGGCTCTATAGCAGCCTGTCAGTCAGAGAGCAGAGAACACGGCGCGAGGACAATGAGCCTCATTGAATAGAGCTGAGATTGTTCTGGAATGTTTGATGTAGAACACGTGGGTATTTGTCATATGCAAACGCCTTTAAAAGGTGAATTTTTGTTTGTTTGTAAAATGTATAAAATGCCCTCAGCCTCCAGAGGGTTAACGTGACATATGTGAATGTCAGTCAGTCACCAAGGCCACTGGTTCTGCTGTTCAGTGTTAAAGATGACAGGACCAATGGGGTCTCAATATACTTTTTTTTTTTACTAATCTGATGTTTCACTGAAGAAACAATTTATCATCCACAATATTAAATACCTCGCTATAGGTAGGAGCCTCTTTGAAACACAGCTCTGTGTGAAGTTTGGTCTTTAAAAAGAATGAACTTTTAACTTTTAACTTTTAATCGCGATTAATTAATCGCAATTTCAAAATGTGAGATTAATTAGTTAATTTTTTTTAATCGATTGACAGCCCTAGTTTTTTTCTTGGGAGTTTTTCCTGATCCGATGTGAGGTCCTGGCTCAGGGATGTCTATGTGTACATATTGTAAAGCCCTCTGAGGCAAATTTGTAATTTGTGATAATGGGCTATACCAAATAAACTGAATTGAAATAGAATTGAATTTAATTACTTTTACGTCAGAGGTATTCTCCACAGTTTTGTCTATTCAATAAAAATGACAAGTGTAAAGGTCCGAGCCTGAAAAGGGATTGAAATGCTCCCTCAGATCCTTTTAGTCCACCTCTACAGAACAGGATATGACCTTACAGGTCACAGGGGGGAGGTAGGAATTTCAAACTGAATGACACCTGTCCCGTTATGCCATCCTGATCTGCTGGACAAACTGGTATCTCTGCCTTTTCATTGTCTCACTATTGTCATAGTCGACTCATGACTGAACTGGTGCAAAATGGTGGCCCAGTCAAGGTTGTCCGGTCCATTATTCAAGTAAGTAAGTAAGTAAGTAAATACACAGCCGATAAGTAATACTGGCTTACGGTGTCTAAAGGAATGGGATCTTTCACGGTCCACGGCTCAGTGACTGTAGTGTTTGTTCTTCACTGTGACGGGAGGTCAAATCCATCATCTTCTTATCCATCTGCCTCGGCTGTGCGATGGACACTTCATGGTTTTCACTTCTGCTGTATTTACTGCAGAAATCACGAGCGAGTCATAAAGTACTCGTCTTCCCCAAAACAGAGAGCTTCGTTGCTCAGCAACGCAGTGCTGCAGGAGCGAGTCTTAACTCTCGGACATGAGTCGGCATCTTCGCGCACTTCCGGTTCCCTCGTCTCCAAGTCTGTTTCTTTGTTTTTAAACAGGCTTTTGGTTAGACGCCTGAAATAAGATCTGTGGCCACTAAACCGGAGCTCAAGAGATTTCGGCGATATCAAACACGCCTCTTTTGAATTTTGAAGCTTTTCGGTGTCTTAAAAAAAAAGCAGTTGCTAACAGGTCAATTAACAAAACTGGCTCCTGTTTATACCCTGATATTAGCTTTTAGCTTCCGTCACATTTACGCTTCAAAAACCATTATCTTGCTGAACAAAACATATAAGTATCATATCATTTTGCGATGCTAATTTCCTAGTTGGCCTCCAACAGGACGTCGTCGCTGCAACTCTGTTAGTTACAAGACATACTTACAGTAGAAGTTATCTTGAAGAAATATTCCAAATACCAGATTATTGTTCAATAGCCCTACTGGAGTAATATAATGAATACCATTGGAAAAGGTACCTGTTATTTAAGTAATATAAAAACTTTTTTCTACAGAATAGTCCTTTTGGGACATCAGGGACTCATACGTTGTGTGTTGTTTCTAATTATAGAGACTAACTTGTAGAGTCATTTAATCAAAGCTATGATTTGTTTGTCAAAAGACAGAATTTTCTTACAAATCGACTAGTTTCTTTGACCCACAGATGGCCCACGGGTGAACGGCAATTGTTCACATACAATTATGCTGATTGAGTTACACAACACGTTGTCAGCTCTTTCACTCTTTGATACAGTTTAAGTTGTCCATCACGGAAGATACGATTAGAGTGGTCGCGGGCAGTCCACTTATTTTATTCCTGTCCCACACACACACACAGACACACGCACACACACACACACACACACACATGCCCTGACACACTGACCACACAGTCTAGCTGACATAAGGGCTGTTAAAGGATTGGATGTCACCTTTAAGATGGTCACAGCCATTGAACATGTCACATTAATCTGATTACAAATAAATGGGGAAATTTAATCAATTTCATATTACGTTTCTGGATATTTGTCATAGAAATCCACATAATCGCCCCGTTTTCTAATCGATAAGCAGCGGTGTATGATGACACTGTGGGACCCCACCACGTCTCCTATAGGAGCAAGACAGACTTTACAGTTGCTGAGCCTTTTTGTTTATTGGATGGAATTTTGTGTATGTCATTGAAAGAAAAGAAAAAAAATGCAGTCATTTATCTCAGTTGCTATGAAGCTGCTTCATGTCTATTTGTAGTCATTTTAAACTGCTTTGTAATTGCTTAGGATCAATTTGTCTCTGAGGGACATGGCGTAGTTGAAGGCCACGGAGGCTCCTGACACTTTAGCTCTCTGGGCCTGTGTCCGGTCACTCAGGAATCCATCCATGTGGATAAAGAGCCATCTATAGCCAGGAGTCAGCGTGGTTGTATACCGCATTGCATCTAGCGGAGCATTTCTCCTTGAGAGTCCATAAAAGCTTCCGTGCATGGTATGTAAGGGAGTGAAGGGCACCCAGCTGTATCACCCACTGTGATTGATTCACCAATCTTTTCTACCCCCAAGCTCAGGTCACGTGCTTCTCTTTGTCCCGTTTCCCTGCAGAGAAGAGGGCAAATAGAAGCACCAACAGCTGCTGCATGGGGATTCTGGTTACGCTCAGAGAAGCATCTCGCTGTCGGCCCCGAGAGACTGGCGCGGGGGTCTGTGTGCCGAGCACACGGGCTTCTAACTAAACTCCACGCAGCTTCCTCTGTGGTATGATTTGTTGTTTTTTAATCACATTATTGTCTGTTAGATCTGAGGTTAGTTTCTTCATCTCGCTGTATAGAAAATGTTAACATGACAATGTCCCATATTGGTACCATTGTAAAGCTCTCTTTGGCAGATGCCCCTCCTCTCTTCCTCTTTCTGTTTCATGGATCGTGAAGGTCTGTATCGTGGTCCATGCCTACTAATTATTTATTATTTGTCATATTTATTGAATGTAACACTGTTCCTTCTGTACACATCATGAGATTTATGCTTCTGTCCATCCTGGGAGAGGGATCCTCCTGTTGCTCTCCTGAAGGTTTTTTTCCCCGTGAAAGGGTTTTAAAATATTTTTATTTTATTTTTCCCAGGAAGTCATATGTGTTCAGACTGTAAAGCCCTCCCTGGCAAATTGAGTGATTCTGGGCTATACAAATTAAGCTGAAACTTTACAGCTGTTATACATGTCAGTGTACACTGTTAAATCCATGATCAGCTCTTCCCAGGGACTTTACCGTTTACTAGTCTTATTTGGAATTCATGTTGATTGTGGTTAAAGCCAAGGAACATTTTCCACATCGTGGACAGTAAAGATCCTGCCGTGGCTGTCAAAGCCGAGAGAAAACACTCAGAATAGAAAGCCAGCGTTAGTACTTGACAAGGTGAGCGTAATAGGTGCAATTTATTGAATAATGCAAAATGTAGGATTCAACATGTTTGGCCTCAAATAAGAAATCTTGGCCTGTTGCTTCAATTTTTTTACAAGCAGCATGTAAACTGCATTAAATCTCACACAGGCATAGATATTGTTTTTAGACAGACTTAAGAAACCGTTCACAAGGTGAGCTACGGAGGTTGGCTGAGAACTACATTTACTAAATTTGCCCTGGAGAATCACGACACAAACACGTGCAAAAGTAATAACGTTTAATTCAAATAAAACCATGCAACAGGTCACCATCACCCTGATTAGATTCAAACCGTCATAAAAAATAAACATCCAAATCCATACATCGCGTTCAGTGGGAACTCGCCGTGAGAGAGGAGACAGCTCCGTGGAGCGCTTACACGGGGCGGCCTGGAGACTGAGGAAACCCAAACAAGAACCCCAAAACAGCAGACAAACAAACAAACAAAAATGATACACAACTCCTCCTGCTATATGTGTCTCTCTTTCCCCCCCCCCCCCCTCCACACACACACACACCTCTCTCCCCCTCCCCCCGGCTGCTAATAATCAATCACCATCACAAAGCGCTATGAACCATATGGCACACAGAAGACAAGTGTGAGAACAAGAGTGATGAGCCAGCAGTGCCCTGTTGATACATACGTTGCTAAATGTCTAGTAGCAGTTAATTCCCGTGTCCCGGACATGCAGTCGTGTGAGGGAAACCCGGGAATTTCACATCGGCGGGATTTTGCGGAAGCTGGGGAACTTGAGACCAACACGGAGACCTAGCGAAGCACTGTGTGGGGTCATTTTATTAATTTGTTCTCCACGAGGGGAATCTGCTGAAAAATAAACGCAAATGATCCAAACGTTTACGGGCGATAACATGATGTAGCTTGACAGTGGTAGAGTAGTGTGTGTGTGTGTGTGTGTGTGTGTGTGGGGTGACAAGGAGGGACAGCAGCAGGTGCCTTAGTTGCTGTACACCTGGCCTTCAGGCGGCTGGGAAAGCCGGCTGTTCTCTTTCATCATCATGTGCTGTCTGAGCTCCTGCAGCACCATCCGGATGTTGTAGGAGTTTCTCCACCTGCACAGCGCCGTCAGCGCCTTTATCTCCACCTGAGGCGAGAGGGAGATCCTTTTTAATCAAGGCCTCAACAAGAGACAATTTGAGCTTGGCATGGAGGTGATACATACATCATACATACATCATACATCATACATACACACTTTTACCAGGCCTCCTGGGTGATTAGTGTTTGTTGGGCCCGACAACCTGTGTGATATTTTTACGGCCTTTATACTTTATTCAAAATTGCATGGATAATTTACTAAAGTAGTTTGTGGGACATCTATGAATTAGTGCATTAATTTTTTGTTGGCATAGTTCCAAATGTGGGATGAGACCGACCTGCACGTTAATACGTTCTGAGGCAGAAGACTCCTCAGTCACTGAGCCCTGTTCACAATCAGTCAAACAATCATTTATTCATCAGTGGTGGGGGAGTAAATCCAATCACACCACAGGCGATGGTTTACACAAGTCTTCCCATCTCTATCAAACCACAAATGCTCTGTTCTGCAAAGTAAGATACTCTGTAAAAATACCCTCTGAATCTTAATAAAAAAAGATCTAAAAAAAGATTCTCAGCACTCATGTGATAAGTTATAAGCATCTGCTTGTATTTAGACCACTGCTGATAATGTGTCGAAACAATAAGCAGCAGGCTACTTTACAGGATTCACATTTGTCTGGTTCCCAGGAATGCTACATTAGTTCAAGGAGACGACAGATTCAGTGTATTGGTCTGTCGGGTTCATATTTAAAATGTACATAGTGCGGATCCGTTAGCCTCTCCCTCTGTGTCCCTCCACTCTTTATACAATGGTTGGTCAAAGCCATTGAACGCTACGGAGAGTTCACTGATGCCAAACTCCATTTACAATACAATCTTCATAAAATTGTCTCTGTAGCGGAAACAGGCCACATACATTTTGAGGCAGCAGAACATATGTGTTACATCACTGTAACATTAATGGCCCAACAAAGTTCACGGGGTTTTTAACAACTTATTACTAAAAATCTCCAGCCCAAAACCACAAGTCACATCTTGAATAAGATAAGATAATCCTTTATTAGTTTTGCAGTGGGGAAATTTACAGGATTACAGCAGCAAAGGGGTAAAGTGCACCCAAGATAGAGTAGAATCCAACTGGCAGCAGAGGCTCCTACAGAGCATGACTCTAAATGATGAGCATGTGTGGTTCAGGCCACAGGAAATAAATGGCCAATCTGGACTGTTGATCAAACAGGTAAGAACAAATGAAATTACATTTGGATACTCACCAGGCCGCTTGAACTGTGTACGCCGTTCAGGTTGATCTTGTTCACAAAGCGGACATGAGGGGCATGCTCCGGGTATCTGGATCCACATTCTATTCTCAGACTGTATATCCTGCCATCGTACACAGTCTGCGATGAAAAAACGGTGACAGGTTAGTTCACAGAGTGAAGGTGTGAACCCGCGGGATATCAGAATCCGACCCCGTGGCACCGATGACAAGGGTAACTATATAGAAATAGCCAATCTTCTAGCTGATGGTCTCGCTGAAAATATGAGAAACGGCGACAGACGCCTCAAACTCAACTCATCCAGCTCCTCAGAGCATCCACTATGCAAGCTGTGAGGGCAGACCCAAGTTTGGTGTTGTGCAAAAATAATAAATAATAAATTTAAACAAGAAAAGTTACAACCATCTTCAGTGCACCTGCTGCTCATTAGCTGAGACTTTGCGTCAGACCTGGAACCACATGCACTCCATTAAACTGCGTTTCCCAGCCCTTCCTACCATGAGTATGCAACTCAGCCCCTGTTTACCATGGAGCTGGCGTTTCTTACGAGACAAGCCATTGATTCCGGTCAGCACAAGCAACAGTTTAAATTAAGTGAGAACTCGACTATTATGAACAACCCTGATAGTTAGCATTTGGAGCGCTCCAAAAGATTCTTGTTTTTTACTTTGAAAACTGCTTAACTGCCAAGATTTCCTTTTCCTCCAAGGACATTTGTTCATATCCAATTTTTAAACCCAGTGCTGGAGAGAGGAGCAGTGTGATGCATGAGCGTCATAGGCCCTGGGGGTGGCTCACCTTGGGTGGGCCGATGATCATGCCATTCCACTGAGTGAGCGTCATGTCGTCGTCATTCACGAGGCCCCAGCTCACTGTGCCGTCTCCACCTCCCTTCTGACCTTCCTCCAGTTCCTCCAGCAGCCGAAAGCTGCGGGGAACTACGACGCCTGAAGGAAATTCAAATCATATTCAATACTTTTCCTAAAAAGTTCTTGGAAGGTGTGTGTAAAAAAACATGTAACTAGCATCAGCTTGTGATGTTAAAAACTTTTTGAGAATTATTCTCATGTTCCTATAGTATCAACCTCTTAACCCTCCTGTTATGTTCGTTTCTTACATACAGCCGTGATGTTCCCGGGTCAATTTGACCCGGTTAATGTTGAATCATCCAAGTGATCAGAAACCAAAACATTCTAAAAACTATAGTTTGTACCTCATCACCAACAACATTACTAACAATTAAATCAGTTTTTAGTGGAATTGAGTTATTTGCCCCTCCATAGATCAGAGTTCAATCAGGATCACTCACTCGTTTTTAATGAAAAATACATGTTCAAACTATTTTTTAGGTACATTGAAAAAATCTAAATCTAAATTGCATTAGTCTACCATAACATGTATTTTCTCCTAAATTTTATTTGCATTTTGTACGTTTTTTTTTCTCTCATGGGGTGATGTAGATAAATAGAGATGAGACACCTGTGCTGTTCAGGGTCATAATGACCCGCCCACTAAAAATCAAGCCAAATGAGTCATAAAGGATTTGTATTGAAAGTAAACGTTAGTTATGTTTATTTTTAGTGTTAAGATGCATAAATTATATGATAAAAGATGACCAAAGGCCAGCACACAGTCATCCTCTTGGTGCAGTCGTATGTATCTGCAGAGTGTAATGTTGTAGGACTTCTCAGCAACCATTTTGTATGTTTGGCCCTCCCCTGATACGTGTGAGTGGAGTTTTCACGCAGGGAAAAATAAAGGTTCCCGTCAAAATAGTTTCTGTATTTCTCGCACAGGTGCGGTCGTTAGAAAGAGAATGTGTGTGGGTCTGAGATTGGGATGAGACAGGGTGTGTGTCTCTCCCAGTCAGACAGACAGTATATTAGAAGTACTATACTACATATTTATTAGTTGAGACATGAAAGAAACCCTCACATTAGTGTCCCATGTCCAATAAAGGTGTATTTAGGGGGAAAGTTAGGAGATGATAAACATGGTCTGTAAAGTGTGTGTGTGTGTTGGTGTCTGTGCGCACGTGTGTTAGTGTGTGTGTTGGTGTGAGTGTGTGTGTTGGTGTGTGTGTTGGTGTGAGTGTGTGTGTTGATACTTGGTGGGAGGGAGTAAGAAAGACTGCCCTACATTTACAAAGAAAGAAATAGTCTAAACGTGACTCTTTTGGTGACTTTTAGCCTTCACTTTCACAGCCGGGTCAAATTGACCCGGGAACATCATCTCTGTTATATAAACCTGCAGGGGGGGTTGCAAATACATGATATTTTTTTAGTATTTTTTTTAACGTTGATTACACTAAATAAGGTAAGCAGAAGAAGTTTTATACAGAAAAAGTACTTAGAAGTATTTTTCCTAGATTTTCAAACGGGTCAATTTGACCCGCAACATAACAGGAGGGTTAAACACACTATGACTCATGAACTGTTTTCTTAGTTCAATTGTTTATCTTCGGGTTCCAGATAAAAAAGGTGTGATTGCACTGTTGAAAGTTAGCATCTGAATCTTCTTCCCAGCTACTGTAGTGTTTTCTGACCGATTACGTCTTCAATCGTGACCCATGTAAGAGCCTTCTGCCATATCAGTTTCTTCCAGATCTTTATGCAAGTGCATTCAATTTTGAGTCGCAAAAAAAAAAAAAAATCATGTTACTGATCAGTTGCTGTATGTTTGTCAGATCTGAAAGTAGCATGAGAACATGGACATGATCAGGATGGTACCACGCTCATTCAGAGTTTGAGCCAGGAAAAACAAACCTGACCAAACCTTTGCCACAGAGCTGTGGCACCTTGACAGCGTATGGTCACCCAGAGAGGACTGGTAGTCTGTGTATGTGTCTGTCTGAGTCAGACGAGCACTCAAATGACAACATCATTGATATTAAATTATGTTTACAATTATCAAATTACATTTGAGGTGCAAAATAAATACTAACTAACGCATTGATGTCCAAACAAACAAGCCGTGACATCATTTTTAGATGACTATGCATATTCAGTAACGCGTGCCTGGGTTTACATGTACGTGATCAGAGTGTCGTGGACCTGTAATAATACGAGTGTACATTGAGCTTTCATCCGCGGCACCACAGTCTTCCTCGGACGGACAGTATGAAGCTAAATGGGTCGGTGAAGGCATTAGCTTTGGGGTAGCCAGCGGTGAGAAACTAAATCGCATTGCGAGGCATTTTACAGAGTTCCCTACTTGTATTCAACGTTACAAACACTCCGCTAAGGGCGGCTGATCACGTGACATTGGCGGCAAGAATAAAACCACATAGTACTTTTGAGCATTTCTTCTGGAAAGTCGCGTCTCTCCATGTTGCTGCCAACCAGCTAACGTTAGCTTGGCAAACAAGTCTTCCAGCCATCAAGCTAGTCAGGGGCGTCACCGCCTTGCGAACCGAGAAACGCACCAATACCCCGGACAAACGGGACTGGTGGTGCGCGGTGATCCCGCGTGGAGCCTCGTCGTTTGACTTCATAATGGGGTATCAAAAGTTGTCGCAGATCAGATGTGCCGAGCGTTGCTCAAATGCTGTGCGCTAGTTTAGCTCGCCAATGAGCTAGCTAGCAGCGTCAGTGTTAGCGTTTTATCCAGCTTCCACTGCTTCAAACTGTCAGAACTCCGCAACAGCCGGACTCTCAGACCTGCACAACTATTGCGCAGCTAATATGGCATATTGTAAATACCAAAATCAATGAACATATCCTGTTTGAACTGTCTGTAAAGTCGTCTTACCTTGTGCGGCGTTAGCCGCCATCTTTATCACTGCTTTACGGAAGCGCGCACGTTCGATGTTAGCGGGCGCGTGACGTGCAAGAGAAGAAGTAGCGTATATATTTTCGCTCAACTTGCGTCATGATATTGGTATAATATAGTTATGCTTTTAACACTCGTGTTTGTGTAGCCGTTTTAACATCAAATAACTCTGCATGATAGATAGCCTATTGCAGTGATCTCTCATTTTATTATGCCTTTTCTAAAAAAAACATTTCAGATATCCACGTCGACATTTGTCCTATTCAAAATTGCATTTGGAATATGTTTGATATCTTAGAGTGAACATTCTAGATATCTGCAACATATCTAGATGTATATCTTGAATGTCTAGAACATATCTAGATGTTTTTCTAAGTTACATATCAAAAATGCAATCGAATCAGAATCTGAAAGAGCCCAATGCAAATGAATGGCAAAAGTGACGTCACTTTTCTGAGGAAATACCTGCATAATCTTCAGTCCAGCTTTTAAATGTTAAAACAGTGTGCACTAAATGGCATTTGATGTAAGTCCTACAATTTATTCCTCGATAAATCACACACCCGTTGACAATGGTAGTTATTGAAAGTACAGGTTCGCCATCTACTGGTCGTTACGAATAGTGTCAGATACAAGGATAGACCTGTCGGGGCCACGTGAACACTAAAACAGGCTTAGCTTGCTGAACACATTCATACTGGCCAGACTTGGAAAAAATGTGAGTCTAGGAGGACACATTGGCTGGATACTTTTTTTAAAGAATACCTTGCTAAAGAACAAGTGTGGCCATGTTGTAAAATGTATAAATGAGTTGTGGTTTATTTATTACATTTTTTTCTAGGTTAGATTTGTGACATATCGTTAATTATTGGATTATTCATTCTTGTAGCCAACTTTTTCTGACCCATTACACTATCATGAGTTTTGAAATGGAAATCAAAACGTCTGAAACAAGCATCTACATCTAAATGATCAGAATAATCATAAATAGCATGCACAAAGTCCTGAATCAATAGCTTGCACTAATAACTGTCTCAATAGTGTGCACTAATACCTGAAGAAATAGCTTGCACTAAGGCCTGTCTCAATAGTGTGCACTAAAGCCCGTCTCAATAGTGTGCACTAAGGCCGATATCAATAGTGTGCAATAAGGCCTGTATCAATAGTGTGCAATAAGGCCTGTATCAATAGTGTGCACTAAGGCCTGTATCAATAGTGTGCTTTAGGTCCTGCCTCAATAGTGTGCACTAAGGCCTATATTAATAGTGTGCAATAAGGCCTGTATCAATAGTGTGCACTAAGGCATGTATGAATAGTGTGCACTAAGGCCTGTATCAATAGTGTGCACTAAGGCCTGTATCAATAGTGTGCACTAAGGCCTGTATCAATAGTGTGCAATAAGGCCTGTATCAATAGTGTGCTTTAGGTCCTGCCTCAATAGTGTGCACTAAGGCCTATATTAATAGTGTGCAATAAGGCCTGTATCAATAGTGTGCAATAAGGCCTGTATCAATAGTGTGCAATAAGGCCTGTATCAATAGTGTGCACTAAGGCCTGTGTGAATAGTGTGTGCTAAGGCTTATTTCAATAGTTTTAAAACCGTCAAATCCGTAATTTGTGATATTGGGCTATATAAAACACACTTAATTGAGTTGAACAAAGGCCTGTCTGAAAGGTGGGCACTAGGTCCTGTCTCAATAGTTTGCAGCAAGGCCTGTCTTAATAGTGTGCACTCTGGTCTTTATCAATAGTGTGCACTAAGGCCCGTCTCAATCATGTGTACTAAGGCCCTTTATCAATAGTGTGCATTTGTCACAGTTCAGCTCCACAACCTCCTCACTCTATTTTTCAGTCACTCCCACCTCGTCAGTCTAAATCCCTTCACCTGTTTACTCATCTGCCTCTCATTATTAATCAAGTCCCTATTTGCCAGATTGTTCTTTGCTTTTTCATGCCAGATGCTCTAGCACGTGTTCACAGACCGATCTCCTGTTTAACCCGCTAGCCCGAGTTCCGGTGAACATACCAGCCTTCTGTTTAATCGTTACTCTGCCTGCTGTTTCCAGAGCTTAAAGGTTAAAGATCCCTGGAATTGTGTGTTTGCATTCAGGTACAGATACGAAATGTTACAGCAATTGGTCCTGTATCAATAGGAGCGCAACCGAAGGTTTTTTCTGATTTTTGGGAGTTTTTCCCTGATCCGATGTGAGGTCCTGGGACAGGGATGTCATGTGTACAGATTGTAAAGCCCTCTGAGGCAAATGTGTAATTTGTGATATTGGGCTATACAAAATAAACTGAATTGACTTAACCCTTGTGTTGCCATAGTGTCATTTTGACCCGAATCAATATTACACCCTCCCCCCGCCTTTGGGTCATTTTGACCCGATTCAATGTTTCACCCTCCTGTTACCTTTATATTTACTAACATATTTTACCCTTTGGGTTCAATTTGACGCCAGCAATTAAAACCTCCATAAAATTATTAGAATTAATATTGTTTTCCAAGTTTAAGTGTGAGGCACTTTATGTTTGTTTGTTGACTACCGAAAGAACACCGACATTAAACATTGAATGGGGTCAAATTAATCCTAAGGCGGGGGGAGGGTGTAATATTGATTCGGGTCAAAATGACCCTAAGGCAACACAAGGGTTAAGGCCTGTATCAATAGTGTGCACCAAGGCCTGTATCAATAGTGTACACTAGGTCCTGTCTCAATAGTGTGCATAAGGGCCCTACTTAATAGCATACACTGGGGCCCATCAGAATGGAATCCTAATGAAATCGGATGTGGATCCTGCATTTCTGAAAGGATTTTTATTTAATAACATTATTAGAGCATTTTCGAACGTTATTGCCATTTCCTCCATGAACCTTGATGGATGGAAGAACTGGAGGGACAGGTTTTTGAAGGGTGAGTCTTCATTCCCATCAGTGATGTGTTATAGAACATGAGAGCTTTAGAGCATTAGACTGGAGAGTCTGCAGTCTGTCCCTGTTTGGTTACGTGATAATGAACATAGTGAGAGGGGGAAGGTTATCCTCTGCTCCACTCCTGCCCACACTTCCCCCAGCCCTAAAAGCCAGCCTTCCACCCGCTCAACCCCCATCACGGCCTGCCCAGCTTCTCTCTCCTCTTCATAGACAAGTTTCTTCTCAGAGTGGCCCAGAGCTGTGTGTGTCTGAACTTTGGGAATGAATGGCTCAGTGTTTTTCACATGCACAGACATGTCCATTCACACTCTACTTTTCCAACTCACTTCTCTGATTCACTGGGCTGTGAATACAGGCCTGTGCTGTGAAACGTACACACGAATCCACGCAAACGGCCAGCCACACTGACCGAGGGGTCCCTTTAGAATCCTGGCTGAGATGGAACTATCAACTTCAAAAAAAGTTACATACAGTGTTTTTTATTTAGCTTTCGCTATGTTGAGAGCCATCTGGAGGCAATAAAAATGCTCACAATCGTATATATATATCACCTTTCCGTGGTGCTTCTGAAATGTTCTAAATGGTCTCCAACCTGTTGTATTAATAGCTCATTTCTGTGTTGTTTGTGCACTGGCATAATTCCTTTCCTCAAGCTCAGTGATTCGTCAAACCCAGTGTCCACGAATTCTTTTTCTTTTGGTTTTCTGACCATGAGATTCGGGAGTGTGCACCAGATGGTCATTCTCTTTACTTCTCTTGTGTTGTGTTCTCCGTTGTATGCCGGACCTCTCATATGCTTGCAACGTGTTAGCCAATAAGACATGCACATTTAAGAGACGACCTGAGTCTTTCCTCTTTTATAACGCGTGGCTCAGGTTCATAGTTAGTGTCACAGTTCAGCTCCACACCCTCCTCACTCTATTTTTCACTCCCACCTCGTCAGTCTAACTCCCTTCACCTGTTCACTCACCTGCCTCTGATCACTAATCAAGTCCCTATTTAGGCTCCTGCTCTCCAGACACACCTTGACACATTGTTCTTAAATTTGTTCATGCCAGACTCTCTAGCACATGTTCACAGACTGATCTCTTGTTGCTGAAGATGCCTGTCCCTGTTTAACCTGCTAGCCCGACTCCCGGTGAACATACCAGCCTTCTGTTTAATCGTTACTCTGCCTGCTGTTTCTGGAGCGTTAAATAAAAGGTCAAAGATCCACGGAATCATGTGTGTGCATTATTGTCAACATATGGTTGTTACAGTTAGGGCTTGCTCAGGTTTATATTTAGGGCTCGCTAAAATTCATAGTTACAGCGAGCTCAGGTTTATAGTTAGTGGTGGCTCGGGTTTATAGTTAGGGCTGGCTCAGGTTTATAGTTAGTGCTGGCTCAGGTGTATAGTTAGTGCTGGCTCAGGTGTATAGTTAGGGCTGACTCAGGTTTATAGTTAGTGCTGGCTCAGGTTTATAGTTAGTGCTGGCTCAGGTGTATAGTTAGGGCTGGCTCAGGTGTATAGTTAGGGCTGGCTCAGGTGTATAGTTAGTGCTGGCTCAGGTGTATAGTTAGGGCTGGCTCAGGTTTATAGTTAGGGCTGGCTCAGGTTTATAGTTAGTGCTGGCTCAGGTGTATAGTTAGGGCTGGCTCAGGTTTATAGTTAGGGCTGGCTCAGGTGTATCGTTGGGCTTCTTTATTCTCTTCTCTCTCACTTCTGTATACAGTCATGTCCCTTTAATGTAAATGACTATCTAGAGTTTCTGCTTTCATGTCTTGCAGGTTTCCATGGATAGGGGTTACACCTGGATCGTGATTGCGCCTGCTGCCGTGGCCCTGCTTGAAACCCACCACTACTCTCCATAGTCATATTTTTTGTATCAGTATTAGAAAATACTAAATAATATTACTTAATATTGTGAATGTGATTGTATATCGTTGCTGTCTATCTCTGACAAACATGTATATAATGTTTGATTATGATATTGACTGACATGATTTTCTAAATATCATAACATTGATACTACACTGTATTGTAAGAGCAGAGTAAACACTACTACTGTTGTCTAGCGTTTGAACTGGAGATGGGGGGTGGGGCTGAGTTATCTTTGAAGTGTGTGTTGCTTATCTATAGCCCCAGTCCTCATTACAGGAGAATCAAGAGAGTGGGGATGAAAGGCTTCTTTTCACAAGAGAGGACAAAGATTCAGAGAGCCGTGTTAGAGGTGACAAGTGTGTGCGGCAGGTTTTGTGATCTCTTTGTGGTCACCATTGATATGCATCTGAAGTCTCAGAGCAGGACATGTTCTCTGTAAATGGAGGATTGGGTGAGGACTGGACCCCAGACAGCATCACACGGGGAATATGTGCAGCTTCAGTTCCAATCCAACCAGCTTGATTTGTTCTTGCTTCATGCTGCATTATAGATAAAGACTGGTGATTGTTTGATAGCAAGGAAAATATGCATTTATTCAACTCTTTCATTCCCTTGTAATAGCTGATGTATAAAGTAATACAAACTCTAATGCAGTGGTATTTAAAGTGGGGTCATGCATCCCCAGGGGTGCTGGTGAGAGATAAGTTGCTGCTACTGACTCGACAAATTTCCCCTTGGGGATTAATAAAGTATATATCTATCTATCTATCTATCTATTACATTGATTTACTTGCATCATAGCATTCCCCTTCAAATCAGTCATCAACTTAATCTCTGAACACATGTATAAGAAGAAAACTGTAAGCCTTTGTGTTTAATTGGAGGACTGTGAAGTGACAAACAGTGGGGATCAAACTATGACAGCAGTATGGGATGCATGTCTCTGGTTGGCCAGCAGGGGTCTGTCACGTACCAGTCATTTACCCGAGTTGCGCATGCTGCCTTCACTGGCTGGGGGAAATTTTGGAAGCACACACTTGTCACCGCATGATTTCAGTAAATGTTCCCCATTATCAACCACAGCAGAATATTTATCGTCTGATTAAAGATACTGATGACCCTGGCTCTCCGGACACTGCTCACTTGTTTTGGATTATCCTACGAATAATGTCTCCTTTCGTTTAGTTAGCAGAGAGTGCTAGATATGTGCTTTTGATGACTGTTTTAACAGGGGGTTATTTCCCCCGTTATGCACCACAAATTAAACTTGTTATTCTCAATGAGCACAGTCCCTACTTTACTTTCTAGTAGGAATTTATGAAAAACGAGGAGCCCTTGAAGGCAGCACAATAACTCTCTTTGCCAAACCTCTTGGAGTGCTGGGCGCTGAGCGCAGCACTGAACCATTCCCAACACCACCACTCACCGGCTACATGAGGGGGACGAAACCTGCCGAGTAAAACCAGGCAGAGGAAAAGAAACATTACCAAGTATCACTTTTCACTGCATGGACTAAGCGCGCTGTCTGGTGTCCCTCCTCTTACTCAGGCGTCAGGTGTGTAAACTAGTGAAAGTTTGATGCACGAGAGGACATTTGCACGCCTTGACTGAGCGACAATGGGATTTGTGAAAATCACGATATCGGTCCTGTAGGATTGGTCTGCATAACGTTTTCTAGCACCGGTCGCAGACAAATGGGATACGCTCAATGAAACCAGCGACAACGTGTTCGCTTCGCCACAACGAGGAGTAACCCAGCGCTGAGAGCAAGTGACTGGAGAGTGGTCCCCGGGGCAAGGTGAGTGGCAGTCTGGGCGGTGTAACTATCGTTAGTCCGCCTCGGCGAAACACATTATACACTCTTGTTATTTTGCTCCGTGAAAGTCCAAATTGCATAAGTTTCTTTCCCTCCCGTATCCATCTGAATGATGAAGCCTCGTTCGTGTGAGCAGAGATATCAATGTAGTCCCGACGGTACTTGGAGCAACTTTTCCCAATGAACGTGTGCGTGCTTGAACTCGTGCCGACTTTATTGTCTCTCGTGACGCCTTATACGTTTGCTAAAGCCAAGTTAGCCTTCCGAAGCGCCCAAAGCTGAGTTGGCTAACTTATCCAACACCCTCGAGGCGGCGTCGCTCCGAGGCGCGAGTGTCAGCGCTCAACATTTCCTCAGAGGTGTGTGTGTGTGACCGCCATTTAACGGTATCTAAAAAGAAAAAAAGTGACTGAAAACGCTGGCATTGATTTAATGTACAGGCACAGCAGCCGCCAGGTTACCAACCAACCTTGGTGTTGCGTTCACGGCAACTCTACATCCCGGTCCAAAACAAAGAATGTTACAAAAAAGGATTCGTTCCGACAGCCACCTCGGTGCACTAGGGGAATGATGGTTGTGCGATGAACAGGTCTCTCCGACTTTAAATATCTAAATATGCCTTAATATGTGTGCCAAATTGACAATTGAGTTCTGTTAAGTCGTATCACATGTCTTGCATTTTACACTGCGGTTGAATGATTATGTTTATCCATATACACCAAAAAAAGAATCTGTCGTCTTTTTCACTGATTTTCTGTTGACTGGATATGTGCGCGTTTGAACACAGCGTGCATCAGCCAATCAGTGGGGGTCAATATTGTGCGTGAAACGACTTGCATTCTGCAGGATTGGTATGAGCCGAAATTTGTATTGCAATGAAGGAGGATTGTTCTTTCAGGAAAAGCGTAAGATACTTAATAATCTCCCCATCACAATTTCCACTTTCATATACAAATTAAACGGCATTGAACCGCAAATGATAATGGAGGTCCTTAAGATCAAAGGGTCAGATGCAGGTCTTCATGTTATTTTAACATATTTGACTGTTCACGCTTGGTTACAAGTGTCATAGTTGGTGCTCCATCACAGGGGCTGCCAGTGAGTGTGTGTGACCTTTTGTGTTATTGGGTCCCATGGGTGATGGTCTCCTCCCACAGTTTGGTGCCTTCTTAAACCAGCCATCTGCTCCTATTGCCTCATAACAGAATTGGTGGCTTAGTATAAACTGGGAAATGAGAGTGAATATCCCCGCCTGATGATGATGATGAATGCTCATTTATTTTAGATTGTTGGTATCATTAGGAGTATTAGGATGTGCCAGGAGACATTGTGGCTCCTAGGTCTAGGGTGTGTTATGCGTAACTTCTAAATGAATACTCATATTCAGGTTTCTCACATCTTTTTCCTGTTCAGTTATAATAATAAAAAAGTCAGCCCTTTACAAGTTAATACCTAAGATTTGCAATTTTTTGGTATTCCGTTATTTAAAAAAGTGGGCAATTTTTTTCGCCCTCACAAATTTTAAGCATTGTAACATGGTTTGTTGTGTTTTTCACCCAACCAAATGATCCCGTGTTCGAGCACTAAAGTAACGTTAGGCTGCATGGTGGACAAATAGTCCAGTGTGACAAGTAGTAAAGCTTTCCATGGCTTCCTCAAATTTAAGTTGTGCTTCGTGTCAGATTATGAGTGCCATTAGAGAGCATTTTAAGTGGGGCACATGTTTTCATAGCCCCCCCAACCCCCATGCAGAACCAGTAGCCAGCACGCTCTTCTTCTCGTACCTGCATAAAGTCAGACACCAGGACCCAGAGCTGTCTGCTTAAATGACCTTTTGCCCTGCGTGTAAATGGCGTCATTATGGCGAGCACATTTGCCCTTTTTTTAAAGGCTTGACCTGCGCTGACCTGAGATGGAATTAAATTGAATTTGGAAAGAGTGCCAGATCAATAAAGGAGACTATTTGATGTTTCAATCATTTAGGTTTAAAAAAACTTTAAACATTTAAAAATTTCAGGTGCATTTGATAATATTCTTCTATTGTGTTGTGTTTGTGAAATAACAAACGGTGAACGGAAGTTACGGGAAAATATGCCCCCTTTTTATGTGGATGTCCAGCTGCAAGATCTGTTGTTATTCCTGCATCCAGCATGCTCATTAACGTGACATTGATGTAGTTGTAGGCAGAGCTACGGCCCGATTCAGCTTGGATTTATCTTGGTAGTAAGGGGAGCACAAGATGCAGTTAAGTTTTTGGACAGATTCTATTCGGACGTTTTTATTGGAGGCCAAGAGGATATGGCCAGGGGACATCCTGGTACACGTCTGCACGAGTCCGCTAGAAGGAGAAGTACGCTCTTCAGGGTCATTGTAGCACTCAAGGAGGACTTTATTGCTTCAATTACCATCGACTGATTGGACATCCACATCAAATTTGGCAGATTTACCCCTTTTTAAGCAGAAACTTTTAAAGTTTTAAACACATTGAACTAAAAATAATTAATTTCACTTGACCAATGAGCAGCCGCCACCCTTCCCAACGTCTGCATTGAGCCTAACAACAGATGTGATTTGTGCCACCAGAGGTGGTAAAGTGCCTCTCCTATAAACAAGACTCCCTCCTCACACATTTTCTGCCACAGTCAAGGTGCCAGGGGTCGAAAGGTCGAAAGGGGGCTGGGTGTCGACTGCTTGTGTGTTCTGTGCTGGGCAGCTGGAGGAACTGCAGGAAGCACACGGTGTCAAAATCTTTCAACCCCCACACCCCCCCCCAAAACAAACAAACATCCTCGATACAAACTGGAGTCAGCTGTCATCATCAGCTGAAGTGAGGGCGAGGGTTATCGGCTGCAATCTGCCTTCCCTCCAGGTCCTGTTCACTTCCAGGTCACTGAAGCGGGCCAGAAAGATTGTCGCTGACCCCTCCCACCCTGGACACTCCCTGTTCGAGTCCCTCCCCTCGGGGAGGAGGCTGCGGTCTATCATGACAAAGACCACCCGCCACACCAAAAGTTTTTTCCCGTCGGCAGTCGGGCTCATCAATGGAACCCGGACTGACTGACTGTCACCCCCAGGACTACCACCTCTTCTTCCACCTTCCTCTCTCCTCCTTCTTCCCGCTCCTTCCTCTTCCTCCTCCTCCCACTCCTCCTCCCTCCTCCTTCTTCTTCCCTCCTCCACACACGTCACTTTAACATGCACTTTAACTTGAGGCCTCCTCCACACACATGCCACTTTATTTGCATGCACTTTAACTTAAACACACGCCACGCGTAACATACACTTTTAACTAAAACACACCACTTGAAGCACACACCCAAACACTTTCACATTACTTGTTGTCTTTCTGTCGTGTTGATTGTTGTTTGTTTGTCATGTCCAAATGTTGCACCTTCCACCAAAAAAAATTCCTCGTTTGTGTAAACATTCCTGGCAATAAAACTGTTTCTGATTCTGATTCTGAGCGTTGTCTGGGAGGACACTCCCGACACTTGTCTCGCTCAGCCGCGTCATTTGTGCAGTTCCTCTGGTAATGAAGAGGTGGCGAGACGTCAAGGACAGACAGAGGGTCTGATGAAATGTGTCTGGCGGCGATGGTCATCATCAGCCTGGCTGTTGATTAAGTATGTGTGATGATTGCAGCCAGGACAGACGAGCTGTCGTTGCAAGGTGCCAAGTCGGATGTGAAAAAGACACTCGCAGGATTCAGGCTCTGTTTATAATCCGGCAGAGATGGAATGTAAGTGTTTTATAGCTGTTCCAAACATTGGAAGTCAGGGTGGAAAGGAAAGCCGGCCATCGTATAGAGAGGAGACATTGAGGTTGTTTAAATATGGGGATAACTTGCATATTTTCATAGTCTTTGTAGCATTGCATTTCCCGAAGGTTTCTTCATTTTTTTTTTCTCAATGTTAACTCTTTTTTTTTTTTTTTTTTTTACGTTAACAAGTTTTTTCTGTACCGATAAGCTTCCAGGACAGGATGTTGTGCCTGTACAGATTGTAAAGCCCTCTGATGGCTCATTTGTGTTTTTGGGCTATATCAAATGATTTGAATTGAATTTAGATGCGATAAGTGACAGAAATAAGTATGTAATGAATGGAAAAAGAGGGCTTGAGGGAGAACTTGAGGGCCGACCTCATGCCTTGATGGATGGCCAACTCTGTGAAGTGTCCATGAATGTCAGATCCCCCCCCAGGCATTGTTCGAGAGGGTTTCCCAAGCCATTACATCAGATAAGCAGTGCTGATGAAGCACACTGACGGCTTGAACCTCGGCAAATTAAAGATGGCAACATTTTATTATACCTGGGATCTTCAGCAAAGCCAACGACACCAGATTCCTGCATTATAAGCTTTTCACAATAAAAGCCCTACGTATTTACGCCTCGTTCATTCGTCCCTCGGTGTGTAAAGGCCTTAACCTACAGTGAAAGCATATTTCGGAAGACAGTTTGTATGAGTTCCATCCACTTATACAGCATACCACAGCATCCACAACCTCATATCTCCAAAGCTTAATGCATTCCACTTCCTGAAGGGATTAATTTGGACCAGAAAAAAACAGGCGAACTCGGCAGGAAATCTATACAGGGAACATTCTCTGCGCTTCAGTTTTGATCTCGCCCGTTGGAGAGCGCGATCACTCTAAAGGGGGTCAAAGTACGATTTATTTGGATGGCGGCCGAGACTCGACATGTGAGCGCTGTGCTTACCCGGCAGGGGGTCGAGGGCTCCTATCCTTTTGACCAGATTAAATACTCAATTTAATTATGTCACTGAGCATTAAGTCAGTAACCTTATCAGAGCGCTCTGGCTGTTTAATGCGACTTTGTAAGCCAACAGATGCACCAAGATTAGGGACAATATGCTGGTGGTGCAAACCCCTGAGCAGAGGGATAAAAGACGGGCACCGAATCCGATACGAGGTGCCCCTCCCCTAGATCCCACCAGCACGCTGTAGGACACCTTAAGATAGCAGGCTTTAAATATAGCCTCATCTGAGGAGAGTGCAGTATGCAACTCAAAGGGTTGCTTATTACCTTCGCATTGAAAATGCGGAAGGTTATGTTTTGACCGCCGTGTATTTATTTATTTGTATGCGTGTTACTCGCATAACTCAAAAAGTATTAAACCGAATCGCATGCAATTTGGTGGGATGATTGGTTATTATCCGGGGACCATTTGATTATGTTTTGGGATCAATCGGGTCAAAGGTCAAGGTCATGAAAAGGTCAAAATCTTCTTTTTACCATAGTGCGGTCAATTTCTATCCAATTGACATGCAACTAATGCCAGAATGTTCATAATTCAATGCCCAATCTTGTGATATGCGAAGGTATGCGCTCTACCGAGTGCCCGTTCTAGTTGTCAATGATGTGAACATTTGTTCTGTATTGTGTTCAAATTCCGTGACTTATTATGCACACAAACATTGAGATAAAAGTCAAAACAAAACCCAAAGGGGTTGATTTAGAATTTTCTTGTTGCATATTGATGTAGAGTTTCAGGCTGAAAATAAGATGGTTTCTCTCCTGTCTGCTACCGGTAGGCTGGTATCGGGAGGTGCCTGGCCACTCGGATCTCCCTGCATATTGCTTACGCTGAACATTTTAAATCTTAAGTCGTGCAGGATGACGCTCCAGTGACCTGCTGTGTCTGTTAAATGATTCAGCAAAGCCTTCATGTTTTTGGGCTGGGGGGGATTTTCTTTGATAACGTGAAGAGTGTTAACGCTCCTGAGGATTCTCTGAGGGTTCAATTAGACCGGGAAGGCTGTTCAGTATTCAGATATGTAAATGGAGACCCAGAAAAATGCAGTGCTGTGGATTGTAAAATAGATTTGGGTGTTGAAATCTCTTTGAAGCAGCAAGTGAAGTGCGCTGTACGAGTGTGAATTATTAACTGTGTGCGTGTGTGTGACAATAGTTCCGCCATGAATAAAGCGTGTGTTTACTTAAGGTCAGTGTTAAAGCAGGAGTACACGTGATGTGATGGTTTACTTACTCAGAATAACTCATTTACGCACTAATATCATTGACACGCCACTTGAAGGATTTCAAACATTTACCGGAACACGAGGAGTAAAAAAACGTAGGAAAAGTATATTGGACTCTACTAAATCCTTGTGTTGCGGTTTGTGTTGAGATGAATCGCTTGAGATCTTTGGCTCTTTTTGAGGAATGAAATGAGTTTTGTAGGAAAGTATCGGAGAACTGGAACTTGTATATCGTGTTGCCATTGATATTGAAAGATTTTGTGGAAAAGTATCTAGTCCTAATGTGACGCAATAGAAGTGACGGGAATGTGGGAGAGGAAACAGGAATGTAGAATAAAAAAGGTGTTGGTGTGGTGAACGAGGAAACTAAGAGGAAGGAGTTATTCTGAGTGTCCAGAAAGTAAAAGTCTTCTTCATTTTCTGCATTGTGCTGTGATTCCAAACATGGATGTGTTCAGATCTCAGTGAGGTGTGGACGGCACGTGGCCACAATCCAGACAATTTATCAAATGTAGGTTTCCTTCATCCTACTAAGACTGTAGGGAGGATTGAGTAAGCAGCAAAAATAATGTGAGCTTTTATTGTGCAGAATTTCTACACCATTTTACAGCTGCTTCTTTTGACCACAATATATATCTGATCAGGCTTCAGGTTATATTGAAGTGTCGCATGTGGACACATAAGTTCTGATCCGGTGGATGCACAAAAGTCGCATTGACAAGCAAAGTGTAACAGCGGCCTGAGTCGACCCGCGGCTACACATATTTGGAAAGTATAATTTGAGCTTTCGGCGCGTGACAGTTGTAAGACTTTTAAAGCTAATTAGTACAAACGATGCACAGTTGTGTCCTTTGAGTAACAGTCTACAGGGGTACAACCCTGAGAGCAAACGTACAGAGAGGATTTAACTATGACTCCCAGGGATCGTGTTTGGCAAAAAACAAGCCAAAAAGTCACTTCTGTTCCTCGCCAACAGTGAGTTGAAGCTCAAGATAACGCTCTGTACAAACCTCATAACTCATTCCATTTGTTCCCAACTCGCAGTGGATCATTCGGAATTAGCTACAGATCTCATTTGTGATTCTTTTGAGTCACGGCTACTTATTCACCTAAATTATACTCCCAAATTATTCACACAAATTATACTCCCAAATCCACATGGCCTCAATAGTCAGTGATTTAAAAACAGTGATGAAAATGTCTCCGAACATATATGACCCTGTGTAGAACACAGATAAACAGAAAGCCGCACGTCCTTTTTCTCGCTCTCTACCCTCCACAACCTCCACACATCGCCCTTTCTTGCAATTGCACACCGACCTTCCTTTCCACAATTCGTCCCTTCGAGCTCAACACGTGACACTTTTTTTTTCTCTCGAAGCTCTCGTTTCTGTCAGTATTCCCCCGTGCCGGCATTCATGCATACCCGTGCTGCCGTATCATTTCCTATCCGTCTGCGGTGCTGAAGCAGCCTGTTTTGTCGAAGACCCTCGGAGAAAGGGGCCCGGCTGCCGAGGTAGGGTGACGGGTATGAGAGGAGCTTTGTCACCGCGCTCGCCGTGAGAAGATGAGACCTCCACCTGGGGCAGGTGAGGGTGGAGGGAGCGATGAACACGCACACAAACATGCACACATCTTTCTGTATTTATAATGTCCTTCACAGGAAGACATCAGTTTCTCTACCCTCAAGCTGTAGGTTAAGGCAGTCCAATCTAAATGTGATCCGAATGGCCCCTCACTTTAAACACACAATGCACACACAATTAGGTAATGTCATGTAAGAAGTAGATTCTGCACTTGGCTTGGTGGTCACAGCGAAGTAGCCACTTAAAATGTATTTAGGTCCACTGTCATGTTATTGTAGTCTTAATATACATATTAAAGATGCAGCTAATGATGATTTTCATTGCCGTGCATCTGTTGATTATCTTCTCAGGTAATTGATAGGTTGTTGCACAATATGTCAGAAAATGGGGAAAAATATCATTTGGTGTTCCTAAATGTTTCGATTTGTCGACATCTCAAATATATTTAGTGTAGCTGAAATAGAAACTCTGCTCGAGCTAGACGAGAGCAACAGTTGTGCCACCAACCCCTGAAAGTTTAGCTGAAAGTTGCATAAGTATCACCTCCTGGGCATTGAGCCGGGTGTCGGCACGCGATCGCGATGCAGTCCCGCCACCGTGGGTCGGGAACAGCGGTGTGCGCTGTATGAGCGCTGCTCGGCGTCATTTAGCCAGCCAAAGGGGAGACACACATACACACACACATAAAGAGGTCAAAGTTGGAGCAGGAAGTCGGTCTGTTAACTGATGGATGGATGTTTGTATAGGGTCATACTTTCACTGGTTGCCTTCGTTTCAAGCTTAGTTTGTGTGATTAGCTTGTTTAACATCTTTTTGGCAATGACTTGCTGAGAACAATATCACTTTTACCACACACACACACACACACAGCTTCTATCACATGGTGGGTATCAAATAAAGTACTCTTTTGGCACTGTTATCACTTTTAGGGTTTACGTTTTGCTACTGGCGTCATCATTTTTTTAAAAAGGCTACCCATCTCAATTAGGACGGAGAGCAATGGAAATGAACCCTAAACAATGGCTCCATGTTAGTGGAGAGGACTGTGTGACCTCGTCGCAAAGCCCAACACTGGAAAATGCCTCCAAGGGAAAAGCTGACAAAATAGCCCTACTCCATAAACACATTTCATCTCTCAAGGTCTAAAACTCCAACTTGTTCTCCCCGCTTTAGAAGTACATGAACACACCATGAATGAATTTTCGCGCCCACTTTTCTATTCTCTTTGGACTGGACTGCGCCCGCAATAACTGTCTGCACCTGCACGTTCCTCTACATCCTCCACAGAGATGCTGCCAGGCATGTTCCTGGCAGGTCTTGGTGAAATAATTTAGCTTGTGGACACTTGTTGCTGAGCTGGGTCTCTGCAGCCACGGAAGGGGTGGTCTGCAGGTCTTGTACCCCCTTCCTCTTGTCTCCGCAGGGGGGTAAAGAGGGAAAGTGGCCCTGCAACCTTTTTGTTTCTTTTGTCGAAGAGGAGGCTGAAAAGACCAGCCAACCAGAGGGTTTGTGGAGAAAGTGGGGGTTAGAGAGGTGTCGGCATACCTCACGGAGAGGGGGAGGGGGTGAGGAGGATGAGAGCATCTCCTACCCCTGTGTCAGTTGTAGAACAGCTGGTGTTTACTGCAGACTCCTTCTCTGTCTCCTCAGAGGAAGGACAGGTGAGTGGGTGTGGCGGGAAAGGGAGCGTCCACCATATGGGAGATAACCTCGAGCGTCCAGACTTCGGCATCCAAAAAACTATTTCGGAAGTTATCTTAAATATCTCTCAAAGGGTTTGTTGGAGCGTGTTTATTTTAAAACTTGGGAGATTTGTGGGCAGGGTCTGGTAAGCGGTGTGAAATCGCTTTTGCGCCGGCCAAATTGTTCTTTGCATCGCATGGCCGCATTCAGACAGGTGGCCATTCATCTGGGATTATGATTTGAAACTAATGGACAATGGAACACGCTTGAAATTGAATATCATTTACATGACGTCAGGCAAGCTAGTTTTTGCCTTTTGACTCCCGAGGAAAGGGTACAAGAGGCATCTGCTGTGGTGACTAGCCTTTCTGTCTCACCTCGTTGTGTGTGTGTGTGTGTGGATTTTCGTGACACGCAGGCAAGCGTGAACAGCAGCGTTTGGAAATACCGACAGCTGACTGTTGCCAAGTGGCAACCATGAAAGCTCTCGAGAACAGTGAGCGCTTAGTTTCCTTAGAAACGCCCTTTTTCTCAAGACAGCTCACCCTAAATCGACTCACCCCTCCCCTAACTCCCTTTAAACGCCCTTGGGGGAGGGACCCTGTGTCCTGGGAAAAGGGGGGTTGCTATGGGAAAGCCAAAGACGAGCGCTGGACAAGCGGGCTAAAAGTTCAGGCCCTTGGCCGGCTGCTGGTGGAGTCCACTGGGACAGAACAATATCTGAAACGACCGTACCTAACTTCAGGTATGCAAGGTGGATATCAAGAGATGCTATGCCTTTTTGAAATGAGAAAGTAGGCTTTACATGGGCTCATAATCAATCGCCATACATTTTTCCCAGCCCACAGTTGGTTACGTACTCGTCAAAGTAAGAGCAAAAACTACAAGAAATTATCTAGAATTGCAACCGTTAAAAAGTATTTTGCACTCGTTGAAAAGATACATGAATACAGTCATTTATTTAACTTCATATAAGCAATAACACATCCCTATCACAATATGCTAATGCTCAAACGTTTGAACTAGTCAAACATAAGTTTATTTTATCATTTCAAAAAACGGTTGGACGCATTGGAAAAAAGATTGGTTCAACCAAAAGTGTTCAGCCTGCAGTTGGATGAAATGGAGAAAAGCAGCAAGTGTTCACGTCAGAAAAGCCAGTAATTGTTGGCAGAGCAGTATTTTATAACAACCTGCCTATCATGTAGCATTTCCTGTTGGTTCACACCCCCACTGGGGTCAGGGGTCACAGGGCTCTGTTATCCTTGCATTGACACAATGCTCCCTCAACGGGACCTTTTCTCTTTCCCCTCCGAAGCTTTGAACAGCACAGAGGTACTCAGGCTCCGGTTGAAATGTTTGCATGAATATGCAACTGCGTGTGTGAGTGTTGGTGTGCCCATGTGAGCGCCCCGTGAGCCCACAGTGTTCCCAGGCAACCTTTGCCACTCGCTGGTAAGCTGAGCACAGTGTCGCAGTACTGTTGCGCCGACTGTGCTGGATTTACGAGACTTTGATTTAGACATTCCTTAAGCCGATCTTAAAATGTTGGTTCCGTTCCCCGTTTACTGTACTGTAATCCTGGCGAATAAAACCAGAACTAATTCCCAGTCCGGAGTACGCGCCGTGCGTCTGCACACACGGTGCGGTGTGAAAGTTGTAACGTAAAAGCTCACAACATACTAGACTTCTGTGTGTATCCCAATGAGCCTTGAGGCCGCTTTCATACATATCGCTCTCTTCCTGTTATTAATGGGAGAGTTTAACTTTTTCTTTTTTTCTTGCTTACTAGGAATAATCTTTTCCACCCGCTCACCCTCAGTATCTATAATCTGGCTGCAAATGAACCAGGCCTCTGTTTCCAGGGTTATGGAGCACTCGGGGGGGGGGGTATATGCCTTGTTGTGTTGGTCGCCCAACCTCCCCCAAGTTCATGTAACTCAAACAGCCATTCGGCTCAGTAGAAACTACTTCAACTGATCTTTGTTACATTGCCCACTTATATGGACCAACATGCTTGGGACACAATCATTCCTTTACAAATGCTGGTACAATTCTTCAAATATATAGTGCTCAAGTAGCCTGCCGTCATTGTACGTCTTTTAATCGACATGATGGAAAACATTTAAAAACTACGGTAGGCTAACGTTACTTTGTTTGTCTTGTTCTCCTTTACTCCCATGCCACTTTGCCTTGTTGGAGCCAGTCTTCTTTCTGGCTGGCTTCCTGAGGCTGCTGCCATGATCACATGGAAATCATAACGAGGGGAAAAAGAAAAGTGGTTTTCTGTCAGTGAAAAATGAATGTTTACGGGGCAAAGCACCTTTTTGGTCGGAGCCGCCCACGTCCAGTGGAGTGACAACGCCCGGTCATGTCGTGCCACCAGAGTGGAACTCTGCTGGTTCCCAACCGGCTCCGTGGCGCTGCAGCACAGGCCGACGAACGGCTTCCCTTCGTGCCGCTCACCTGGCGAGTGTGGAGCCACGGCAAAGGGCCACCCGTCCTGCAGGGACGCAGAGCAGGGGGCGAAGACCATTCCCCACCAGGAATCCAGTAAATATCAACGCTGTCCGTCTGTGTATTCATGTAGTAAATTAATTAAAATCTCAATTAGATGGTAACGTAGTGGTAATGGTTAAAAGAAAGGTGTAGTTGGAAGGCACAAAGAACGATTGTCTGTGCAACGGTTGGTGTATTCTTACCCGGGGACATGGTATGGAGATGATGCTCATAATGCAGAACGGAATTCCACAAGAGCAAATTCTGCCCGGAAAACTTTAGCCACACCTGGTTAGTGACGTGACCTGAGGCTCACCCAACAAGCTGATTGGCATGCGGGTCAGCTGCTGTTTGCTGCTGCTTTGTTCCAATTTCTCATCTCATCTCATTTTAGCATTTCAAATGATGTTGTGAAGACCACACATGTGCATGGATGTGAATGTATAAAGCTCAACCTAGAAAGTCTGAATCTCTTTCAGTCTTGGCCTGATATTCTGTGGGTTCATTCTTAATCGCACTAGTGTAGCCGTGTAATGTTTGACATGTAGGTGAGATATTCAGGTTCATTATCACGGTGTCAATCTAAACCATGCATTCCAGTCAGTCACCCTCCCAACCTTTTACACTGTAAAGAATGTATTCAATCAAAAACACTGACTTTCCCTAAAAGGTCTTTTGAAACAAAGCCATTGTAAACAATGTGTCATGCAGTGGCGGGCCGTCAGGGCCAGCAAGGCCTTCTCTGCTGGCCTAAACATCATCAGAATATATATTTTTTTCTAAATATATTTTCCCACAAATATGTATCCAATTATTTCCCAGAGTAAGAGTTATTCTCTTAATTTCATAGCGTTCCTCTTGGTTGCACTGCTTCCAGCCCCAGGTTGAGATTTGGAGGGCTGGTCTTTATCTTAGATCTTTTATCCAATCATATTCAGCCATCGTGTGTTGCCAGGGGGCTAAAATCTGCCCTTAGGCCTGCAGAATCAACATTGCGGGCGCTGGTAGCTTAAAGTGAATGGGAATGAAAATTTTGTGTCAACCAATCAGCTTTAGAGTTGGCTCCTGTAGGCCAGCTAGCTGGCCCCGGAAACGGCACAGGAGCAGCTAGCAGGCGGATTACCAATATTGAGAGGCGGGGCCTATGGGCAGGTAAATGCAGAACCTCAGAACTAGGAAACTGAATTTGATAAACGAATTAATTCGCGTACTACTAAACTGTTTTTTCAACCCACAATGGCGGAAGGAGGAGAAGATATCGATTTGGTCGAGGATATAATTATAACGCCATTCTCAAGACGAACTTTAAGACCGACGCCGACGCTACAGGCGGGACAGGGGCTCGCTCGCCACTTTCAAAGTTCCAACGACGAGCGCTACCGATGGCTCAGACTCCGAGAAGCTCTGCACACTGGACTGCTGGGAATGCCTATTATTTGCAAGTGATCGATTTGGTGTTTGGAGCCACACTGGCTTTGCAAACTTGAGTTGTCTAACCAAGGCAGCAACGAGACACCAAAGTACGGCTCGGCACCTACAAGCATCGGTGCTTTGAAAACTTTTGGGGACACGGAGCGGATCTACAGATCAACGAACAAGCGGCAGGGCAACGGAGCTGCACAATGAATGGGTGAAGAACAAGAGGGACATATTGAAAAGACTCATTAATTGTGTCATGTGTTTGGGTAAACAGGAACTTTCATCTTCATCATCACGGTGAAACTGCTCTGGTGACAATGCGCTGTTTAGTGAACACACTGTAAAAAAAAGTTGGACTTAAAGCTAAAAGTTTGTGGACCAGAAATGGTTAGAAGACGAATATTAATATAACTCTGTTGCACTCGACTATGTTCTTGCCTATTAGTTGAACTGTAGCCTACTGTATTGTACTCTTCCCCTGCAATTCTCTGAAGAGAAATGTCAATTTCAAGGTGACGCAACGCCTGGTTATACTGCGTCTCTGTCTACCTGTATCGTGTCTAGAGCTATGGCATCATAATGATGTAATGAGAGGTGGATTAATTCGGGTGGGACTGTGTAGGACCTCACTGAAGGCCCAGGCCCCAGGCCCACGGCACGCCACTGGTGTCATGTCAGTAATGATGGAGGAATGTTCTGCAAAGATCACTATTTCATGCGTTACCTGATCTACTTTCTGTTTGACTGGAACAGTCTAGTTGATGAAAATGCATTTAATCATAAATGTATTCCTTTTATTTGTATTTATTTGTTTCAATAATGGACTTTTATCAGCATCTTTATTCAGTTTTTATTTCTCTTCTCTGTCCTGTCTATAGATAATCAGTAGACTCTCAGGCCGTCGACCATTAACATTCTTTCCATTGAAACGTCAACACAGCCCATGTCCCAGGACCTGCAGGCATCCTTCTGATAAAATAAGACTGGTCACAACATATTGAGAAGGTTTAAATACATATTGTTGCATTAAAAGCTTTAAAAAAAAGTTTTCAATCTTGTATAATCGCCTAAAAAGAATCAGCAGGCCGTCTTCACGTCGTGCGCCATGTTGCACCGCCATGTTTCTAGAGTAGCCCTGAACGGACAAACGAAATTAAAAAAAATACCATAATTGTCTGAAATAAAAATAAAATCAGTTTTGCATCCTTAAAATGTATTTGGCTTACTTGGTTTGTCTTTGTGTACTCAAAGAGTCGGGCCGTAAAGTGTTGGTGGTTTACCTCATGCGTTACTCAGCAGGAACGATGATCAGCGATGGAGCAGTAAACATTTCACAGCTCTAACTACTCCTACTGTTTAACATTATTGCTGCGTTTTACAGAAACACATTTAGAAATTGTTTCCATGACCACTGGAGCAGCTGGAGACTGATTGTTAATTATCACATGCTTTAACCGTTATGAGCTCACGTTTGTCACCTGCACATTGCCTCTTGTTATCTTAGTTTTGTACAGGGCTGTTCCAGCTCAGAGGGCATTATGGATGAGAACTTTTCTAGTTTTGCTGTGTGCAATCATTTTCCTTTCATATGATGGCTTGGATTAAGGATGAATGTGTTTGTTACTCTGAATACGCCTCTTATTGTTGTGTTTCTGCAAACCGCTAAAGGCCTGCACACCAACACAGGCGATCAGTTATTTAGGGTTTATTAGACCTCCGCTTAGGTTGAAGGTAGCGAGTCATAGTAGAAAATGCACGTCAGTCAAACAGTCGTGAGAAGATCAGCCATAAATGACCAGAACGGCTCAATGCAAATGACCAGAACGGCTCAATGCAGACTGTTTTGCCCCTCTCACAACAATCCAAAAATTGTTTAAAAAAAAAATGAACTTCGTGTTTCCGTCCTCATTTTATATTCATACGTTCCAGGAAAACACACACATTCTATGCCACACATGCATAAGGAGTCTGTCCCGTATATATATGTTCAGCACAGCTGGCCCAATGGGGTCCAGTCGGAGTGGATTTCAGTAGCAGGACAATGACACAATCGCATCAAAAAATACACTTCTATCCAGTCACACGGGGCGATGGTTTTGGTGCCACTTATTCTCCTGCATCGGGGGTTAAGCCAAAATATTTGAAAGCAACTACAAGGATCTTTGATTTTGTGTCTATTTAGGCGCTCCCTGTGGACAAAGGCTGGAGTGTTTCTGAACACACGGCAGATCTATTTCGACTAAAGCAGCGGAAATGTTTTTAGATCTCTCCCCTCATTACATCACACTTCCAGAGGAAATATGAACTATGACATGATATCTGAGACCGTGGGAAACCAGTGGGACCGGTTGTGGTGAAACCACATTGAAAGCTTTCCATCTTCATCAAGCTGAACTCGAGATGGTCTGTAGTTTCCAAGTTTTTATTAATGAATGAATCAGACTATTCAGCCATGTAGACATACCAATCAGCATAATAAATGTAAATATGAAAAGCTTCTATTCTAAAACTTGAAATCTTCAGGAACCCCTGCTGTGAGATTTTAAATAAAGTTTTCCCTCCAAATCACACAAGCCAATTGGCGACTTACTCTATACCATACTGATGTCACCATAGCGACCCAACCCTCCCCAGGCCTTTATTGATGATGACACATATTCAGTCTGCTGCCTATTGATCATGGGCAACAAACAGATTACTAAAGCGACCCCATGACCCGATGTCCTGTATAGAAGGCAATCAAAAGGCGACGCGCTCATTCAGGTCTTGTATTCATTAGTGATGCTGCAGGATTCTTATCTCTGCTGGATTTTGATTTGCTCTTCAAATCTTTGAAGGGACTTAGATGTGTGAAATCCTTGAGCAGTTTTATAGAGATGCGTTAGTTTAAAATCAAAGCCATTTCCCTCGCTGCTGTGACATGAAATGTGCAGTTCCCGCGTGCATTCGCCTTGTGGGGAACATCAGATTTCAGGTGTGGACGACTACGCAAACGAGTAATCTAAGAAAGAGAACCATGATCTGACCGCACACATACGCTCCTCCTGTTATTCTTAGTCTTTTCGTATGAAGTGGAACATCCTGAAATGCTATTTTTCTCGTTTTCAATGAGAAATACTTGTTGAAGTTGTGTCGTTATTTATTGATATTTGATCATTATATCTGTAATGTAATCAGATGGTACTTTTAGAACACTGAATGTGTGGGTCGTCTCTTTCACGAGTAACCGGTGAAGCAACAAACAAAAAAACTCACTCACACACACCTTTGATGTTTAGTTGCTCGGTCTAAAACCACCGTCGATACGTTCCGTATCACAAGCACTCGCAATGTAACATGACATGAATGTTATGTCATATTCAAAACAATTTTTTTTCTTATTGTAGAACCACCTGTTGGGTTTTCGTTAGCTCAGCTGGTCCTCTTCATGGAGTCCACCACGTTGCTACAGTAGCCTAGCACGGACAAACCAGTGAGGTTTGTAACGTATTAAAAACGCATGCAAATCGTTCGTCGAACAGGAGGGCAAGGGTATTTCTTGGGGACCATTTCCAGCTGTGGAGTAATACTTACAGCAGCTGGACGATCTATCTGGAAAAGAGTTGAAGTAAACAATAGTGGCTGTTTGACAAAACACTCACCTCAAGGTCCATTTAGAAGATGCTGTGGCGCTTTTGATCCTCTCGCATGATCTTCAATCATATGCCCATGTTGATAGTAATTAAGGAGAATGTCACTCAGTGCAACAGGGTGTCTAATTGACTGTTTTTTAATAGTTTGGACCATAATGAAGCTCTATGGCAGGGTTACACACAAGAGTAGCGATTACCAGCCTTATTCTTTAGAACGTGTGGAGCCTCAAGTTCTTACAACACAGCTTTGGCTGTGCTTGTGTGACTGGCATTTCATGACATTTTAAATGTTGAACTCCCATGGGAGTGTTGGCTGCCACTGCTGATGGAGTACAGTGGAAACAATTAATGTAATCTTTTCACTATAATTTTCAAGAAAATTACAATTAATCAACCGCGCCCTATCGTAAACTAGGCGTCGGCCCGGCTCTGTTTCTCCAAATGTGACGGATTAAGATGTCATCTGTGTGTGGGTTTACAGCACAGGAACAGTTTTCTCATTATGGTTTGCCACATAAAAATAAAAAAAGGGAATCCCTTTTGTTTTTTAAATCCTAAAATTAAATACCAGAAATCTCTGTCTGATTTTGTGTAAGAAGTCTGGCCCACTGCACTAAATACTGTAGGCTTCATGGGTTTGGCACAGCGTCGGTGCGGGATATCCTTATTGATTGCCCCCGGGACTCTGATGCCGCTGCTGCATATCCGATTCATTATTGACCGTCCTCTGAAAACTAAAATCAAGTTTACACTTACGGTAATCCTTGCTCTGCGCGAATTTGAGGAACACCATTTGCGGTCTAATTATTGGTGGCTGCGAGCAACGAGGCATCTAAATCAGATTGACTCTGGTGTAGACTTTGACTTTGCATCTCTGCAGATGTGTGTCAGTGTTCATAAGGAGTTTCTCTTTTCACTGATGCCCCCTTAATACACGTTCAAACCACATTTAAGTCAGTCACATGACACTGCTGTCGCAGGTAAATCCCTTGCCTGCAACTGCAGTTAGAACATCCAGTTACACAAAATGAATCTCAGAAATAGCCAATGCAGTTTTAGCTTCAGCTTTTTCCACACGCTCTCTTTTATAAGTCTGGAAGTCACTCAAATGTTTGAACCTGAATATATTCCAATCTTATTTCAAAAACTAAAACCTGCTCGCCAAAGTGAAATATTGTTCAGCGGCAGCACAAATGTCGCAAAGCCGGTCAGGCGATGTGCCTTGACCCATTCAGTGCGGGATTAACCTGTGTCACGGTCGGTCCGAAAGGGCTACAAGTGTTGCTCTGTTACAACCCTCCTGGATTTAAAAATGTTCAATTGTTAAATTATGACAACACGCTTTATTGGAGGTTGGGTCTTTTTTTAGATGGCAAAATATTTTAACGACTATTGGAGGATTGACCATGCATGCAATTTGGTGATCCCCTATCTCTTCCTCTAGCGCCACCAGGAGGTTGATCTGTGTGTGGTTTGGAGTTGACCGTCTCAACAACCGGTAGATGGATCATGGCAAACAGATTCATGGTCTCTTTCCGGATAAATTGTAAAACTGTTCATTAAAATTGCCATATCATTTTGATCTGTCCAGTTGTTTTGGTTCCCAACCATATATCTGCAAAATCAAAAAAATTCCCATCGGCCTCAGCTAAACTATAGTTTAGTTCTAATTAGCAAATGTCAGCAGACTAAGACGTGACACAAACATAGCTCAAAGCAAAGAACAGAGGCAGAATTTAAAGATGCATACCAAAGGATGTGTGAAGGAGTAGAAAGTAGTGGTTGTGCTCGAGGCAGCTAACTGATATCTTCTTGCTAATTGAGTTCATTCATTATTTATGAATTACATTTAGTCTTGTATTGCAATCTTGTGTACCTAATAGAATAATGAAACGTGTCAAACCGTGTGTAAGGTTTCTAGCGGATGACTGGCAAAGGCCCTTAGTCTCGGTGTAGTAGTGGCCGCCATTTCCATTGGTAAAAATAATATTGTTCTCACAAAGTCATTGCCAAAAAGATGTTAAACATGCCAATCACACAAAATGAAGGCAACCAGTGAAGTATGACCCATTTACAAACATCCATCCATCACAGTTAACAGACCGACTTCCTGCTCCAACTTTGACCTCTTTATGTGTGTGTGTGCGTGTGCTGCCAAATCTTTTTGATTTTTTTGTTGTTGTCACTTCGGTGATACTTTGTATTCCCAAAAGTAGTAATAATCCATTTAGTTGTTAATGCATTGAAACACATTTAGCTTCTAGGCCAGTTTTAACAGACAATGATTCAAAGAGCCGAACCCCTCAGGTACAGTGAATAGAACAGTGTTCCAGGCTTGCATGTGGAAATAGATTTGAGGCTTTTAGTTTGAATTCCTCTACACACACACAATGAAGGCGAGTGACTGCGTTGTATAGATAAGAGATTATTAAAACATCTCAAGCTCTCTTTCTTCGTTCAGGAATGTATTTGTCACTCGGTAAAAAAGCAGTGGGAATTAAAGTAGGCAGATGGAGGCGTAGCTGATGACCCGTGTGTGTGTGTCCCGACCTGAAAAGAAAATCAATCATGGCTACCACGAGTTTGGGGAATTGGCACACATGCCCTGTGTTGTCCGATTACGATGATGCGCTTATCCGTTCGAGCCATTAGAAAACATGGCACTGCAAATGAATGCAATGGCCACAGGCAGCGCGCCGCTCGTCATGTTCAGTGTGAGAACACAATTAGAGTTAATAACCAAGCTGCCGCTGAGAAGTGCTCATCCTCTGTCTCATTGAGGCTTAGAGACGGATGTCCAGCCTCATTATTTCACTGTAAAGTTAAAAGATAACTTCTTAAAGAGGTTTTTGCAGTTTTGGATGCAGTGACACATTTGGCTCTGGCTCGAAGGAATTCAACCGCAACGCTATTTCAGTTTCAGTTTAACACCAACGCTGCCTTTTCTGCCTTTTCTCTCTGGTCGCTATAACCTCTGTTCATTCTGAGGTTGAATGACCAGATGTGGGTTGAGGAACTAATCATGATGGCATCAGCCCTGTACCAACAAGCCTGAGAGGGCAGGGCAGGAGTTGTATTTAGACCCTGTGTATATTTTCCAAGGAACAGCTAGGGGAAAACGATGAGATTTCTGGTATTTAATTACAGAGCACACTGTCTTTGGTAGTTTTAAGGCCGACAGCTTAAGGACCTCAGGAATGGTGGCAGTGTTGGTCTTGGTAACGCTGTGTCATTTCCTCCTGCGAAGAGATGTTATTTTTTAAGGATGTGCGCATGTTCTAGCTCTGCTGAATCGTCAGAATGAAGAAGCCCGTAAAACATGTGCCGTTTAGCACCGCCAAGTGGAGGGTCAAAGCTCTCACTAATTTGAGCACTTTATGTCTGGAAAAGAAAATCTTTTTTAAGTCTGTTTTCACACAGGAATCCTTTCTGTGACGCTTTGAAAGTTGCGTCTCCTGTTTATATAAAAAATGCCTCTACTGGGCTGTGGCAGGGATTTTTTTCTTTCCCATGTTAATCTGACCTGACGTGATTTGAGTCCATTCCCTCTCGCCGCTGTCAAAAGGTCCATGTCTATTTGGGGCCGTGGACATGTTTGAGAGGACTCCTGGGTGGGATATCCCTCCGTCTAGTCTGTGGGGAGGGGGAAGGATGTTTGCCTGTCTTTTTTGGCTCGTGATTCACTGGTTTTGGCAATGGCGAGCGAACACGTCACGTCACCAGTTGAGTCACTGTACATTTCCTACAATGGGAAGCCTGGCCGAAATGGGCACAGTCCCTTTTCACGGCCACAAAGGGAGCCATTAAGGCTCAAATGCATCCGGATTCAAGTCGCCCCCTTAAAGTGAGAGCGCGCTCGGCTGCTGTGGTGCGACTGCTCTTGCATAAGGTTTCTGCGTTTGGCCCGGCGTCCAAAGAGCCTTTGGCTGAAGGACGCGGCGTCCCTGCTTCCGGTCTCTCATACCCAACACTGTTCTCAAAGTAAAGGTGCTCCAGGCTCTCTGCTATCTGTCATCTGTTTGCTCAACCCGATGAACCATTGTGTGACACAAGTCGACTTTAATCTGTGAATAAAAGAGGGGAACAAACATCAGAGCAAAGACCGCAATCCTTCCTATTCCTGTCGCGTCAATCCTATCAGCACATCAATCTCAGCCCGCAGTTCCACCAAACGGCCTTCTGCACTTTCAGCTTCAAACTTGTCTTTCTGCGGCTCGGCTTCAGGCCTCACCCTGTCAGTCAGGGTCAAAGAGGAATCGATGAGTTAGTGTGTCTAAGCCAACTCCTCACCTCAGGGAATCTCCACAAAACGAGACCCAACACGTCCTGGCCAGAGGGCAGAGATAGGAGTCGCGGAATCAGCTGGAAGAGGGTTATTTCCTTTAAAGACAGACATTTCTCTTCTTTTTTACAACCTCCAAGGAGGATTGGAATGACTGCCACGTTTGACCAAGTGAAGGCAGCAATGATCGTCAATGGAATGGTTCTACTTTACAGCTTTAGGACACCGAGCATAAAATGAGAATTTACTAGGGTTGCCAAAGCCAAGAATACAAATTTAATTTGATGTGTTTTTTCTGATTTAGTCCCTTGCAGCTGGGTTGTTTGTTCTCAGAAATATACATGTCAGAAGTTAAGTAGAATTCAGTTTAATTTAGTTAAACATTTTGTGTATAATATCTTGACATACTACAGCTGTGACTTTATTTGAGCTCCTGTTCGAACGTGGAAAAAGTTGGATTCTGTAACAATCTTGATCCAAATTCAAACCTCCCTGTGGATTAACAGGAAGTGAATGCTATTGTACACTGAATGCCTGGTTGCGCTATTGTAAAACTAGACAGTTGCTATTTTCACTGTAAACTGGAAATGGAGGGATCTAGCAAAAATAAGATAAAGACTGATTGAGCATTATTATTTCTGGCGTAAACATTTATTTCAAGTGAACTATTTCTATTTTAAGGGAAAAGAGTTTCCAAATAAGCCGTTGGTCCGGTTTGAAATCTGGAAGTAAAAAGCCTGAAGTATTCGTCCATTGGCTTCTGAGTGGCATGCTCATCAACCGTCTAAAAACAACCCTGTGGACACGTCCATGACAGTAACATTGCCACAACAACACATCGGAAGTCATCTGTTGGTTGAATGGTATATTCTTACTCTTTGGACTCATGTTGATGTGAGGTCCTGGGACAGGGATGTCGTATGTGTACAGATTGTAAAGCCCTCTGAGGCAAATTTGTCATATTGGGCTGTACAAAATAAACTGAATTGAATGTTTTTCTGAATGAAACTTCTGAATTATCATTTTTACATCTCTAGAAGACAGACTTTTCCTCCTCCGAGCAAACTTTTAAACCTCAGTTACAACCATATTATTTTACTACTTAATACATTCTGATGCTTTGAGTATGTTTTATGAGAGTGCTAGAGAGAGACCATGTGTCATGTCATCTCTTTTCTATGGCTGCCATTCATCTTTGTTATTGTACTGAACAGTAGTTGTCCCGTTTGTGAAACTGAGGCCCTCTCCTCCGCAGCATGAATTAAGAAGACATGGCAGGTGTTGCAAATGGTTTATGCTTACACTGTAGAAGGGGGATTTTTCAGCCATTGACTCCTGCTATCATCTTTTTCCACATTATGGTTCCTCAAAGACCGCTTGTGTTGTACCTAATGTCACGCTTTTGGCTTTTTAGAGAAAAAAAAAACTGGAAAAATGCCGTATGTGGATTTGCTAACTTCTTGTCTTCCTCCAGGTTTGGATAAATCCACATGGGAGCCGTGGACCTATTGGAAAAGAGCACTGAACTTCAACAGGTAGGGAATTAATGTTTCTCTTTTCTTCTTGCCAATGCTTGTGCAACACTTATAGGAGTTTGTATCAGTATAAAGGCTTTTAAAAAAAAGTATTGGTCAATGCTAATGTCTTACACCAAAATAACCAGATGGTGTCAAGGGGGGGGGGGGGGTGATCACTTTTTCAAACTATTTCCTTCAATTTGTCTGAATTACACAATAGCCCATGGGATTTGTTTCCTCCTCCTGCGGTGTCAAGTCCACTTCCCCCACCAAAAAACGCATCCCGCCACACTCGGGAGCTATTTAAAGTGCCCGTGGCTGCTCCCAATTACTCCTCCCCATGCCAAACCAGAAGCTCAGGCCATGCAAACGGAGGCCTCCCCACAGCAACTTTTATCTGTTTGTTTTCATATTTCCCTTCCCTCAGTCGGCCCTCCTCCCGTGTGCTCGGACTGCTTTGGCCTTAGCCAAGGATCATTGTGTTTTTCCTCCAGCTGACCTTGGTTACATAAACTAAGGCCTGATCCCCCTTTCCTTGATACTCCTCCTTCTCCAAGTCCTCCTCCTCCTCACTGTCCCACTGCTTTGCCTGGCTCCTGTCCTCTGGGCGCTCCTACAAAGCTCAGTGTTTTGATTACATTGTGAAATTGGACTAAGGCTGCAACAACGAATCGATAAAAATCGATTATTAAAATAGTTGGCAACGAATTTCATTATCGATTCGTTGTGTCGCGCGATTATTACGGCGCTTAATAAGTCACGGAGTATAAACAAAGTTGAGTTGAGCGCAGAGCGGCGCTGGAGAAACAAGAGCGGAGGGAGAGGAGAGAACGCTGCGTTGTGAGAGCCAATCAGCGCTGAGCTGCTCCTCTGTTGATGAATCTAATTGGCTGCTGCTGCTGGATGCGGAAGTCATTCACGTCGTCGGAGACATTCACGGAGCTAAGTGCGCCTCCGGGTGACGTTATGAACCCAGACACCAGGGCGCTAAATGTCACGACGTGTGTGGCATTTCCACAAGAGGATAACGTAGAAAACGTGGTTATTCGGTGGCGGATAGCGGAAAATATTTTTCCACGGAAAAGGGAACGGAGATAAGCCACGACGCCACTTGCTCTGAGCGCTGCGCGTGCAGACAACATTTAACGGAGTGGAGCAGCGCGTGAGCTCTGATCGGGCGCTCTTTTAATGAAGTATCGATACTAAAAATATGCTAAATCACATCGTTTTTATCGAACGGGTACTTTGTTCGTATCGCTACACCGTGCAGCGTGACAGCAGCAGATGTAGCGGACTAACATTCAAGCTAACCTAACTTCCCAAACGCTGTCGACATCTGAACGCTGATTGGCCGAGACTCGACACGTCTCATCAAAGATGTTTTATTGCGAAGAGCACCACTTCACATTTTTTCCGCGTCTCACTGCAATCTCAACGGCAGCGGGCCAGGTGAAAATAATAATAAATCGGAACGCGTCTCTGGTATTGTTCAGGGGGCCGGTCCAAATGTGGACCACTGCTCAGGAGAGTAAAGCTGTCAGTCTGTTTGTGACGGTTCATCACCATGGTGACCAGTGGGTCTCCAGGACCTTTCCATGACTTTAAACCAAATGTCCATGATTAAACATTGAGTGAAAACTCTGTCTATACGTGACAAAGTGAGAAGATGTAGTATTTAAACTAACAATGAGAATTCCAAAGCATACCGTGTAAATTAACATTTGAATGAAACAAATTTGCATTACTTTTCCAAATATTTTGGGATTTTATTTTTTCAATTACTTTTCTAGGCTTGCTAATAGCCATTTAAAAAGTCCGACTTTTCCAGGTTTTCCATGACCGTACGGACCCTGTTTTGAATAAAGGGTTGAAAATTAAAGTTTTTTTGTTTTTTAAATCCGATTAATCGATTAATCGATAAAATAATCAACCGATTAATCGATTATCGAAATAATCGTTAGTTGCAGCCCTAAATTGGACCCATGACTATTTATTCTCAGGCCCGGCCAGCACGGAGGACCTGGTTGGAGAATAAGCCGGAGAGGGAGTAGCCAGGAAGCTTTCGTGGTTAAATCAGGCAGATGATGTTCGTGGGGTGAACTTCTTTATGTCTTCTTATAACCTGCCTTTGTGGGCCGTGCATCCAGCCGGCTGTTTCATAACATCAGAAAGCCCAGGGTCGCATCTCACTGTTATCTCAGAGTGGCAGACCGGCCCCGTGCTTTGAGACACCATCTTTCGGCTGGAGGACGAAGCTCAGGCTCTTTTGTAGGAAGCGCATGCCTGGCTGAAGCGTTATTGAGACTGACACTAAATCCACTCTCTGAGCTTTACTGTGCTGAAATAGTCATATTTACAGAGGTGTGAAGGTGCAAGGCTGAATCCGTTTTCTCAGTTGTAGTCTCGTAGAAGAACTGTGGATGCACAGGTACTGACCTCATTGAGTGGTTCCAGCCCCGTGTAATCAATCTACATGAAAAGGTGGTTTCTAAGTCGCCATCATTACAAAATTCTAACCATAAAATCTCTACTCCATAGTTTAGAAATTATGTGACTGCATATATTTAATTTGATCTCAATCTGTCCCACAGTGAGGGTTACAGAGTTTAAATTGTAAAAAGAGCAGGAGAAAAAGTGGGATTTGTTCATCCCAAACCAGAATCTGTTTTTATTGTTCTAAATTCACAATAGGACACGCAACTGAATTATTTACAGGTGCAATGGATATTCCCAAATAAGGCTAATGAATGAATGACTTTAGCTGCCTAGATCATAACCACCACTCTTATCTTTCCCTCATCCTTTGTTTTGCAACCATCCCTGACTCCAAGCTGTTATGCCGTCACCTGTCACAGGCGTTAATTTCCACATCTCTTATACTCTTTACTTTGTTTGTTGTGAAGTCTTTTGTTCTACAAGTCGAATGAATGAAGGGAAACAGCGATGCCCTTTTAGAGTTGTCAAACGGCTTTTAAAGGATGAGAAAGCTGAAAAAAAGGTTTGAAAACTCTAATGACGTTCTAAGTTTCAGAGTGTGTGTAAACGTTATTCACGCAATTTGAGGTCATATTAATTTGTGAACGTACGACAGTTACAGATAAATATGGACTTAATGTTCAAAGGCCTTTTATCTTGTTGTCATTTGTCTGGCTGGCAGTGTTCTATTATTACCGGAACTTCTTGAAGGTTATCATTGAGTGACCTCGAGTCTAGATCAACTCTGCACTCAACTAATGGTGATAAGAGGCTCACTCCACAGGACACTGGGGCACACGCTGCTCCTTTGGAGCTATTTTTCAGTTCACACGCACCGCTCCTCTTCCTCAAGCTTCCCTCTGTGTCACTTCTCTGTCTCTACCACGTTAAGCCGACGCGGAAGTTTCTTAAAATCTGCATTCTCTCTACTGACCATCAGGGGGCGACTCTTCAATACAGCGTGATGTAAACTATGATGTAAACTTTGTAAACTATGATCCATTTAGAGTTAAATAGACCATAAAGCAAGGTATGCTTAAGTGCAGGCGTACTGTGATTGACAGGAGCCGTGCACGCCGTCTCTACGTCACTCCTCCCTTTAACAGACATGGGGATGTTTGTAATCCAAGATGGCGACAGCGAAAACGCATCACAATGACTATGTCCACTTCTAATATTCAGTCTATGGTGTTTACCCAGCTGATCAGTATACACACACACAGTATTCTAAACACACACCCCTCATTTGCTTCAACAAGTCATACATTTGACCTTGTGTGTCCATGGAAAACATTTAAATACACAAACCCTTCGGCTGGCCGAGACACTTCCATACTTGAGTTAGTTCCGAGAATGGGGTGAAGTTCAGTCGTGCCTGTAGCTGTCATCATAAGTGAAATACTGGCTCACTATTGTTCTGAGAACATCAAATGGTCACACACACACCCACACACCCGTAGCTGAGGCCAACCGGAGATGAGCAGCCGAGCATTAGATTACAGGGAAATGATCAGCCAGGGGAGACAGGAAACACTGCAGGGGAGTAAAGTGTGTGTGTGTGCTTCCTTTAGAGTCTCATACCAAAAACAAACAGAGCATGTAATGGTGTAATTTTAAACTCCACGTTTTGGTTAGCTAGAACACAAAATATGATCATTAACAATTCAGCTGCCTCGACACACAAAGCGAAAGAGGCGGTGTTTAGGAAAGAGGTGACACAGATGAGGAAGTGTAGCCGCCCTGAAACCAGCTCTGATCGGATTGGGGAAGAGAGGGACTTACAAATAGATCTTCTGTTTGGCTTCATCCAGGCGTGATTTATTTTCATATTTTATTTGCATTACATCTCTCTCACTGCATTATTGGACTGTTTCTCATTCAAAGTTCTTAGTGAGACGTTCGAGTTTCAGTTCTGATACCTAACTTGTTTTTATTGGCAACCACATCAGAAGAATTTCTCCTTTTTCCAGTGTTAAATGAGAAGTAGGATCGAAACGAGTACATACCAGATAAAAAGATGAAGGGAGCATTCAGTGCCAGTTTTGGACCCTTGACGTTCCGAGGTATTTGAAACGTCTTCATTTAGAACCAAAGCACCCGGCAACCGCCCCGTAAAGTGTGCAGCTCTACAAATAGCTGCTTGAAGGAAAGTACAGCCATGGCAAATGAAACGTAGTTCACAATACGAAGAGAAACAAACAGACACACAGAACACTTTCCTGGAACTGCATCCTGACTTTGTGCGGCCTCTTTGTTTTATTTGGTGTCCGTTCACCTTTAGAGGTAGATGTTAGAGAGCACACATACAGAGGCCGTAGTGGTGTTGGATTGGGGTCTGCCTCTGGGGCTGGACTTGCATGAAGGGGTTAAAGCTACGGAGCCTACGCATATACGGGCTTCAAAGTTTACCGCGCTGTGGGGCGACGGCGGCTATGGCCATGCGGCGAGCACAGGAAGTGTGGTTGTTCGGCTTGGCCTGCTGTGTTCTTTTTCTCCACGTTTCTGAAGTGATGGGGATGTAAACGGTTTGAAGTTGCACTCTAATCTATATATTTTTTTGCCACACACACAAAGCAAAAAGTCACTTCTTTCTGTATTTCTTTTTTATTGCATTTTCTTTTCGCATTTTTGCACCACAACTGGCCCATCACCGTACTAGGGACGCACCGATACCAATACCTGGTTCGGACTGCCTCTAATACCTCGATCTGTTATCGGTGAACATGTGACCGATCTGTTCGATTCAATTCTTATGTTTATAGACAAAGTTACATTCTGGATTTTAATCCCTGTTGACCACGTTGTTGCTGCATTTAAACGCATTTCACTCAAATTGTAATTCCTGTACATACATTTAAATATTATTCACCAAGTTGCACACTTCCCGCCCGCCGTCTGCATGCTTCGCCAGCGAGCGTCTCGTTTCACCGGATGATTTGAGTCCTGATGGAGAAGACAGCAGTCACACATGCCATTTGAGATTGCAACAATGACATGCTAACAGCTGTAGCCAAACAGAGATTTTGTGTGTGTGTGATTTGCTCGGGCTCACGAACAAACGGCTCTTCAGCCTCCACCAGGACCATGTGTTCCAACGCATGTGCTGCAGGTCTCTCAGAACCATTGGCAATGCATTTTCTATATATATCATGTATCTGCTGAGAGGGATGTATAAGGGAGGGCGGGGGGGATTAGTGTTATTTTAAGATGATCAGACATCTTACCTAACATTAGGGGGTTTCACAATGAATGGAGTTATACCAAATAAACCTGATTTTAAATGAGCCCACAATGCGTCCGCTGATTAACTGATGTCCCCGAAATTTTTCAGAGCCACTGCTGGGATGCTCGTCCTTTCTGATTGGTTCAGTGACTTGGCGATGTGTGTCGCTGCTCCTCTTGCCACGTGTGTGGCTCGGGTGAAACGGGATTCCAAAGGGTCTAGGAATCGGATAAGACCGAGACCGGTTGGCGGCTCCGTGAAGGAGTGTCTATACTGCTCCAAACCTCAGACAGATGTTAAATGCTGCTGCCAGAAAGTGGCAGTGTCCCGTCAGTGACGGAGCGACCTGCCGATGACGGCGGTTCCTCTCGTAGCGGTGCAAGATTCGGCACTTTCCTGAAAAGTCTTGTTTTTCCCCGTTAAGAAGAGGGCGTTAGTTTGGGGACTTTCTTTGTCCTTGCTGAGGAAAATAAGTAAGTAAAGGGGGAGTTCTGTGTTTTTCATCATCCATTATGCTTTCAAATAGGAATGGGTCTCTCTACTATACTCTCGTTGATACTGTCCAAGGCTCAGTTTCCTTATCAATACTCTTATTGGTTATTTTGGACTATTTTGTAAGAAAATAATGCACATTGCTTCATTGTTTTCATATGTAAACACATATTCTTTCTTGAGCAGCAACTAAAAGAAGTTACAAAATCATTCTCAGCAGAACAAAGTATCGAAGTGGTTATCTTCCATTGATTAGCCCTTATCTTGTGATCACACTGCGTCTGACATCACCAACGCTACCTGCTGCTCCACAAACACATCGATGTTATACTGGTTGGCCACATGTTGTGATAAACTGCAGCTGTTTCCACTTTTATTGAGTTCTCAATCTACTGAAGTCAAAAAGTTTCTTTATAACTGGACCCTGTCACTTCACTTGTTTTTATGTTGATGTTCTGTTTTAATGTTGTTTCTATCTTTCATGCTTTTATCCTGTATTTTATTGAAAGGTGACCTTGGGTGACTTGAAAGGCGCCTCCAAATAAAATGTATTATTGTTATTATTAAATGTAGTCTCACTTTGTGTGTGTGTATGGGGGAGGGGTGGGGTACCGATAGCAGAGCCGTTAACTCAGGACCCTGTTGATACTCCGGGGTTTATTCATCTTCTGTTTGCAGGTAATTAAAGTTTGGCTTCGTTTGTTTTGTAAGACCAAAATGCAGCGGAGGTTGACACCGTTCTCGGAAATTGGCTTATTCAATGTTATTCTGGAAATTTCCTTTTTTTACGTCATTTATAAACAACCTGAGAAAATAGGATTTAATCCACGTTAAGTCCCATCTTGTGAAACTCTGCTGCTGGTTGTTCACATCACCGGTTGTCACCGCTTTGTGGATTAATGAATGCTGCCTTTCAGTCTCCCAGTGGAACATGTCCTCATTCAGGGACTAACAGGGTGTGGTTCGACCAACGCATACCGCTCTGTAGCCACACGACCAGTTCCCTCTGAGGTCAAGAGGGTTGACTGCGTTACATAATTTGAAACGGGTTCATTCAGATCCAACGGTTGACCGTTTGCTTCGTTTGAGTTAGCCGAGGAGACTTCTCCGTGTTCTTGCACACAGACAATCCGTCGCTCTCCGAGGTCCGTGGGCTGAAACGACACGTGGTGCCGGTGAGAAGCATTGGAGGATTAACCAGATGTGACCAAGGGGGACGGAATAATGTTTGTAATCGGTACTTTAGTCGCTTTAAGCCAGTCGGTAGTGCATCCATTATCACTTGGTGTTTGAGTGTGTTGTGGTGTGTGTGTGCCTGAAGGATGTGGTCATCTCTGAAAGTGGATGCTAATCATAAATGTGTTCTCCAGAGGACTATAAATCACTGATGGGCCATTTGTTCCACGGGACGACAAAGATGTGCCCGCCCGCACATTTCCAGAGCACGTACCTGAAGGCCTCTTTACATCGGGGGCCTTTCTTTTGTCTCTTTGTGCAATACATGTTATGTCTACCGTTTTTTTTTCAAAAAGACAGTTTTTGTCACGAATGCTTTCAATCAAAGACAAAGAAAAGTAAAGTCGTGAATAAAGGCCCTTATTGTTCCCTTCTTCTGTTCAACCTTTTGTTCCCCTTCCGTCTGTCCGACGTTTTATGTTGAGACAGACGAGACGTTCCGATACCGAGCACGACCACCCCCGCTCTCCTCGGCGAGACAAGGTGACTTTCCCGCAGCGCTCGCAGCAAAACAATATAATCAAATCACGTCATTTAGTCGTCCTCTCTTGTACTATTTGTCTTTATTTTTTTCCGTCTGCATCTTCACATGACTTCCACGAATGAGTCAGAGGATAACAGAGTAGTGGCCACTCGCTCATTTAACTGATTGTCCTTTTGTATAATAAAAAAGAAGAACAAGTAAAGTCACCTCCAGTCATCTTTGGCTTCCCGGACGAGCAGAGCCGGGTGCAGAATCTCAATCGCCGCTTGACCATTTTCATGACATTCAACCACTCACTGGCTTTTCAGAAGCCGTAAGCTTCTTTTTCCATTTAGTTCTATATAACCAGCCCACCCCACCCCCCTCCTTGAAGATGCTCCAGACCTTAAGGACTTTTAGACCCGAGCAAGGATGAGTGCTTTTTCTGGTGAACCGCTTTTTGATGTTGGAATTCTGCGCTGTCAAAAGTGGGGGAGGTGGTGAAAAGGTGAAGAAAAAGTGGGTCAGTCACGGGTTTCTCTTCCGTATTGTGCTCGACTGTGAAAGGGAAATGCTGAAACAAGGAGGTTTGTAGTGGAAGGGCTTCAGCCTTTGTCGAGATCTTCCACACAACCCCCCTGACGACAAATAACTTTGTCTTTAATCTTTTGTTCGATCCCCGACCCAAATTTGGGGATGCAAATTTGTCCAAACCCCTGAGAAGAAAATGGAATACAAAAGAAACGGAAGCAGTGCTGCATGAAATGTGAGCCTACATTTTGGATTCGGCCCTAATTAGGGAATCTCAGCTGGTCCGTGGTTCCTGCTTTTCGCTATTCAAATGTATTAAATTGAGAGGATGGGCAGTTTTCATGCCCTTATTTGCTTGTTCGTTGCTGAAGTTTTAGCTGAGCAGCTGTGTGAAATGAAGTGCTTTCCCCATCTCTTACGAGACGTAACACAATGTTCATATAGGGGCAATAGGGGTGTGCGGTCTCTCTTTCTACTTAAGATAGTTCATTTTTAGAGACATGTCTTGGCCATGGCAAGCTTCTCTTATTGTTCTCTTCTCCTCAATAATTCCCATCCTCCACCTTGTCCCACACCCTCACCTCTCTCATATTTAACTACCTCTGTTCTCCCTTCCCCCTCCAACACGGGCTTAATTAATGGACTGTCTGAGAAAGAGCAAAGACGGACAGAGATGGAAAGCTAAACTAGAGAGGCCACGCTGGACAGTCCAGGGGGAAGGCGACGAGATGAAGAGGGAGAGTGGATTGAAAGAGACAATGGACAGATCAGGGATGGAGGCCAGATTATACCCAGAGGGGTACAGTTAAACGAGTCTGATCAATAAGATGTGCTCCCCACACACACACCACTTGTTTACCCTCCCCCTCCTCATCCCATACACATTTACACTGAGGCACCATCACTGGTCTCTGGGGGGGATCTTACAAATTAGAACCTGTCCTCACTGTTTCCTTTTGCTTTAAACCACTGACCAATTTACCCATAGATAAGCCCCGCCCCTGCTGCAACACCGTTTGTGTTATGTTGCTATACAGCCCACACTGTCACTAACTGCACTCTGATTAAATATTATCTAATTTTTGGAAAAGGGAAACAAGCTTTTTTTTTTTTTTAAAGGGAGGCAGACAGAAGGTTCTCCATTATGTGTTTGATAAACTGAATATCTGGATGTCTAACTGTTTAAGCAGTGAAAACACAAGAGTAACAGTAACAATGTTCCTGTAAAGACGATTATGTCTTAATGTAATGCTACAATCATCAAAAAGCAAAACAAGCATGTGTATACACTCAGCATATCTTCAGTAGCATAGCATAGAAGTGGTCACGCCATCGTGCTATCGTACTTGGCGTATTTTAGCTCCATAGTTTATTTTACGTAGAAAAGTCCTTCCAGCCTTTCTGAGTAACAAGTAGCACAATCACACAACGTTTAACCACAAGGAGCTCCAAAGTCACATTGAAATGAACATGAAGACCATCTGAAACCACTGATGAGTCTTTGGAGCAGAGACAGGTAAATGTCAGACCCTGGTCAGAGCTGGCCGATCGATGCCAAGAGTGGCCGGTCTGCGGTCGAGGGGCGGGACTTAATGAAGAAAGCATTGAACAGATAAACACAAGCATGGAAATCAGGTTTGGGCATTTGGACATGGGGGTGCACGGGTATTGACTTGCTTATAGAGCCAGAGTCATGAGGTTGCGGGAGGTTGCCGCTTACCCAACGCAGACAGAAGGTCCATTGTTTATTTCTTGTATTTCACAAAAAACAGAACTTAAAGCACCACGTCATTTAGGCTGAATCTGAACAATACAATTTACCTGTCTGGTCCCGTCCGGCTTGGGTCTGGTATCCAGACTCTAAACTAAACGTAATATTATTGGAGGACATGCCACATTACCGGACAGAACTCTGTGTTGAGACATTTTTGGGCTCAGCGAACCCTAAGATGTCAACGTAATGACATGTGGGAACATGGAGGGAACAATTAAACGGACCATTCCAACCTACAGATCGTTGACTCTCAGGAGGACGGGGCACCCAACGTCACGGCCTGAAGGAAGCGAATTAGCAACGCAGACTGGTCGTGCAGCGGCTCCTCTTCGAGTCGCAGAAGAGCTTTGATTGTCGCTGCAGAGCTGGGAGAACGGGGCCCGGCCAGAGTGGACCTGCTGCTGTGAGGAAGAATTAATGAAGACATTCGGGAATTGTAGTGTGTGACCCTGCGTTTGTGCGAACATGTCGATTTAAATGTGTGTGCGTCTGTGTTAGTGTGTAATTACCGGTCTCTAATTTACTGCCAGCCTGGGCATCTGTTACCTGACTCCTTCAAAGCCCACAAATCCAAAGGGGAGGCGACCAGCAGCCCGTGAAACCAAACACACTTAGTATCCTCATCTGCTGTTTACTAGCTGCGCAAACACATCCGACACCGGAGCTGCGGCTCTCCTGCCGAAAATAGCCTCAGTGTAAACAAAGTATTGAACAAGTCGTGAATTTACTGTGTAATGTGTAATTACATGCCGGGGGGCTGTTCTGGGGAGCAGCATCAGTCGTGGTTATACGCGGGGCTGCTGTGAGTCTGGCTCTATCTGCGCCGACCAGCAGGGAGGACAGAGTAATGACTTGTATTTAGGCTGCTGTCAGGCCAGTGTGCTGATAACAGTAAGTGGGAGAGACTGGACCGTCAATCCTTCAATACAACTGCCGTAACCACTGCAGCACCCCGAACACACACACACTCACACACGCTTGCCTGCTTAACACAACAACTCCCCCACTGTGTATGGGGGAGTTGTTGTGGAGCTTTAAGCAGGCAATCCAAATATGTTCTGCCCCTTGAGGGTTTCAGACCAACAAATAAATAAACATTTTTTTTTCCTTCTCTCTTGTGGTGTGGGACTGAACCACATCAACACAATGAAGTGCTACTGTGAGAGGCCGGTCGCTCCCTTTTTAATTGGGTCTTGCAGATTCAGGGCACTGAGATTTAAAAGTGTCTTTATTGCAGAGATGCAGCACAGATGTGATGCAGAATCGAGCTCTCCAGTCGGGTCCTGGTAAACCAGCCCCTTCTCATCGAGTTGGGTATATGCTGCTGATCACAACGTCATCAGCAACACCATCTCAGTTGTTTTTGTTCTGGTCGCCCACCCTTTCACATACATGTGGATGCACGCATGTGTGTTTCACTCGGGTTTTCTGCAAGTCTGTACTGTATTGGATCCTGAAGTCCTGATGCAGAGGACTTTGCAACAGAGCACATCGTAGAGCCATTACCAAAGCCCAAGACCAAACCTCCTGCTCTGCACACATGAGCAGGAGGCCCTGTCCCTTCACTGCGGACCTTTCCAAGGGCCAACCTCGAGCCTGTCGCACCGGAGGCGAGGGGCCAACCAGTGGAAGGGATCCCCGCCCCCACACTGGCGATTGGCTGTACCCGATCCGCTGAGTTAGATCTCTGAACAAACAAATCTTGCCAGGAAAGTTACCCCAAGTCTTCCCCTTTTGGTCCCTGGTTGATGGGCTACATATACGCCCTGTAGTCGTGACGCCCCTCCAGAGGCAGCTGGTAAATGTCCCACGTCATGGGAGTCCAAAAGCTGGTAGAAAGACTGTCCTGAATAAAACACAGTAATATTACGGTGTATAAATAACAGTATTTTAATCAATATTGACACGTCAAGAGTATGAATGAGAGCAGTTGTCATGGTCAGTTATGGACTGTGTTATAAAATGTGATTTTAAGGGAGCAGACAAATACTCCCCCTGCCACTGCAGACAAGAGCAAACAGAGATGTGTTTGTTCATAGTCTATGGCAGTCGGGGTATGGTGGCTGGAGGTCTATTGTTGTCTGATTGTGTTTGTAGGCCAGAAACACACATACACACACACACACACACACACACATGTACCCAGTGATGATCCTGTTGCAACCTGCCAGAGTGAAACTAAAGAGTGATCATGGCTCAGCGAACCCTCAGATGATAAACGCATCCAAGGCGGCTATACATACAGTTGCAGTTAAAAGTTTTACTCCATTAAGGGTCAAAACGTTGGTCATCTCACTCGTTTCTCCTCGATTTTGTTGTTCTCACACTGGAAGTCCCCTGTCATCTAGGAGTGCAGCATTGATGTTTTGTTCTGTACAGTTTCTTTGTGAACAAGCATTGATTAAAAAAAAAGAAATCCACAAAGCCGCTAACCTTGACATCAAACGTCTGCTCCGTATGACAAACTAAAACGGTGTCTGAGTTGTGTGGCAAAAGTTGTGCGTCTTAAAAGAAAAACTAGTGTGGTGGTAGCTTTTGTGACACGTACACACACACACACACACTGATTAGGGCTGGGAGGGAACCTATTGTTTTTTTCATGTAGCTCTTCATCCCTTGTATTGGAACAGAAGAGGTGCTCAGATGGTACCGACCAACCCCCAACACACACAATCAAACACTCCTTTCCCACCCAACGTCCCTTGCCCTCCCACCAAGAGGAGGAGGAGGAGGAGGAGGATGAGGAGGGGAGGAAGTGGATGCAGAATGAGACCACTGGTGCGTTTTGATTGCACCACGGCGGTTGGGATGAGTCATAAATCAAACCTGTGAGCTGTCTGCTCCCAATCATCCCCCACATGCATCCTCTTGTCTTGAATTTGGTCTCGGCTGGCTGCACTGGGAATTCACCGGGAGCGTCATTACATGCCGATTGAGGGGGTGAGGTGCACCAGCAGCTCCTCCACGTTTATCTTCATGAGACGGGCACGTTATGGATTGTATCTCTCGAAGTGGAGGGGGGGGGGGCTGTGGGTTTTACCTTCCGTGGTTGGGAGTAGGCGGGCCTGTTGTGTAAGTGTGTGTGTGTGTCTGAGATATCAGTGCCCGGGCAGCTGTGTACCTGACGCAATGTAATCTTATTTACCACTTGCCAACAATGGTCTTTCTCCACCGGTGACATAGGGGCAGCTGGATGTTGGACGGGTAGCTGTTTACTGTTGTATTTCGTAGTTTTAAAGGAACAGCGCAACATTTTGGGGAACAAGTGTTTCTGAACGTTGCTGGATTGTGTCTAGTAAGGTGATACCGGGACTATATCTATCCAGTTAAGATGGGGCAACCTGCTTCCGTCACAAGGGAAACACTGTAGCCGTGTTCCCAGTCACATATTTTGACGAGTAAGTTCTGATGTAGCGAACATTTAACCCACTTGACTAATCGTCTTTTTCTGCTGACCGGGTATAATTTCACTGTGGGTAGTTGGTCCTGTGGGTAATAGACAATCAGTTGCCAGTTTATTAGGTACACAAAGCTAAAACTAATGCAGTGTAATGATGAATCCAACAGCTCTGCATTAGCAAGCTCCCTTCATTGTATAATGTTCCGTTTGAGTTGAAACTGTTTTGGCAGTTTTAGCCCACCCTATTTGATGTAAATGGAAAAACAACACAATATTTTATTGTATGTCCTCTAGAAGTTCTCTCTTTTTATGTGCATGTAATATGTTGAGGTATTGTAACTTTTGTCTATCGTGGTACAGTATATCGGCAGGTCAATCCTATATGAACATATGGACATGACCTCGACAATCTTCACTTAATCGACTTATCGTACAATATCTGACATGACCTCAGAAACAACAGACGGGTAGTTGTGCTGTCGCTGCTTTTTCATGAATAAATAGATCTGTTCGACGGGACAGATTTGTGCTCTAGCCTCTCCCTCATTCACGGCGCCAATTATCTTAAGGGTTTACACCTGTTGTTTTGTAGTTTCGATCCTGAGGGAAATTTTTTGTCTCTCTTCTATGCCAAAGGTCACCTGTCACCATTGAGTGCCACCCTCTCCTGCCATCGTGGCTCAACCCTGGGAACTCCACGTCTTGTCGATACCTGTGACCAGGGGCTAACCTCATCCCATCAGCGGTGGAACACAGGATCAGGTCAGATTTTAATTTCTTCAGCTCATTATTGTTTTATTTTTTCCCAAACGTTTGGGTTGATATGGGTGGAAATAGCTGTTGGCAGCCTCTCTGGACAGTGTTGTTGATCTACCTGCGTTCCTGCCTCCTGGCTGGATAAGAGCAAAGTGCTGCCTGCCTCCCAAGGTCAGGTCACTCAGACCTTGTTTGGATGTGAATGATGCTTTGGGTGAATTCAGAGCAGAGGCGCCGTTATCCCCTGCCTGCCCATATAATGAGGAGGAGGGGGGATCTCTCTCTCTGTGTGCGTGCGTGTGTGCGTGTGTGTTTGTGTGTGTGACCCTTGTGCTGTCTAGAGCACAGTGATGAATGAGACTGTTAGAGTGGAGGTGTGAGACTTGACTGCAAATTTCTTTACCATCACACGCACACGCGCGCACACACACACATTACTCCTGCATGATGTGTTATTTACAGCTAACATATTACTTTTTTGCCCAGTATGTACCCATGATGCACAGCAAAGGTTGTAAAACTGTGTAATAAAATGGCACCGGCTGGGATAATTTCACAGCCGACTTAATTCATGCAGTTTAATGGCCTGTAGTTTCAAATAATTGTTTTGGTTTTTAACACGGTAGCAGGTTACTGTGCAATTGGCACATTGATAATATGAGATTAAAGATGTATTGTATTTGTTGCATACATAACGGAATGTAGTTTTGGTAGATTATTCACCTGTCGATATAAATCCTTCATATAATAAAGAGATGTTTTTACAGTTTTCAGTTACCAAATCTTGTGTTGAGACAATATTTAGAGTCACCAACTAGTTCCAACTAGTTTTTAAACTCTATGTGACCTATAAGTAAAGAGATCATAGGAGAAATTAGATTTTTTTTTATGCTTGTCGAATTCTTGTGAAATTATGAACGTTCACCAGAAACTCTGACAGCTCAGATTCCAGCGGGGGCCTCCAGCAAAGACCAGGCCGCCACAGACAGACCCAGACACGACACTGGCCGTATTGCTGGGGCCAGTGACTGCAGGGAGGCACAGCAGAACCAGAACTCGGTGGGGCAGACTGTCAGAGCCTGCTTCAGTAAAAAGGACCTTGGGCCACAGGGACCACGAAAATCAACACAACATGGAAGTTTCTCGTAGCAGCGGTTTTGCAGGCACAGTTCAATTTGCACAACTTATTTTTTTCAATTTTTTCAGTTGTACTTAACCCTCCTGTTACCTTTCGGGTCAATTTGACCCCATTCAATGTTTAATGTCGGTGTTCCTTGGGGTCAATTTGACCCCAGGCTGTTTTTCACTGTGTCAAACATATAAGAAATATCAACTTTTTTATATATTTAAAGGGCTATTTAGGTAGTCAACAAACAAACCTAAAGTATCTCACACTTAAACTTGGGAAACAATATTAATTCTAATAATGTTCTGGAGGTTTTAATTGCTGGGGTCAAATTGACCCCGAGGGTAAAATATGTTAGTAAATGTAAAGGTGACAGGAGGGTTAAAAGAGTGTGAATGCACCTCTGCTCCTTCCAAATGAAAGCCTTTCATTTCTCAAACCTCGTATTTGATTAATGCCATGTGAACAACCTTTTAAACCACCAGACAGCTGAAAATATCCAGAATGTGGCTTAACCTTCACCCAGAACACTGCAAGAACCACCAACATCCAAATAATATCACCATGCAACAAGCAGCACACAGTGACGTTATTGTGTAGATTCAGCCACAGCTCAAACTGGCTGCTTCTCTGTGTGCTTCTCGGAGGAACAAAGGTCATGCTCTTTTCAGACCAAGATAAATCTTCAGGGCCCTTTTACATTTTTACGTTCCCCATTGTTTAGTGCAACAGAAATAATTTAAACCCCATCCCTTCTGGTTCCCCTTTTAAAAGTGCGCTGCGTCGTACAGATTTTACTACATATTCCCAGTTGGAGGTGAGGCTGGAGCAAAGGGGGAAATGTTCCCTCTGTGAGCATTTAAATTTGAATACCAAATGCTTCAGAGATGCTGCACTATTTATGGTGAGGGAGTGAAGAAAAGAGCACGGGGGGTCGGGGGTGAGGCATTCCTGCATCGGTACTGCCAGCTCTCCTGACAGGGTAGAGTAAGAAATGGAGGGAAGAGGGGTGAGTCGGTGGTGCAATACAGTGGCAGCAGAAAGCCATGGGCGTGGCTTGTAGGTAAAGAAAGGGAATAAAATACAGAACATCACAGAACTTACATTTTGTGTTGATTATGACCTGTGAACAAAAGTGATGGTGTTTGATTCCCTTTGATTCACTCCTGGTTCTGGTTCACTCGTGCCTCAACAAGGAAGCCGGATCTGGGTCTGTCCGACTGTCGGCAGCTGGTCAGTCGCTGCTGAAGGAGTTGGTGACGCTGCGTGATTTGGTTAATATTTCAACCCGTCGGCACCGATAACGAGCATCAGACCAGAGACGAGAACATTTAAAAGACAGTTGACACTTGTTATTTATATACGTTGTCCTTTTTATATTGTGACATTTACTGTAAATTAGATATAATATAGTCAACAGCAAGGTTGATGTGAGGACACGGCACCGGCCATCTCATTGAGGGTCGAGACACGTGGCCACCATCTAACGCCTGGTATCACAATAACATCTCCCCACAACAATTAATTAATTTTGTGTGTGTGTGTGTATTTAGGGCCTATATGAGTGTAAAAATGATATCTCCCTGAGAAGATTAATCCCATTCTCTGCAGCCTCATACCCAGCCTGATGCGTGTGTCCTTCATCAGCTTATATTAATATCTTGCTTACAGTAAACATGCTTGTGAAACTGTCTGAGGTGAGAGAAACCTTGACTCGGACCTATTCCCTTTTAATTTCACATCTCCTTTTCATGATGTTCTTCTGGGTGTCAGTTCTGTCGGACCAGCATGCTTTGCTGCCGCCAGCGGCGTCTGCATGCGGGCGCGCTCACCGAGGGTGGCCCAAAACCACGATGGCAAGTCCACCTTCAGGGTGGTCCGCTGTGGCAGAGCAGGTTTGTTTTGAGGGATTACTCATAGCTTCAGACAGCAGCACGGTTCTCACCCTGCATCGCACTGAAAGGTAACTCGCTGCTGTTGTCATGGCGTTACGTTGGGTCATGTGACACCTTGCGGCCTACACACACACACACGTGCACATCTCGACACAGGCGATTATTCACAATACAAACTTGCACAGATGGTTAGAAATGCATCCACAGAGAGACAGACTTTGTACCCTCCCCCTTGACATATGCAGAAATATTAACTACATCTGCATCGTAAGCAGCTATTGAGCATCCCCCCCTCTGAGCTCCATAATTGGCTGTTTGGCTGTGTTGTCTTCTCCCAGCCTGGAGCACTGAAGCAGCAGTGGTGGGCACAAACAAGTTATACATTCCTCACCACTAGGGAAATTCAATTGTAAATGGAAGTGTAACTTCTATATTACCGTCTTTGTAGCAGGTAATCAAATCACAGAAGCTCAAGTTTATTGTATTCTGTTCAAATAAAGTGGTGCAAGGTACCCTATGGCCTAGGGTGTGTGTTCCGATGCCATTTTTTACTCTGACAGAAAAGCGTTGGCCACGAGGCAAAATCCTTGTCTTAAAAGTGGACCAGATGCTAAAGAGCCGGAAAGCTGCATTATCTCTAGTGTCCATCAGGGGGCGACTCCTCGGGTTGTAGCGAAGTATGTTTTCAATTTCTAGTTTCAAGTCTTCTTTAATACAGCATGATGTTCATTTCGTAAATGATGGTCCGTTTAGTCAAATGGACCATAAAGCATAATGGTGTGCTTTAGGGAGGGGTCATTTGTGATTGACAAGCAGCTACCACATTGCGGTCCAATTTGGGAGTGGTTTGTGTTTTCATTTTTGAATGTTAACCCTTCCGCAGTGTGTTTTCAGTTCGTAAAAGTTGATCGTAAAAGATTTGTCTCCAAAAAATGTTGTCATTGCAAAATTATAAGATGGCAACGGCCAAAATGCCAAAGTCCTGGCTTCAAACGCGTAGTCCTCCGCTGGGTGACTTCACCGTGAACTCGTCTTATATCCAGTCCATGTTAAATTGGGCCGTACATTACTTTGTCGAGCCCGACAGTGCAAAGCAGCAGCGGGTCCAGAACAGTGATGCTCACCTCCAAGAGGAGTCCACGGCGTTTACCAGAGCCTGGTGAAGAGTAGTGGTGGCTGTGGAAGTCAACAGGGATTATAGTAGGGATTACCCCCATGAGTCCTCAGTGGATGTTTGGTGGACTCTGGCTTGTTTTATTATAAAAAAGGAAAACAATGGAATGACTGGCTCCTCACTTATTCTAGATATAAAAAATGCAGAAGTGTCGACAATTCTAAAAAGTTCCATCATGGCCAGATATCATTGTCTTTGTTTGCTTCGCGTTCTAGGACACGGACTTGCAGTCATTTTGCGACAGTGTTGTTTTTCAGAGCGAATCGGCAGCAAGAGCAAGCCGAGTTATTTTTCGCTCAACAGATATGTTCACAAATAATTGTTTCTTTTTGGTTTAGCCTCCAGCGACTCCGTCTGCCTCTTGGTTATGAACCCATGTATCATCCCATTAGCTGACTCGTGGTTACGGGAGCCTCCGAAGCCCTCCATGTTGTCGTTTGTTTTATTCTGACGCTGTGTCGGAGAAGCTCATTTATTTATTTTTACTGCACGCCACACTGCAGTCTGGTGAAAAGAGCTCCAGCAGTGGCCCTCAAACTGTTTTACGACTTCATGCTCACCTTTCATGTTATGCAACAAGCCAGGCTCCACAAGCAACACACACCCTGATGTTTTATTAAGGCAACACTATGGAAAAGCAGCATTAGCGGCATGGGCCCACAAAGAGGCTCTTTGTTCGGTCGGTGTGTTTTACACACACACACACACACACACACACACACACACACACACACACACACACACACACACAGCATTCAGAGAGGACCAGACAACACAGCAGTCCCACTAACATTTACCCTTCACTTTCTCTGCGCTGCCCTTGTTATTGCTCAGGCAGGCACAGAAAGGAGTCTTTATATATATAAATATATATATATATGTGTGTGTGTGCCCTTGCCCTCCCCAAGAGCACGCAATCCATGCTTTGGAAAAATCACCTCTACGCGTCGCCCTTCATACTGCCTTTTTTAATACCACAGCTAACAGCTTAGAAAAAAAGTCCGGTGTTTTATGGGAAAGATGATTATGGTGCTGTTCACGGTCCAACATTCATGTTTGGTAGAAATATCTTCAAATTTAGCAACAAATATCCACCTGGACTGATTATAATTTGGTGGTCAACATCAAGGTCTCTGTGGTCCTCACAGAAAAACATGTATGGCTATACCTCAATAATTGATATTCTTATGACAATTTCACACAAATGTCTAAAATAATGAACTTGACAATTGTCGGAGGGTCCGCTTTGTGCCCCTCGTATTCAGGCTTCAGTGCTCCAGGATGATATGTCGAGTTTAGACAAAGAAATTGTCAACTGTACAGGTCTGAGTTTTAAAATAACCTTAAAGCTTTTCAGACATGAAGCTACAATCAGTAAATAAATATATGTTAGTTTCACTTAGAAATAATGTAAAAAAATGATTATTATTCTGTTAACCCTTGTGTTGCCTTTGGGTCAATTTGACCCGATTCAATGTTTCACCCTCCTGTCGCCTTCGGGTCAATATGACCCGATTCAATGTTTAACCCTCCTGTTACCTTTATATTTACTAACATATTTTACCCTTGAGGTCAATATGACCCCAGCTATTAAAATCTCCAGAAAATTATTAGAATTAATATTGTTTTCCAAGTTTAAGTGTGAGGTACTTTATGTTTGTTTGTTGACTCCCGAAAGAACACCGACATTAAACATTGAATCGGGTCAAATTGACCCGAAGGCGACAGGAGGGTTAAATATTGAATCGGGTCAAAATGACCCGAAGGCAACACAAGGGTTAAGTGAAGTAATTGAAAATGAAAAGTTTTTAACAGGACAGCCGTGTTCTGATGAGATGTGCAGAGGGCCAGGTCTCCGAGGATCTTACAGCTGGCAGCTTTTTGTCTCCTGCATCTCAAATATGAATGGCTCCATGACACGCTGCATACTGAATGCCAATAGGAGTGTCCTGAGATCCGTTTGTTTACTTCTACCTGACGGGATTTTAAAAGAGGATCAGTTGTACAAACATAGTCGATATTGTTTTGCTTTCAAGAGCAAATTCTAGTACCAGACGGTGGATAATCTCAGTTAATTGTCAAGCTGAAATCTCCTTCCTGTAGAGCAATGTTTAAAAATGACAAAGATAATTAAGGCTAAGTTGGAATCATTTAAATGGACACAGTAATGTTGCCAGAAAAGATAATCCCCGACACCCAGCCTTTTGACCTCATACGCTTGCACTTCACTCAATATGATGTTGTGTACTTGTGGTATTAAGCTTGTCTTCTTTTTCAATGTATTGTTGAATTATCCCAGAGCTGTCTCTATATTTGGATAGAGGTATAGACCTTTTTAAGCATGTACAATTATTATCCCAGAAAACGTTGAGCAAATGTCGCGATTATTCAGTTATTAACTTTCATTCCTACTTTTCAATCTCAGTGAAATGTAAATCAACATCTCTGGAAACGGGACCTGACAAACTCGAAGCTCTGGCCATTATGAATGTTTGTGCGATATTTTATTGCAATCAAGCCAATAGTTGTATTATTACCCTTTTCTGGAATGCGGAGTGACATAGAGACGCCGTATAGCGGCAGCGACCTGTCAATCACAGTAAGCCATAAATTCATGTTTACAATGTTTTCTGAGGGAATAAATCAAAAGAAGTAGAATTATCAGAACCAGAACTCGCTTCTCTGCCGGCGCTCCGGAAGCACTTTACCTGAGTGGAGCGGGCCGTCGCACTGTGCTGCATTAAAATGTTTTTTAATTTTTTTAAAGGGACTCTGGTGCTCGTAAACACCATCACTTTTGTCCACAGAGAAAGCCCAAACTAGCACATGACAGTTCCTCGTAGTAACTAATCATTTTTATTCTATTGTACATGAGATAGTAATGTTAGCTTCGAACAGGAGTAGCACCTCTAAGTAAAACAGGAAAGGGAAAGTTGCCCGAAGTTCCAAGTACAAAGCGAAAAGGGGCGGGGCTAAGGAAAGGTCCTCATTCAACATTATTTGAGAGTTTGGGGTGGTGTTTGGAGTGTCTGCCGACTGGCTCTTAAGCTCCACCTACACAGGAAGAGACAGGAAAGTGTAGTTGGATGTTACTGGGGGTACTCTCTTCAGCTCTGTTGCCAGGAAACTTGCACCAATCGCACTTCGTTTCGCAGCTCCACTGTTAGTTTTGATTTTCGGAGTCGGCATTGTGCTGACTGCATGACATCCTGTACTGTAAGGAGCATTAACAAGCTGTCAAGGCCTGAGGGGTGAGAGTGTGTGTGTGTGTCTGGTCTCGACTCCTGTGACTAGTCATGAATATGTAGCAGCTTCTAGCATTATTCATTCACTCAAGCATCACATCAAACAAAAGATAAGACTGCCAGGGTGAGGTTAGAGCCGCTGAATTATGAGCCTTGAAACCAGCACTGGTTCTGGTGAGGTGGAGAGAAATGCAGGTGGAGGTGAACCAGAATCATAAAGAAGAATACCTGAAATGTTGGTTGTAAAAATCCAGTCCAATTTAAACAGCTACTTCCTATTCCTGTTTTTAATTTGACTTCCTAGGCAATTAATGTGCTTCTGCTGGCTGAAAAGTTAATTGTAAACTGCCTGGTTTTCACTCTGTTCTTGTTGCTGGCCCAAAGCCCGCCGCATGCTTCAAAAGAAGTGTTTGCCAAATCGGCGTCATTCTTCACATAACTACCTCTGTCACTGTTCTTGTGCACGACTGAATGACACCACGCATGCCTTGAGGAGAGGTTATGCGGTTGTCCCCATTTCTTAAATTTCATCTATGTGATGCAGCCAAGAGGAGGCTGTGACCGCAGGCTTTTTAATATAGCTAGTCTGACAAGTCGCACAATCTATTACACTTGACGCATGTTTAGGCCTTAATAGACTTGTAATGGCTGCCACAGGCTGTACTAAAAATGCTTTCTACTTTTATTTTGTTTTTATTGAATGAAGCAATGTCTGTCGTCATATTATGACATAAACATATCCTCAGAACAAAGTACTAATTTTGAATACAGTGTTCATTGGATTAAATGGTAAATTAACTTGTACTTGTAGAGCACTTTTCTAGTCTTCCGACCAATCAAAATGCTTTAACACAACTTGTCATCGTTCACCCATTCATACACTGTTGGGATGGACTAAGGTACCACCTGCCCATCAGGACTAAGATCCAGGGTTGGGGTTAAGTGTGTTGCCCAAGGACACATCGACATGCGCTAGCAGAGCCGGGGATCGAACCGCCGATCCTCTGATTTAAAGGACTGCTCACCACTGAGCCACAGTCCCTAATGAGTTAGCCTTTTGTTAATTGTCTGCGGCCAACATTTTTTTTAACCAGACTGAAAATGTTGTCTTTTAAAGAATAAACGCCAACAAATACGGATGAAACACAATAGTTTTTTTTTTCTTTTTTCGTCTTTCAATAAATGTTGACTTTTGGACTTGACTTAAGCCTCTGGAGTTATTGGAAATGTTTGGATCCCTCAAGTCGGCAATAATTCTTCGCAGCCACCACTGGAATCTAATTCTATGAATGGTAAAATATTAATGATATAATTGTAGCCTGATCTTTATCTGCAACTGTGCTGAAATACCAGCTTTAAACACAATTAATAGACACTCGCAGCATTCAAATGTTGATTATATCCTAGCATTTGTTTTTTATTGCTATTATACGGCTATTTAAAACCTGTCCGCTAGTTGTTCTACATGCCAGAAAATCTGGAATATGAATTGCCTTATTGGCCGTCCCCCTAACAAATCTAGCATTAACCCTAGACTGCTAGTGTTATAATCTACAGTATATGTCGGCAATGAGAAGTTTATCAATGAGCGCCTGATTCTGACCATGAAAGTCTTGAATACTTTAGTTTTACTTTTGACAAACTATTACTGGTTGTATTTGTGGATATTCAGAAATACATTTGACGTTGCATATGAACAATTTAGTCTAATGTTGTTGTACCCATGCTTTTCCCCCTTTAAATGTCCCAACTCAGAATGTTGTGTATCCTCCCCTCTTCAGTCCTGCTCACCACGCTGTAATTCATGCGTTCACTCCTACCGGGAGTGCTGTATTTCCATCCATGGGTCCAGAGGCCTGTAGACCCCTTACTGCTGCTGTGCTGCATAACTTGGTGATTAAAAAGGCAAAAAATAGCCCTTGTCCTCCCTACTTCTCCTCTCCGTCAGAGGATCTTTCTGATAATGTGTGCATAGTTCTCCTGCCATAATCAGCATGTCAAAACACAAGCTATAATTTGCCTGTGAAGGCATTGCCTTATGAAAACAGACATGTGCACCAACACAGGCTTGTATACGCACACTTGCAGTTTTCTATCCACTATTTCAACATCAGTTTTGAGACTTTTTTTCCAATCAAAAGCTCACTCAGACGTTATGTTGTTGTTTCCAAAGGACAGTGTTGGCACATTTTACAGTGCTCGGGTAACATTTCTTCAACCAAAGGAAAGAAATGGAATTTTTCTTTTAACTACCAAAGAGATGCAGGAGCACAAGACGGCCGACAGTGTGGAAGTCCACTTGGCCTGAGCTCAGGGCAGGCTGTAGCCAGACGCTTGTGTCCATAACTGGCCTTGGATCTGCTATGGGCGGGGACAGATGTCAAAGGTCGTGTTTGTCTAATTAGCTCCTGGATGGCTTTTGTCCGGCCCACCAGAGCTCAGGGTGGAACAGCAGAGCTATTCACTGCGACGACTTCACTGATTCCTCCCTGGTGCTGGGTTCTGGAGCTTTTTGCTGCTACCATTCTCCGTGCCTTCCTACTTTATAGCTACACACTCTCCAAAAAAAAAAAAAACATGGTGACGGCATAAATGCCAAACTCAAAAGAAATTAAGAGATGACATCGCTGTGACTGCGCTCACAATAGTTATTTTGACTGCGCCCAATTCTTACATACAATTTCTCTGTATATGGGAGTGAATGCTGTCATCTTTGAGCCACTTAGACCTCTAAGTAGATAAATGCTGCATCCAAAGGTGTGTCTGTGGGAGGTTGGTAATGATAGCCTGTGTGTGCAGGTCTCTCACTCTGTGTACCCGACATTCTCTTCTGTGATTTTGAGCACGTTCCCATTGGACAGCTGCCTTCCACACTGATTGCCCTGAACAATGGAATTATACACCAGGGTTTAGCATAAACTCTATACTTTGCCGAACCCAGTGCGGCGCAGGGGTTAAAGCCATACACCTGTACGCTACGCATCTGCAACCGGGTAGGACATTTGTATGTTTTTTGGGAGAATTATTGCCCTGACTGACTGAAATCCAGGGGCATTTAAAAAGAAATTGGAGGAACTTTTTGAAACTCGTGAAGTAACAGTTAACCTTTATAAAAATAATAACTACTTATTTCGGCCTACAGTATATGAGCAATTGCCGTAGAATGGCAATAAGATGGATTTAATGTGTTTTATTTAGATTAAAAAAAGAAAACATAAATCCGACAATCATATTCAATTTTATTCTTACTTCTTTGTGGTTATTTATTGTTATTAATTTTTTAAAAGAACTATTAACAATTCTAACTTTATTTTAGGAAAGGATGCACTGACTGCACTCTGACGTTAGGTAACAGCTAGCTTGCAAGCGAGCCTTCGCACCATCAGAGCTAGCTAATGTGAGCTAGCTAAAAAACAAAGAGCTAAAGCGAACTAATAATTTCAAAATTGTTATGACTAGTTATTACTCACCGCAGTCGATGGCGTGTTGCTTGGCCACGTATTTCTTGACGTTTTGGCTCCCCTGAATGAAGTCCTTCTCGCACTCGCCATCAGGGTCATTGGTCTCGTGTCGTAGTGGAGTGACAGTTTGAGCAAATGTGACAAACGCATTATGTTCACGAGCAGGCGTAGCTTTCACAGCTGATCTACGTTTCCCTTTGTGAAGATGACACAGGTGACATAGAATATATATATATATAGTATTATCGATGTGCTTACCCTTCAAGCATTATTGCTTCTCCGCTCGAGTGGGTTCTAAAGTTATCGTTACCGCTGGCGCTCTACGATGCGTGCACGCTGCCAGCCGCACCTGTCTGCATCTGAGTTACGACCCAGATGAACTCCACCGACTTTAACGGCTTCCTGTCTGCCAGCTGTGACTGTTTATGATGGCCCTGATGACTCGCTTCTTGCTCTCATTTATGCCCCCGTAACATCTAATTCCACCACAGACATGGCCCTTTATCTTGGTGACGGGACTCCACGGACTGTTTCAGCGACGCTTTGAGTCGTTGCTGACAACTTCTTCTTACTGCTCTTTGAATGCGCTGTAATAAGCGGGGTGTTATTGTGCTGAAACTGTGAAATCATATATTTTTTTATGTAATTTACAGACTTTGGCTGGTAGCGCCATCTAGTCTGGGTTTGTCTATTGACTGCAATGATGAGTCAGAGATTAGTTTAATTTGAAAGAGGAAGCTGGAGCGAAATCTACTATTAGAATTATGAGTATGAATATCAAATAACAGTGTTGTCCTTATTCATTTCTGACTAGCTGTTTTGAATAAAAGTTGAGTTCATTTTTAAAAAATTAAAAAAAAGAACTGGAACAATCGACGTGAACAGAATGAGATCTAATAATCCCTTCACCCTGCCAGCTCCTCTGCAGGGACAGGTGGCTCTCCTCTGTCCACTGGAACGTGTCCAGAGATGTTCACTGTTGTGCCACTGAGGGAACGCAGCCCTTAAAAGGTCCTGATGAGGGAAACGGAGGGACTTTTTTTCTTGTATTAATTTCTGGAAAGCATTTTTCCGTAAGAGAGAAAAATGAAGAGATGATGATGATCCCGCCCCCCTACCTGCTCTGTCTGAGGTCCATCAGCCTAGGAGGAATGTGTTCTTCCAGACGGCCGGCGATTGTCGGCGCTTTCTCTATAAATAACTTGTCAGCGAGCCAAGCAGGGCGGTCCAGCTCCAGCAGACCGATTAATGCAGAGACCAGTAACCACCGCTGTTGCTGCTCACGCTTGTTAACGGGATCGTCGGGCTGTTTTGAAGTGGGCTTTCATGAGGTACTTTTACATCGTCAGTGTATTAGATGGAGTTTAAAGAAACAGGCAGGAGTACCAGCGCAGGAGCAGAGCATTGGACTGCAGTGGACTTCTTGAGAATCCTGAAAAGAAATCCGTAGAAGTGTATTGCTAGATTCAATGATTTTGGAAACCCGAGTTATTAAAAATCTATATTTTAGCAATATGTTGCAGCCAAATCAAATAGTTTACAGAATATTCAATCTGTGTTTCTTTATAATAAATGTAGTACTTGACTTTTACAAAGACAATACAGAAGATTCTGAATATGAGATATGCGTTCACAGATGATTGTAATCCCTCCTCGTCATTGTGGATGTTGGTTTATGGCGTTTTGCTGGTTATACCTATAGTCCATGTTCATATCTCTGCATTAAACTTGTTGTCTTTTGTATTCTTCACAGTTCAATTCCCCGGGCGCATCACTGCAGCCCACTGCTCCTTAATAACTAGGGATGGGTTAAATGCAGAGAATGCTTTTCGTTGCCTGTGTACCTGTACTCTGTGCAATGACAATAGATTGAATCCAATCCAATTTAGTTTGCCTTCTGAACAGCGTGTACACACGCCTTGGTGCATGCTAGGAGCTAATGCACGACCAATGACTCACAATGTTCAGCCTTTTGACTTTCTTACTTTTAGACAAGTCAACGGGTCTCAATTTGTCATTCAAGACCTTGCTGAGTCCCACACACACATCCCATTCAAAAATCCTTAGATTCAATATTTGTGAGATAATTATTCTCAAAGTGAATTTGATATATTTTAATGACACAGCTGTGTATTACATTTTTTATCTAATCTTAACCTAAAATAAAATACACGTTTTGCTATTTGGGCAACTTGAGTCCACAGGATTCTCCCATGTAAACTCCAATCCAGAGGCCAGCGTGCAGCAGTAGAGAGAGGGGTAGGCGGCAGAGACGTTGGTGTCGAGGTGCACTTGAGCACAGACGTCAATCAGCCGCGTCAATATGTCGGCGGGAACCAGATATACTGGGGGGCACCTGGTGCCTCTAACTAGACTAGTGAAACTGACTTCTATATATAGACTCTGATATCTGACGTCACTGCGATGGTCATCACTGTGATGTCACAGGATGAACTGATCAAGAAACACTGACGCCACTGATTACATTTAAAATCTGAACCAGTGAATCAGTGGTGTAACTCAGTGGTTCTCAAATGGGGGTATGTGTACCCCGGAGGTACGTGAAGGTACTCCTGGCATTACGTAAGATTTACAAACTAAATATTTAAAATTAGCATCCATTAAAAAATCCTTTAAAAAAATTACCTCTGAAATATTCAATATAAGTTTAAGTTCATAAACTGAATGTAATATATTCGATGTTAAATTGGACACTGAGGGCACAGCAATCTTTTATTAAATTTTTTTTTTTTCAACCAAAAATACTTTGGTACTTTGCTTCAAAAGAAATGTCCACAGGGGCACATAACTGAAAAAAGGTTGTGAACCACTGGACTAAAGTTTACAGAGGAGGGACTTCTCATTACAGGCGTGTGTGTGTGTGTGCTCATGCACGTTTGTTTTTATGTTCCCAATCGTGTCACTAATTAGAAACTTGTTTTATTTTCCCCTCCCCCTCGTACAGGAATGAGGGTGTTGAATGGAGCATTATGAGTAGACACTGGAATTAGTTCTCTCTCTCTCTCTCTCTCTCTATCCCTCTCTCACCATCTCTCTCTCTCACTCTTTCCCTCTCCGTCTCGCTCTTATTATTATTAGTCACATTCCATCAGTACCCAGTGAGCGATGAGGCTTGCGAACACTTGTTTGTGGTGATTTCGCTGGTCGTTTCCCCCACCATCTCCGCCTCAGCCCCGTCTTCCCCTTTCACCATTGTCTCCCTGAAACCCCGTTTCTGTCCACGAATGTCACTCTGCCAGCTCTTTCACTTCAGCCCGCTCTCTGTCTCCTCCAGATTATAGGATGGCTGAATTGAAAATGAATGAAAGGCTGGACTCAATGAAGCGGATGATGGCTCAATTGAATGTGCCTCTCAGGAATGCCTGTTGGTGTTGTCCAGTCTTTTGGCTGCAGTTCAGTCTCCAGTCCACTTGTGTTGGGGCCTAGAACTTTAGTTTGTCATATTGGGATTCTACTCGGCTGGTACAGGCCCCACGACTACGTGTCCTCTTATCAATACATTCGTGTTGGTGTGTAAGTCAAAGCTGTCTCTGTAGTCCTCTGATTGGTGTGTGTGTGTCATATTTATAACAATGTATTGTGTCCTTCATACACTACATGTTGTAATTGTTTGTTTGAAAACCAACTTTATCCTGTGAACTGAGTCAACTTACTGGTTCTGCAGACATGGCTGGAACAAGGTGAGTCCATTACCTAAAAGTCAAGGAACATTTAGATAAATTAATTACAGGCCAACGCACATTTCCTCCTCTCTCCTCTCATCAAACTGATCCATTTTAGCGCGACCAAAATAACAATAAAAAAGTCTTCCACTCTCAGACAAAATGTGATTTTTATTGTTAGAGAATCGAATCACAGGTCCATTCCCTTGTTCTCATGTGTCTGAAACTCTGAATGAAGTTGAGCCTGATTGGATTATCCACTGTAGGGAAGTGAAACCTCTTCCAATTGAGATCAGCTCTGGGCGATGGCCGCCCAGTTTACTGTAGCTTTTGGCTATTTGATTTGCAGCTTTCAGCAAATGGCTAATTAGGGTAGAAGATGACTCCTTTGGCCCGTCACCGTTGGATGAGTGGAGTGACGGCCTGCGCGTTTCCAGAGCTATTGAAGGAAACGACTCTGTGCTCCAAATCCGACAGCATTTCTGAGAGGAGGAAACGGGAGAACCGTCGGTCTCATTCCTGTCTTGGCTACTTTAGGCTCTGGGCCGGTGCTTTCTCAGGATTATCTGCCCACGGCCTTCCCACCAGAGCGTCGTGACACGTTGACTACAGAGTTCAGGCTCTAGGGCCAAAGAGAAGCAGCTATGTTACAAAGTACTGATACCCCTGCCCCCAGGGGTCAAAGAGTCTTTGCTTGACCTCTGTGCCCTGGAGGTAGTTCTACATCAAGCATGTCAGTGGGTGGAAAAACAAACATGGGCAAGGAAGTGCCTGCTGAGGAGTTTTAGATTTAAATCACATTTGGTTGAAATTCTACAGATAATAATTATCATCGTTATTGTGCTCTTGTAAATAGTTTATTCTTTCCCTTCCACTCCATGCTTGGCCTCCTGCCAGGTCTTTACCCTCGTTCCCACATACAGGAGATCGCCACCAACAAAGCAAGCGTTCTAATGTTTCTCGTGTGGCAGCAAAAGAGGTGTGTGTGTGTGTGTGTGTGTGTGTGTGTGTGTGTGTGTGCGCGCGCGCGCGCACTCGTTGAGGACCAGCATATTCAGTGGGTTGAATAGTGTATTTTTCAGTCATCCTCCCCCCAACCTCCTCGTTTGGATAAACCCACTGGAAACCCGCCTGAACTCGCACGAGATAATCCTGCTTCTGTGCCAGCAATGGAGGAGAGGTGGATAGAAAGAAAGGGAGATAATGGGCGGGCAAGAGAAGGATTTACTGTATACGGAGAAGAAAGGTAGAATTTGCTGTCATAAGTGACTGCTAAGTAATGCAGTATTTCACAAAGTAAGCGTGAAGCCAACGATCCAGGAGTTTACACAAGGGAACTCGACCCCTTTCCTAGCTTCTCATGCCAGCGTCTTTTACCTCAGGGCAACTTGTTTTTCTGGCAAGGACTCTGAAACCAGATGGTTTTGTACCGTGTATCCTAGCAATGAGGCAGGATTGTATACTTGGTGTGTGTGTGTGTGTGTGTGTGTTTCAGTCACTGAAAGGCCTCTTGGAGTGACACTACTTGACTTGGCCTCTACTGAGGGCTTTTTACACGCAACATAAAACCGGATGTACCCGGTCAGACATAGGTCTGACAGGAATTTCAATGGGTCTGAGCTTCCCACGACTCTGAGCCCAACAATCCATGGTGTTTGAACATCTCTGCCTGTGTTAGGCTTATGATGTCCTTTAGGGTGAGGTTGGTCATCTCTGCATTTGCTCCTGTAAATCACACTGGGTGCATAGTAAGCTTGGCTATTACGATATACCAGGCTATATAACAAGAAATATGCTAATGTCTTTAAAGTTGCAAATACATATTGTCCTCTTACCGGTCATGCTAGTTGTCAATCTGGATTGTTTTGCTGTGAGTTGCCGTCTGTAAGTCTGACTTCTCGGCTTGAGGTGCTCAAAGCGACAAAACAAACCTTTGTAAAATTCTACAACAATGTCACTTTGACCCGTTTACTACAGATGATCCACATACCTTGTTGGCAGTTTTCTACACCCTCCAACCGTATATATCCTCACTGCATCTACTCCTGTACGAGAGGCTGAGCTGTAACGTAAAAATATATATTTTAGATATTGGGGTTAACTATCCCATTACATTATGTATGAAGTCAGCTGTAATGTTATCGCTGTGAGCGTAGTAGAGCTGTGTGTGTCCAGTTCAAAGCTACTGGCTGCGTGGCCCCTCGTGTCCGGCCATCCATTCTAGTGCTACTGGCTACAGTTATCGATTTTGTTGAGCAGCTTCAGTCATCACAACTTTGAGAAGCCCTGGTACAGAGTATACTCATGTATATTCTCTCTCCTTTGTGTTGCAGGTTGCATCCAGAGCTGTGTGCTTTTAAACCTAAGCAGCTGGGAGGTCAAGAGGTGACATGCCTCTGTAAAAACACCACTGGAAACAAATGGTGAGGAGTCAATGGTCCAGAAGTCTCAGATAGTTTGTTATGCTTCAGGCTGCTTTCACACCTGTAGCTGGGTTCATTTGGTTCGGACCAAGGGCAAAAATTAAACCGTGTTGCATTTTAGTTCTGGTCATGTTCCTGTTCACACTTACGATTCATGAACATGTTGCAAACTTGCTGACTGGTCCATGTAGTGTCTCAGTAGATTCATCATTTGTGTTTTATATCTCACACTTTAGGGGCCTAATCTACCAAACTTCCTCTGAAGAAACTCAAGTGACTTTGGCTTTTGTGATTTATTCGCATCCAGTTATCTGATAACATCTGTCCTAATCCCACCCGCCAATGTCTTGCCTAGTTCGATGATTTCTCCGATACGCACCGCCACTTTTCCGTGCATAACTGCGTGCATACAAAATCGTGTCAAGGGAATTGTTCCTGCACATTTGATATTTTGAAAATATAGGCCCGTTTCCATCAACTGGTTTGGAACGAATAAACTCTGCCACATTGTAGTTTGGTCAGAAGTTGGCGCTATAGACTCTGCTTTATGCTTTATGCATGGATGTGTTCCACCAGAAAACAGTAGTGGGAAAAGTAGAGTTTGCAAACCATCTAAACGTCTACGATCGTAAAAAAAAGTTGAAATAGTTCTTTACATGTCAGCTTGTTGTTTCCTTTTTTCCGGAGACAAAGACGAGCTTGAGAGAACAACCTCAAGCTAGTGCAAAAACTTTTCTACAATTGAGTGAGTTTTTATCAAATTTTGCAGTTCCTATAAAGTTTTTCGAATCTGTTCCTTCAAAATGGAAAGACTGTTTCCCCTGCCTGGGAACCAGTATTATAGAGCGCCTGTACAACATTTTTTTATTTTTTTTACAGATAGTCACAAATTTAGTATAATTTACTTGAAACTGTCTGAATATTAGACCGTTTTAAGCAATTCCAGCTAATCCACTTAATGCAGTACAGACATGACCAGAAAAAAGGTTTCTGGAACTAAATGTTTGATCATATGGGGATCCATGGCATAATGTATCTGTGTGAAAGTCTGTCGCACAGAAACGTTTGTCGACTCCTAACACCTTGTCCCGTCTTCTGTCCATCAGCTCTGCTGCCATGCCTCCGGGGATAGCGCGTCGTCTTCTAGGGTTAGCCGTCCTACTGCTGGCCGTCGGCTGGCCGCTCACCTCCTTACCTCGTGGTGTTGCCCAAGGATCAGACTCGTCGCCCTCCAGCCTTTACCCCACCTTTATCAGGAACGACACTCTGTTTGAGCACTTGGCCCTGCATCCCGACCCCAGTGTGAGTCGGGTCTACATCGGGGCCCGTGATCGCCTGTTCCAGTTGGATCGGTTCCTCCAACTTGAAATTGAGGCTAAAACCGGACCTGTCACAGACAGTCGGGAATGTTTACCTCCTGTAACGGAAAGCAACTGCCCTCAGGCCAGACTCACCAGCAACCACAACAAGCTCCTACTTGTCGACCCGTACTCCATGGAACTCATCACATGCGGGAGTGTCAACCAAGGAATCTGCCAGAAACGTAATCTGAATTCTGTGGATGACGTACGTTTCTCGACAGAGAGGCCCGTGGATACGCAATACGTAGCAGCTAACCACCCCAACGTTAGCACCGTGGGACTCGTGGTTCGCTCTCATCCGGACAGACAGCCAGTACTGTTTGTGGGCCGGGGTTACACCAGCAGCCACCCACCTATTTCCACGCGTAACCTCGCCAAGACGCCCATCTTTTCTTACGAGGAGACCGCCAAGTTGGCCGTGGCGGGCCGTCTCCCGGAATACGATCATCATTTTGTAGCATCATTTGCCCACCGTCAACACGTATACTTCCTCTTCTACAGGCGGGACCTAAAGTCACAGTCTCGGGAGTATCGCACCTACGTCTCTCGCGTTTGCTTGGACGACCAGTCATACTACTCGTACGTGGAAGTGCCCTTGACTTGTCGTTCCGGGGCAGGGAAAATTTACAACCTCTTGCAGGCTGTCCAGCTTGGCCTCACCAAGGACGGCACGGCGAGTCAAGGCTCAGAAGTTCTGCTCGGTGTCTTCTCCACCCTCCACCCGTCGACTCGGCCCAGCGAGGACTCTGCCCTCTGTATGTTTGACCTCAAAGACGTGGACAGCAGGATTAACTCCACCAGAGACCTGTGCTACACACAGATGGGTAGAGAGGCAGGACTGGAGGCGGCCTACATCGAGTATGACGTCAAATCCAACTGTGCCAACCTGCCAGAGGTGAGTTCAACAGTTTGCTTGTTTCTGTGGTTAGTTACTAATAATCGAGTGAAAACAATTGAGCACCAATACATTATTGATTTGACTAAAATAGAAAATATGTCCTAGAATGTTTGTGGTTCAGACAAATGACCTGAGCAAGGCACTTAACCATCACTTTCTCCAGTGAAACCGCACAGCGGTGAACACGCTGAACCGAATAGCAGTTACACAGTTATTACGGTGTGCGTAATTGTATGTTTGTGTCACAGGGTGTTAGTGAAAAACAGCAAACATGCTAAGAATGACTGCTCCAAGAATAAGAGTGGCCTAGAGTTGATAAGAAATACTTTTATTCAAATACATTTCCCCCTATGTGGTTTCACATTGGAGTATGTTTTCGTTCTCTGAATGAAAAGCGTGAACCAGTCAGTAAAATATACGAATATACTTCACTTTCTGCTTCTTTTCGTTGTTCGTTTTATATAAGTATATGTTGTCCAATTCCTTTTTTGTTTTTTTTAGAGAAGTGTATTTAGATCCCCGCCAGGAGATAATGAGATTGGTTGTTGTGTGTGCATCTTTGTGTCTCTCCATGGGTATTTTTGCATACTGCTGCACCAAACGGCCGATTGTTATTGGTGCTCACTTCTGCTCAAGGACCTCTTGTTTGCAGTGACTCACACATCCTCAAAGCACCTTTAACTGCCAGTTTAATGCAGCAATAGATTGACTGCTGACTCCTCACTCCTCCTAACCGGCCCCCAGCTGGTGGGGTCACAAGTGAAACGCAGTGTGCTTACTTGTATTGTTTTGCAGTGTATTTGGCAAACAGCCAACTACACACACATTGCTGCAGCTCAGCTGGTGCAGTGTTCAGAGACAGATCTTTACAAAAAATGTTTTTATTAGTCACCAAACTCACGTTTACACACATCCAAAATGATAATAGACTTGAAGCCGAAATACATGCTAAAGTTGCGATTACGCCTGTCGATTAATTCTTTAAATATTATGACTCAATACTGAATTCTCAACGTTATGATCGCCTGTAACAATGATGTGCCACTGTGCTGACGAAGCGAAACAATCGAGTAGATTTTTTTTTTTTTTTACAGAGTTCCAGAGAAAGCGTTGCTTTGATATGAGAGCGGAATGCTCATTGCCGAGAAGAGCTCGGTATTACTTATTTGTGAATAACAGCAGATTTTTATCTCTTTCTTACAAATATTTACTGAATAAAAGATACTAAAAGTTAATTTGGTTTTTTAAAATTATGAATAATTAAAGATATGCTGTGTTTTAAAAATTGCAAAGAGTCAAGGTGAGGGAAAAACAAATCCTGAATAGAAACATTTTGATGCATCAAGAAGAATCGATAATGCTTTTATAATGACATCGCAGCCATCTGAATCCGAATCAAACCAGGAGGTGTCGAGAGATTCCCACACGCTGGTGCATATCTTATTATTAAAGCTCATCAGTTGTGTGAGAAGTGCAAGTGAAAAACATACCCGATACACTTGCAGTCGAGGTCAGTAGTCAATCACACAATACAGCAGTGGCCGCTACAGACACACCTGGTAGAGTGCAGATCTTTAGTTTTTCTGTTATGACTATAATAAATAAAAGCCTCCACCTGCATCTGATGGCATCCGTGGCTGTCCTAGTCCAGTCATTTGCACCAGACATTTTCCAACAAACAACTGTAATGCTGTGGAGGCGGGATTTAATTAGATTGATCCATTGCATGAAGGCGTTTACCGCATGTAGACATTGCATTTGGATGGGCAGCGTGGTCGAGTTTGACATCCTCTATTATCACAGCTCTGACCCCTCAGCCTGTGCAGCCGTGTACAACAGATTGGCTCTCGGGAGAAGGTAGTGTGGGCAGCGTAATTTAATAATATTGCTGGTCGGGAAAGAGATTGATCTGCGGCATTAGCCGTACTGAGTGGGGTGGGGTTGAGGGTAATGTTTAACAAGCCCTGACAAGGACGGATACAGACACACCAGCCTCTGAAGGATAAAAAGACATGAAGAGACACTGTGGAGCAAAAAGTGAAAGAAAAAGAAATCTGTGGGGGAGGAAGCGGAACGGGTCAGATGTGACTATATGTTTGTGCAAGTAAATGTGAAAAGACTCGAGGGTAACAGCGTGGAGAGATTTGGAGCAGAAGAGATTTACATTGTCATTTAGATGTAAAATCTAAATTGGATCCTTGTATGCAAACAAAACCAAAGCGGCTTCAACCCCCGTCCAGTGTTTGCGAGCACAGTCCAGCTGCACCAGACAGACTCTCACGCAAGGTCTAAGTTGAGGGGAACATGCTTTGTTATTGGAAGATGAGGTTTAGGACTCCTACCAAGGACTAGTTGCCAAAATGCAACTTTAGCAGCTTTTGGCATGATCGTACTCGTGGTTATGACTACCCTCAAGGTTTGTGGTAAATGTCCAGATGATTGCAGCCTGTATGTGTCATGTAAGGGATAAGGCACAGTGAGTCATTGCTTTGGCTTCACGGCCTGCTCGCTATCCTGTTCCTCGGCCACTCACTAAATAAATAAATAATTTCAGACAAAATATTAATTCAAATTATTTAATTGATTAAAAAGTGATTTATATTGCTTCGGCAAAAAAAAAGGTAGCCTTATTGTTAATGGAGCAGGCGGAATGAAGTAAAACCAAAAGGAGTCCCTTGAACTTGCATTCTTTCTAAAGGCCAACAGGGGGCCACTCCTGCCGCGTTGTCCAGTCTGGATGTTGTATGTTTGTTGTCTTAGAACTTACACCTTTTCCCAGTTTTTAGTCTTATTCAGCGTTCGTTCGTACTTCGCTCCACCCGCTCCAGTCACTGGTTTTAAATAAACAGGATGGCGATGGCCAAAAGGGTACACCTGAGGCTCGTGGTGTAACGGACTGTTGTCCAACCGTGCTCCGTACGGTTGGCATGTGACACGCTAATTGAATAAAGATTGACTGATCTCATATTTTTCTGAATATCAGTAGGCATCGTTTATGATTTTCTAGTTTTTGATCTCTGAACATTTGACATTGTAAACAACCAGTCAGTGTTTCAAATGACTGCTGAGCTAGTAACGTTAGCAGCACCGCTAACGGCTAACAAACCAAGGTTCTGTTCGCTTCCATTATGATGCGTTCAGGCTCTGGAGAAAGCTAAATGATAGTTGTGATGTGTTCACATGTCATCTGTTAGTATATCCAGTAGTTTAAATGAGTTGTTTTCACAGCAACATAAATAGATATTAGAGATGAATTATGAGCTGTTGCAACTAGTGCTAAGAAGATTGTTTATTAAAACTGCTAATGACAAGATTTGTTGAAATCCATAAAAATTAAATCTTATTTCCTTATCATTTAAATGATGTTGAAAAACACACTATTGATGACAATAACTAAATAAAAGGATAAAGTTTAGAATTTAGGTGTACAGATTACATTTTGGCAGGGTGGCAAATAAATTAAAGTTGTTTGGATCCTTGTTGACCAGCTGCTATAATCATACAGCAAAGGGATCAGTATCTGTTATGATGGATCATCAATGCTAGGCAATAAGAATACGTCTAAAAAAAAAGCAGCGGTCAGTTATTCATAGCAGCGATTTCTTATGAAGAGAAAACGGACCATAAAATGCTACAATTGACCAATCAGAATCGAGTGTACGACAAAGCATTGTAAAAACAGCGTAATCACAGGCTCTCATCAGCCAGAGCAGTCTGTAAGCTTCCAGGCCGTGCTCAGAGACCGGTCAACATAGCTTCATAACTATTTCAATAGTCATCATGCAGTTTGGGGTTATTCTTAGCATGCAGTCACCCCTCCCTGCATGTTGTCATCTAATGGTTGGTTCCTCATGATGTGGACAACACTGGCAGTCTAAACTGTCCTCCAGTCCCCATGATTAACTTAATCAATACATACAGTTACACTTGGACAGCTATGTTATTACAACCAAGCTTAATATTGGACAGTTTTGTGCTGCATATCAGCAGTCTCTGTTCCTCAGGAGCAGGCCAAATAAGGAGTCCATTCATAACAACGCACCAACTAGCCAACCACATGCAATCCATCAAAACGAGGAGCGAGAGCTCTCCGGTTCATTGCCTTTACTTCCTATTGTCGAGATAGGACCCCGCTTTCAAACGTTGTTGTGGTAAGAAAATAAATTGCCCCGAACGAAGAACAACAACCCCGCCGCCAGAGCAAAGACTCCCTACTGCTTGACCGTGGAAGCAAAAACAAATTGTGAGCTTTCAAGCAGAGAGTGGTGAAGTCGCTGGAATCCAGTGAGCTTGTTTCCAAACCACTCACCAATCAAATATGCTGGGATTTTACTGACCACAAAAGGAACACAGCTGTTTAATTTTTGGTAGCGGGCTTCCAAGCTGAAAAAAAAAAAGAATAACTTATCCCTTGATGTGCTTCTTTTTGCACAAAACAAGCAGTTGTAGTTTACATTTCACATGCACGTGGTGGGTATGTCAAATATGTGTGGTCTAATCTCCATGTTACATGACATGATTCTCCTCTCCAATAGAACACTCTGGATGCGTACCCCTGCGGCTCTGACCACACCCCCAGCCCGATGGCCAGCAGGATGCCCGTGGTGGCGGAGACCATATTGGACAGCCCGTCCGCCCGCCTCACCGCCGTGGCTGTCAGCGTGAGGCCGGGACACACCATCGCCTTCCTGGGAGACTCCAAGGGGAACCTGCACAAGGTAACAAGAGGTCACAGATTTTAAGTCGTGCACACAAAAGCACACAAAAACACACACTCACAAAATAACCAACAAGGGGTTCTTTGAATATGAGCCGACTGTTATGTTATGCTCAGATTCTGCTTGTTATTGCTGGAAATATGAAGTAATAGTCTGGCATACTCTGCAACTTGTGTCGTCATTTTGAGCTCAGACCCTATTTGGGTAACATGTGTTGGCTGTTTGACCGTTACCTGTCCCTGCAGAATTGGTCGGCTCAACTCTGTTCACCTCCAGAGGCCGGCCGCGCTCTGTTCATGTGCCAACCAGTGGGGGTCTAAAATAGTCTCCGTGATTAGGGGCGGGCAGGCTGATTGCAGCACTCCAGAGATAATCCCAGGAGTCCTGGTGCGTCTTCACTCGTGTGTCCACTTTGTTGGACTAAGATTGCCCCATTGTACTAAATTAAAAGATGAGAACACAGATCTCCAAAAACATCTGTGCGTGCCTCATAGGTCAGTGCCTCCGGTGACCCATCGATTAAAAGAACGTCCGGCTCATAGTTTGATGAGTCATAAGGACTTTATAGTTAATGCAGCATGGTTGTATTTTTTTTAAACGGAACATAAGTAAACAATTACATGTTCATCTGCTTACCTGCTTGTAGAAATAGGAAAAGTAGTTCCAGTAAGGTTTGATCATTTTTACCAGCAAAAAACTGGGACAATTTATTTTGTCTCGACTGGTTCCAGACAAGTTCTGTCACGATGGCCTGATGAACCTGTTATTGGGCCCAGGGGCAGAGAGGAGCTGTGGGCCCCTTTGCCCACTTTGCCTGGTTGGTAATCCAATTTGAGATGAATGCTCATTGTGGCATTCAGACAGAGTGAATACAGGTATATTCAGAAAAAGTACAATTATGAACCTGAAAATAGGCAAGATGATAATCATTTAATACGAAACTATTATACGAACCACTGGTATGTGTAAATGTATCAAATATATTACATTTTTGTGCATTTATTTTGTAGCTTTTTTAACCACTGTGGTAAACCTAGTTCCATCAAATGTAATCCAGTACAACTTCATCATACATGTAATCTCTTTTAAGCTCCTCAGATTCAGTTTTTGTTGACAACAACCAAAATTCTGCCAGGAGAATAAACAATATTCGCATTTAGTGGCTTGGCGCCAGTATGGAGGACAGGAAATAGTAAATTCTACCCTCTCCGTAGACAGAGAAGCTCATTCTGCTTCAGAAGGGGTGCCCCTTCTGACTCCGGGGTGCCCCTCTTTCAGTCACAGTGAGCAGCCTGTGAGCGCTCGGCTCCATGGCCGGATCGCATGATGCTCCTCCGGAGTGACGTTGTCTTCCCTGAGGCTGTCACTTTGATTTCCAAGGTGTTGCAGATGAATGCGAGGGGTTGAGTCCCGGTGGGGTCCTCTACGACAGCGTCTCTGTGGGTTCAGACCGCGGTCAGAGTGAAGCTGCGCCAGACGCAAGGAGACACAAGGAATGTCCTGATGGTGAAGAAAAAGCAATGCGAGAACGGGCACATCTGTTATTGAATAAACACCGTCAGCTGAGCGTGTGTGAAAAAGAAATGTAGCACACCACGGTTGGGCTTGTTGATCACAGAAAACAGGGTATTCATTTCATATTTTATATTTATTATTAATAAGTGGATTAAGCTCGAGGGTCATTGGGGCAGGAAGGTTGTGGGAGGCATCTTGATATGAGGAGTTTACTGATCGCGAACTCGCCTCCACACAGCCGGCTCTTTGTGTGGCTTGTGGTCGAGGCCCCCCGCACATGCAGAAGTGGCACAATGACGGCCATTAACGTATTTCTTCACAGCGAGCCGCACAGCGCTGTGACCAGAGTGCAGAGCTCCGTACTCGAGCTGTGCGCCGTTACCGCTGACCGGCAGACACGACTCTTCCCAACAGAGAGACTCTTTCAGAATGACGGCGAGTTACCGGTCAGAACAGCGGACAGCGTCACTGTCATTAATGGATGCATTGTCAGCCGGTCATTATCCCGACTGCAGCCACCAACGGTGAACATTTCAATTCAAACTGTGGCAGCACCCGCACCTGTTAACCTGAGGAGCTTCAAAGAAGTTAGTCAGCCAGTTTCAGTTGTCGTCGTGCAGAGAGAACGATGCCAGCAAACTTTTTAAGAGCTCTTTCGTTCTTTCTTTCCTTGAGTGTCAGAAAAAACATCACCAGAACAAAGTTGTTATTCCTCTGTTGTCTTTCATTCATTCATTTGTTCATTCATTCATTCATTTCTTCATTCATTGACAGTCAGCCTGTGCCCTCTAGTGGCTGGCATAATTAAAGTGACAAAAATAAATATATCTTTGTTCGTATTCAAATCTGTCCGCGTTGACATCTTGTAGAAAGGTTTGTTTGGAGCGCAAAGTGAAGTTTCTCCGTGTGTCATTTGTGCCGGATCACTTGTTGTGTTGATTTGTTGCACAAAGAACAATAAACCAACTGCGCACATCTGAGCTGTAAGCTAGCAAGAGACAGAGGTGTGTCAGCGTCCATCCGTCTGTTTGCACCTCGCCAAATGTGTGTGCGTGGCAGCTCGGAACTCACCAGAGTCTCTGGTTCTTTTACTTTTCCTCCCAGTCACTATCTTTTAGGCGACAGCGTTGCTACCTTGTCGAGTCGTCCGTCCATCTGGTCCATTCTCGTGAGCGCGACATCTCAAGGAACACATGAAGGGAATTTCTGTAAATTCAGGTCTACATGAACTCAAGGATGACTTTATTAGATTAGCTGTTTGTTTTGTTGATCACAACATCCCTTTGACCGTACATGACTTTCTTGTGAATGCAATCAAAACTTGTCAAAACTTTGAAAATCACTTAAAAAATTACAACATAGTATTATGTTTTCCTTAATGGTTAATTTTGATGAGGAATGGAATTCCACACTGTGGACAAATATTATAGCATGCACAGTCTGTCTTTGAGGAGCTGCGGGATCAAAGAGTTCCAGACTTCATAGCTGACCTCAAATCCTTCACATACCTGGAGGACTTGGATCAGCCTGGCATTATCCAGGCCCGTATCACCTTTTCATCTTCATCACAGCCAAATTGTCTGCTACCATGCAAACACACACACACACACACACACACACACACACACACACACACACACACACACACACACAACCACTCTGTGATATCGAAACCTGAACTCACAGAGCAGATGAGGGAATCCTCACTTCCTGACCTGTGCTGGATCCTCCCATGAGGATGATGGCCGTCTTTCTTCCAGCAGAGTTCCCTTCACAGAGGAGGATCTCCCTAATGACATTAGATGGAATGAAGCCTCCTGTACATAACATCAAAGGCCTGATGTGGAACAGTAGGCCAGGCTGCCCTCCCGTATTAACTCACATTACAGCAGCTTCGGAATTTTAACAGCCTGCAGAATCTCAGACGGCTCAGCGAGTCCTCCTGGTGTTGTGTGGTTGTTTCTTGGCTCTGGCTATCTGGATTTATCTTGTTATACTATGATGCAACATTTCTAATCTGGTTACATTTCTTTTTACACTATTTCAGTTTTATTGTTGTGGTTATGTCAAAACACAACTGTGTTGTGTTTTCTACTGGGGGGAAAAACAAGGGCTGACCCCTGAGAGTGTCTTGTAGTTCAGCGAGCTAAGCTAACAAATCAGATATGAGGACGGACAGCTATATATGCTCGCTTGAATTGATGTTAACGTAGAAATAAAACTTTAACAAATTGGGGCTCAGTTCTCCAACAGTCTGTTGGTACAATGAACTGCACAGCAGGCCATGGGATTTGTTTCAGTTGCATGAAAAAAGAAGTTTATTTCTGCTGTAAAGTTGTACTTTGAAGAACTGCAGTTGTTTGCGCTTCCACTTTGGCTTAATGTTTTAGCCCCAGAGGTTGCTGCTTGCTTAGTACCAATTATCAAGATGCGTCTCTTTAAGTTGTCAAACTTTTTGTCTCATGTGGTGCAGACTAATCTGGATAAACTTAATTTCCTCTGTCAGTGTTTGTAGAGTTAAAGGGGAAGTCCACCGTTTTTACACATCAAAGTTCACCAAAGTGGAGTTCTAGTTACCGCAAATGTGAAAAGCTATATAAAGGCTTTAGTGTCTTCAGATGGAGCGGTTTGAAGTCTGGTAAATGTCCTCAAGTGATATCACGAGTCAGCGTTGGCACTAAATTTGAAAATTCAAAGTGGAGTGAGAAAGAAATTCATGAACCAGACATCTGTAGCTCGACGCCTCAAGGTTACGTTAGCCGCTACGAGCATAAACACAAACACAGCACCAGTTCCCTGACGAGGCAGCAGAAGAAAAGGGAACCCTCAGGTTCTACATTGATGCAGGAGAACCTTTCCTTAAACGGTCCATAATGAGTCTCAACACGTTAACCCTTGTGTTGCCTTAGGGTCATTTTGACCCGAATCAATATTACACCCTCCCCCCGCCTTAGGATTAATTTGACCCCATTCAATGTTTAATGTCGGTGTTCTTTCGGTAGTCAACAAACAAACATAAAGTGCCTCACACTTAAACTTGGAAAACAATATTAATTCTAATAATTTTCTGGAGGTTTTAATTGCTGGCATCAAATTGAACCCAAAGGGTAATATGTTAGTAAATATAAAGGTAACAGGAGGGTGAAACATTGAATCGGGTCAAAATGACCCAAAGGCGGGGGGAGGGTGTAATATTGATTCGGGTCAAAATGACCCTAAGGCAACACAAGGGTTAAATGAGTAATTGTAGAATTCCTTGAGCTTCTGCTTCCCATTGTTCTTAAACTTTTGACAAAACAACCGTTTGTGACATCCACTTTTTAAAACTTCACATTACATCTTCATAATCTGTCGTGGAGATAGATCTTTGACGTGCATGCTCAGTAGCTAATATGAAACCTTTATAGCCGTCCATAATAATTACACTTCTTATCCGCGTTGGCTTGAACACGGATAACATGGTCAAATACAATTCTTACTATAGTTTGTGTGTTTATATCCAAATATGCAGGGTTGTTGTGAAAATAAAAAGAAGGAAAAATTATTTAATGGACTATTTTCAGGTTCCCATTTAAAATGAGTGCGAAACTGAAAAAAATTCACATTTCCGCAGGTGTTCCTGGGGCCAAACGGCGAAGTGGAGGAGTACTCCGTATTGTCCATTCAGCAGAACACAGCCATCAGTTCGGACCTCATCCTGGACCAGAAAGAGGAACATCTCTTCATCATGACTCAGAACATGGTATTCTCTTCCCCCCCCTTCCCCCAAACACACACACACATCGTTAATATAAAAGTAATAATAATGTGCACATAAGCCTCATTTCATGCTTTGTTTCCTCCACCCATCCTTCCTGTCATGTAGTTGTTCAGCTCAAGAGAAATAATTCAGACTCCCTTGTTTCTGCCCCCAATAGCAGCTTGTAGTTCGGATTATTTTAATGAAAATATTTTCATTATGTATTGTTTTCCGCTGGAAAAAGTGGGCCACCTATTCTTTTTAATCAGATTTCTGGGAGCTTAGTGCGCAAGACTGATCATGATTGTGTTGTCCTGGTTCCAGCTGCAGAAGAGACCCGTGGCTGAATGCCAGCAGCACCCAGACTGCCACTCCTGCCTGCTGGCCCACGACCCCTACTGTGGCTGGTGTGTCCTGGAGGGAAGGTTAGATCAACCAAGTCTTAATCGAGCATTTGAGAAAGTGGTGCTGGTATTTAATTTCATTACAAGAACATTTTGAAGGCTTTTGTCTGCATTTTCTCCTTTTTCCAGTGCCCACCGCTCCCTCAGTTGATGCACAGAACAAAAGTTTATTTCTGACTTGGTCAATGTAATTATTTACAGGTCATGTTACTTGCTAAGACGTATACCAGCCGAACAAGTAGAACAGAGTGTTCCGTCACTTGGGCTGCAATGTCGTTCTAAACTTTGCTAACACTAGCTAGCATGAGCTGCTATAAGCTACTGGTCATACCTGACCGTTTGATGCCGGAGCTGCAGAATCACATGGGTGTAATACAAAAAACTAACTCTGCTCTTATTGATTATGATTTTTTATTTCTAAGAAGACTCACATTCTGTTATTTTTGTTTTCATAACAGTCCCGTTTGTAAAGTTTCCTTGTTTGGAATCTGTTTCCTAGTTCAAGTTTATTTTAGTCTGATACTCACACTCCTTACAGCAGGAATCAGACCCCCTGCTATTTAGAAAAAACACGATAGCAGCCAAGAAAGGAGTTGTTGTGCAGTTTTCCAATCACAGTATTACGGATTTTCAGAATATACTCGAGACCATTTTCATGCTTTGCATCGAAATTACTATTTTATAGAGTTTGAGAGACAGAGACGAAGAGCTGAACTCCAAATCACAATGCACAGTGACGTTGATGTAAGCGCATGTTTTCCATTGCAGGTGTGTGTTGCAGTCTGAGTGTTCTCGCGGGAAGCAGTCAGGTCAGTGGCTCTGGAGCTTCGACATGGAGCAGCAGTGTCTGGCCATCCAGGACCTCAACCCCTCCAACGTCAGCAGGGAGGAGAGCCGGACAGTGAGTCTGCAGCACGGTCACATCAACCAGAGCAGCGACGGAGCAACACCGAACTCTGGATGTACATCTGCTCCACCGTACACACATCTGCAAAGGATGACGAAAAGCATCTTTTCCTGGTTCCTGCAGATAAAACATCCACTTCAAGCACCTGCAGGCTTTATCCAATAATATTTAGCAATACACAAGCCCCCCCCCCCCTTTCATAACAGACCCCTTTACATACCAAAGCACCATACGCCCACATATCCCCTCATCAAGGAGTCCCTTATCAGCTGGAAGATCAACTGTGCATTGGTTGGAGGTGCTGTGTGTGTGTATATGTGAATGTGTGTGTGTGTGAGAGGGAGAGAAAAGATAGTGATCAGAGCCTTGTCATGTCCTGGTGCAGGAGAGAAGTTACAGTATCTGTCATCTGTGTTGAAGATGGTGCCTGCGGATAGTAGTGGAGGCAAACAATTTGTACTATATACACACACACACACACGGTTGAATCATGGAAGTGGCAAACGCAAGAACATTTTGCTTTAAGTTCAAGTGGGTGTGAGTTAGACCAGTTGGGATCACATGCATATTTCTCTAGAACTGTAAATGTTAGAGATGAACTGATACAAGTAGCTATTGCGAGACTGTATGGCGACTAGAAAATCTGAAGAGGAAACCTTTTCTGGTTCAAAGCAGTCATGTTGCTCAATTGTGTTTGAGAAGCAGTGGAAAAAACTGATTTGGAGACAATTCAATATGGTGGAGAATTGGCGTATACGGAGAGATTCAACCGAACACGCAACAATCCATGTTTTTTACAGTTTACTAGTTACAGGACAACAACGTAAAGTGTGTGGTTATATCGCTACCATCTGGATTTTCTGCTTTTCTTTGTCATGAGATAAAAGCTTGAATATGTTTGGAACGTGGTCCATTGTTGAACAATTTGATAACATCGCTTGAGATTGAGGAACTTGTTATGAAAATGTTTCCTGAAATTCTATGGACCAACTCATGAGTAAGAAACAAAACTATTGTCATTTTTATTTATTAAAAGAAATCTGGTACTATGATTTGGGTAAAAATAGTATATTTTTAGTCACTAATTAAACTGAATGGAATCAGTTAAGGCCCACAAATTAACACCAGATGGTTTATGTAAAGAAACAGTATGCACTACAACATGATGTTAGCTATGTGTTAGCAAGCTACTGTATTTAGCTTAGGCACTTGGTAGCTCATCTTCATGGTGCATCTACATTCCACTGTATAACAAGTAGCATATTGTCAAAATGCTTTACCTTAACTGACAGAAACATTATTATCCTAAAACTGCTATTTGGACAATATATGTTCGCTGCACACGTAACGTTAGACATTCAGTCAGGAGCCACAGTTTTCCCGTTGGTCCTGCTGGTGCCTCACGTTTGTCCTCTTAAAGGCTCAGTATTCAGTTTAGCAGCTTCATTTTTCTCCTCCAGTTTAGGTGAGACTCGATTGCTCTCTATACTCTCTGATTGACAGGTGATACCATGTAGCTGGAGAGCACAAACGCGACATGATATGAGGAGGGGTGGTGGAGCCAAAATAAGAAGTTTGATCAGTATGATTTATGATCCTGGAGCAAGCAAATCTGTTTCAGTCTTCAGATCAAATCATTCCACATTGGCATTTACAAGTGAACAGATCCAATTTCTGTATTCAGACAATTGAATCACTCGCTGTCTTCATGCCCTTCAGTGTCCTCTAACAGCACAGGTGTGGAGAGTAATGCAGAGTTCTGTGAGTTAAAATGACTGTTTTTGTCAAGACCAACGTGGTTTCAGTTCCCTGTCGCAAAGGGCTGTCGGATGGCAAGTCAAGAATATTCCAAATCCCCAAAATATTCCCCAAAACATGTCTGAGTAGCCACCTTCAGTTTTACTTGTATAAATGTGGTTTGGACATGGTTCTAAAGCAGTTGTCCAACTGAGTATTTCTGAAGTGTACCACGTGGACAGTCGCTCTGTCTGAAGGGATCAAATAGGAGTTTGAATTTGTGTTTATGTTTCTCGTCTTTCTCCAGGTGTCTCTGTCAGTCGCCGGCCTTCCCGTGTTAGAGAAAGGCGAGTCCTACTCCTGCGTCTACCAGGACAGCCACAGTCCTGCTGCTGTCACCGATACCGGGGTCACCTGCCATTCTCCCGACTCCAGCCAAGTACCCGCGGTGCCTCCGGGACAGGGTGAGTGCTCAACCGCAGAGCTGAACCTCCGTTGTTTCTGGAACAAAACTGATGAGGATGAGGTTTAATTAATGGTTTGAACTTTGCGACGGAGGGATTAGGCTGCATTCAGTAATGAGATTAATCTGTGTGTGTTTTCATGCAGAGTGTAATCTGTGTTTTAAAGCATACAACTCCCAATAAATGCAATTCAATGAGGGATTCTGTTCTTCGACATGTGCCTCGGTTGTCCTGGTTTGGGTTTGGCGTGCCGAGAGCCGAGAGCTGAGTGCTGTTGTCAGCGGCAATGATAAAAGCAGATTTAAGGGGCTTGTTAATAAAAAAGTGAAGCCTCTGCTGAGGACACACTTCCCAAAACATTCACATGGTGTGTTTGTGTGCGGACTGGTTCCCATGCCTGCATTCCTGAATCTTGTTGTAGTTCTCAGGGTGTAGAGCTCTGGATGAATCAGCCAGGGGGGGCGGGGGGGTTACTGAGATATGGACACACAGGCTGCATTTAAGGATCTAGCTGTGGCTTACCTTTACTTAACCCTTGTGTTGCCTTAGGGTCATTTTGACCCCAATCAATATTACACCCTCCCCCCGCCTATGGGTCATTTTGACCCGATTCAATGTTTCACCCTCCTGTTACCTTTATATTTACGAACATATTTTACCCTTTGGGTTCAATTTGACGCCAGCAATTAAAACCTCCAGAAAATTATTAGAATTAATATTGTTTTCCAAGTTTAAGTGTGAGGCACTTTGTTTGTTTGTTGACTACCGAAAGAACACCGACATTAAACATTGAATGGGGTCAAATTAATCCTAAGGCGGGGGGAGGGTGTAATATTGATTCGGGTCAAAATGACCCTAAGGCAACACAAGGGTTAAAGAGGGTTAGTGCTAGCGCTTACTTCATAACAAAAAAGGCCAACTGTTGCTTTAAAGTTGAAGATCAGATTCTCACCTCACTGCTGCCTTTTTAATAAAACTTCTGGTTTGGACGTTTTTTAACTCTGGCAGCCGGTCACAAGAACTCATTTTGATAGACGATATATTATCAAAAGAAAAAGAAAATAATACTGTTGGTGTAACCAGCAAAACACCATAAACCAAACTTCACAATGACGAGGAGAGATTGTAATAATCTGTTAATTTATATTTTATATTCATAAACTATTGTATTGCCTTTGTATTATAAAAAAACAAAGGTTAAATAGCCTGTCAACTATTTGATCCGTCTGCAAAATATTTACTCAAATGCAGATTTTAGGACCTCAGAAACTAAACAAATTGGGCTCCTTTGTGTGCTCTCCAGTCATGTAAATAGTGTTTATCAATTAACTATTTGAGATGCGTGACTTTGTTGCAAAGATTCAGAGGTGCTAGAACAAGTGCGGCGACCACTTGCGTAGTTGTGTGCGCAAAGTTTTCCTGTGAGTGACGAATTATTGGCAACACTTTAAGTGTACTCCCAGTTTATTGCACCCGGCCCGGTTTCAGAACTCTGAGTCCCCGACTGCAGTGACACTGTGAAGACGGGGACATTCCAGATGCTGAAGGCTGGAGAATGCTGACCAATCAGAGCAGACTGAGCTTTTCAGAAGGGGGTGAATGAATAGGTATATTCAGACAGGCAGTATGAGAAAAATAAAGCGCTTTTTGAGCCATAAAGCTTGAAAACATGAGCCTGACGTGTGTCTTTTAACTACCCGTCTGATCATCTGACTGTTTGCTAGAGCACAGATGTCCTGTGGTGTCAAGTGTCCCCATGCAGTGTATCGTCATGCAACTTTGACAAAAGGCCCTGAGCCCTGCCGGATGGAGGCTCCTCATGGCTTCTATGAGACCTCTGTGGTTTGTCCGTCTGGACCAAACCTTCTCCCACGCTGTTTTGAGAGACATTGCTCTCATCCCAGACTTTCTGAAATGCCCCCGGCAGAATATTTCCCGAGCCCTGTTGACGCAGCGCTGCGCTCTGGTGAAACATGGTGTGGTTTCCAGCCTTTCCTCACGCTGCCTTTCTCTCTGTATTTTGTCCTCCCCAGACTTTATCACAGTCACCCTGTCTCTTCGCTTTGGCGACGTCACCGTCACAGCGAGGGATTTCACCTTCTACGACTGCACGGCCGTGAAGCAGCTGTCTGGCAGTGTGCCGTGAGTGAACCCGTCTCATCCCGCTCTGCTCATTGCACACCTCATGTTCCAGTCTCTATCCGAGTCCGTTTTTTTAAATTGAGCACCCTGCTCAATCTTTGTCCCTCCATCAGTTCACCCATCTGTCTTTATCACTTCGCATTTCTTCTCACACCAGCAAAACCGAATCTCTATTGGGTCCCTGAAACAATTAGGCGCTCTGAATACAGCTGCCAACAGCGCGTCATCAGAGTGCTACCGCACAGAAACACAGAACAACCATTTTGACGTGTTTTATAAAATGAAGCGGCCCAGAGATGGGCTGTTGTCAAGATGTGACGGCCATGGAGATGGACAGAACCTTTTACGAGGGGTGCTGTTGCGCTGTCAGATACAGCTGTGGATGCCATGTGGACAGAGACTTGCATTTAAACCCTGGGGCAGCTGAGTGAGGCAATATAAATTGGCTAAAAGCAAGTAAAATAGTGAACAAACTCATTTAGCATCGAAGGTTTTATTTCTCTTTAAGGTCCCTTCAATAATGTTGCAACAATCTGAGTGTCAGTGGCAACAACAAGCATTTGTATTGGTCGTATTTTGACGTTCACAGGTCTGAAGCTACGGAAAATTTAGTTTATTCCTAAGAGAAACGTGCCATGAGTTCTCTGAGGTCACTTGTATGTGCCATTTAAGAACAAATGTGTCCGTCTTTTTCCTTAATATTACCAACCCAAATGGATCTGTTGCATGAATGTGAAATAGCTGTATAGCACTGTGTGGTGAATTCCATCCACATATTCATATCAGTAGAGTTTACAATCCAGTTCGAAGTGAACCGGGTGGGACAACTCACACAATACTGTAACATGAAGTGAAGAGACATTCGGAGAAAGAAACTCTGTTTTGATGACTTGAGGTTAATAAGTTAATAAGTCCTGATCAAAGTGCCTTCTGAAAATCTGTGTCGAGGCTGCTTTAGTATCCTTCCTGACCTCTGTGTTTCCACACATGCTCACTCTCTCAGCCTCGCTCTCTCCCGGTTCTGAGAATATATTGAATTAGATCACTGACCTTTTTTTTACCACTGGGGCCACATCGGCAGCAATTGGATTACTCTGTGGTACGCGCTACAGTAGCTGTATCTCTATCTGTCTTCTCCCACTTTGACATAACAAGCCAGCAATACTTCTCATAGAGTTCTCTCTCCACTTTTGTCTTCATCGCTTCACTTTTAATTTGTCACCTTTCTGTAACTTATTGCTTTCATGTCTCTGATCCGTACATCCTGTCGTTTCTGCGTGCAGTTGCCGTGGTTGCGCTCTGAGCCGATGGGGCTGTAACTGGTGCGTTCACCAGCACTTGTGCACCCACAAGCCCACCTGTGAGGAGGGGGTGATCATTTACAACCAACACGTAAGTTACTCGGACAGATTGCACAGCGCCCACTGAAGAACCGAGTCCTGTCTGTGCGACCTTTGTCCTCCGATCATGCCAGGACGAATAAATGTGAAGTCTGTACGCTTCGAGATCGGATCTTGCTCGTGTTGGCATCCGATCCGCCAGACCACATGCCGTTCTACGGTTAATAAATTGACCACCTGTAGGTCTCCTTCATCTTCCCCACACATGGGAGTTCATCTCCAGAGGAGTGCAAAGGGAAGAGAGGAGGAGCACTGAGTCCAGTTTAGATCCTGATGATGAAAACATTCCATGATTTGGCTGCTTAAAAGCAAAATAACAGAATTTTATTGTGAAGAATTTATACGAAATTAAACATGCTTTTTTTTAGTGGCTATTCTTCAATAAAAAAAATCTAATAATACTGCAGGGCGGAAGAGTAAACATCAAAATAAGGATTTACAGGAAATGATGACGAGCCAAAGGGTTAAATTGTCAAGAAAGTAAAGTTTTCTGATGCGCGTTGCCGCCCCCAGAGGAATGACGTGAAACTATTGGCTGGACTCATATTTCAGGAAAACATCATTCATATACCTTTTTAATACACATTCTCCCCCTTTCATTCAACAGCTGCACAACAGTCACTTTAAGTTCTGAGATAAAACGATATCAAACAAACAAAAAGCTTCTTGATGTTTTTTTAAATAAGAGCACTCAAGTAGCCATTGCTCTGCATGTGTCATAAGCAGCAGTAACAACAGGTCATGTGTTTAACATCACATTTAATTTCAGTTATTCTTTTTTTCTATTTCCCTACGTCAATTTGTGTTTATTATTTCCGTCTCACCCTCATGTCCTCCCCTCCTCCCCCAGTTTAAACTCCCCACCTCGGCTCCTCCCACAACCAAACTCATTAAAGTCATCACAACAGACTCGACCAGCACCACGACAACCACCACAACAACCCCCGTTACCACAACAACCATCGTCACAACAACAACCATCCCTACGACAACAACGACACAAGCTCCTATCACTGTGGCAACCACTCAGAAGCCAACCACACTTCCTGCACCCACGACCACGACCACAACCAGCCTTGAGCCAACCACCATTTCCCCTCAGCCTGCCACCGTCCTGCTATCCACCACACCAGCCCCCACTCCAACTCCGCCCCCAATGGTCACCACCGGGATGGAAGAGGAGACTGAAGCGGGAGAGCTTTTTGATGACACAGAAGTTGCCGCGGCCACACCTACTGTCGTCATGGCAGCCGCGGAGTTGGTACCAGCTACCGCGGCTGATGGTCTAAGTGTAGATCTGGACACTGTGGTGCCTTTGATCATCCCGCCCCACCAAACAGATTCCTACCCCTTGGAAGTGGTGACGAAGTCACCCCCGAGCGACACCCAGGAGGCTGAGGGAGCTCTGAGCCTGTCGGAGCCTCCCACCATGGCCTCATCTGGCTTCTCCCTGCCCACGCCCTTTCCTGTGGGCGAACCTGGGAACTCCGAGCCCCCCCTCTACCTGGACCTGACCCTGACCCCCACCCTGATGCCCACACAAGACTCCCAGACTGAGGCAGGAATCCCAAGCGCTGACCCTGAGGAGCTCCTCGGGCCAAAAGAAGAAGAAGAAGAGGACATCCACGCAGAGAGCGCCGTCCAGTCAGAAAACGACACTGCCACATTTTCCGCGTCCACCGTGTTGTCAGGTGACGGGGAGGTCGACCCCGCCCCCCAAACATACGCCCACCTGCTGGATACTGACTCAGAGCTGGACTACCAGTATGATCCAGCTGACGCCTTCCTTCCGGTGAGTTCAGCCGCCCTCCTCCTTCTACCGCTACTTCTTCTCAAAGCTTCAGCAACCTCCCAGCGCTCCCGGCTCCTCACTAGAGTCTACTCCTGCCCTTGGTTCCCTGCTCCTCCTTTACTGTCTGACACCTGCATTCCTATTCCTGTTTTTTCTTTTGCTCCCAAGAAAAACTGTTGTTTTTTTCACATTTCCAGTTCCATATTCATTTTTTTAAACTCACTTTTTGTAGGTTTTCCGCTGTGTGTTTACAGTGAATTAAAGCGAGATGACAGTTACATTCACATCATCTTTTCCACACTCCTGTCTGAACAACTTTAAAATTATGATTATTTCTCATCAATATTGTGATTGTGATTACTTTATGTAAGATATCGAACAATTAAAACCACAATTTGATCTCGTTTCTACATGAATAGAATCAGATCAATTAATGTAGTTGCGTGAGTTAACTAGTCCATCGAATTACACTTGGGGAGGAGCAGCTGCAGTGGTCTGGTCTAGATCCTTTCTTTCTAACTTTTCAAACTCGTCTCCAGTCTCTCAATCGAGTGACATCACTTAAGGACATTTATCAAACTTCACACAGCTCCTTGTGGATAAACGTAAGGCTTAAAATTTGCAGTAATACTCACCAGTCACCAGTAAACACATCAATGTGAAGAAGAATTAAAAAATGTGTAACTTTGGCGCCATGATTCCAAAAAGAAACTTTGGCACACAGCTGTGCTCTCTTGAATTGTCAAGTTGTTCAACAAGTAAACTCATGCGGTCAGAATAATTTGGCGATTAGTACTTTCTTTCTTTTTTATGACATGTTCAAGTAAACAGTAAGTGTTCGATCTGCAGCATCACCGTGCCGCCTCACTGGAGGAAATACGGTGCTTAAAAGTGAGTGGCTTGTGTGTTTATTCTTTGCGTGTGTTTATAGGGGGACGAGGGCTCCTATGTCAGCTGGGGTTCTTCTGCTTGTCCCTGCGTCGAGAAGGTCCAGGGTTCATCACTGCTCCCTGTCAGAGTGGAGAGGAAGATCACCTTACTGGCCCGCAACCTGCATCTCTACCAGGTAGACCCCCCCCACACACACACACACACACACACACACACACACACTGTCTCTCTCAGCCTCAGCACATGTCAAAGATGATTCCATCTGCCTGGCTGGTGATCTCTTCACTAAACACTCTTTTTTTGTGCGCGCAGGATACGGAGCTGGACTATGAGTGTGTGCTGGTCATCGAGGGACAGACGGTGGTGGTGGACGCCTATGTGGAGACTGATGACATGAATCCATCCAACTTTGACATCACCTGTCAACTACACCAGGTAAACAAAAGAACAAAGTGGCATCCCTTAAGATTTCCGTCTTGTTGATTTACTGGTGGGAGGGCATTGACCTCCAATGGTTAAGGTTAGGCATTGACCTCTAATTGTTGAGGTTAGGCATTGACCACCAATGGTTAAGGTTAGGCATTGACCTCCAATGGTTAAGGTTAGGCATTGACCACCAATGGTTAAGGTTAGGCATTGACCTCCAGTGGTTAAGGTTAGGCATTGACCTCCAGTGGTTGAGGTTAGGCATTGGTCTTAAATGGTTGAGGTCCTAAAACAAAATGAAACTATCTTTTGTCCAGTACACATACTCTGCTCCCGTGGAAGAATACAATGCCATGGTGTATGTGAAGAGGAGGGACACCTTTCATGTGGACAGCTCTCCTGATCTATACGGTGAGATTAAGTACATGTTTTTATCCACTCGGCATACTATTATTATCCTCTGGGAGTCTTCTCTCCGAAGACACTTAATATCAACACACTTGTAACACTAACTGATGCTCCTCTCTGTCTGCTCTGCCCTCAGTGACTCTGTACAACTGCGCTGTGGGCCGCTCCGACTGCAGCCGCTGCCACACAGCCGACCACAAGTACGGTTGTGTGTGGTGTGGCGGCGCTCAGGCCAGCTGCTTGTATTCAGAGTCGTGTAGCGAGCCTGTACAGCAGACATGCCCCGCCCCCGTCATCCACTCCGTGAGTACTGCCCTTTGACCTCTTTGGCCTTCATTTGTATTCAATATTTGAGCTACTCACTGCCACGATAAGTAGAGCGCTGTTTAAGAAATACATTGACGCTTATTACTGGAGAGACATCCAGAAAGGTTCTAATTAAATGATGCTTCCTGCTGACTTCCCTCAGATTGAGCCACTCTCTGGTCTGTTGGAAGGCGGCACCATGGTGACCATCTCAGGCTCCAACCTGGGCCAGAAGGCTGAGGACATCCTCCACTCGGTGTCAGTCGCCGGGATTCCCTGCACTGTCATCCCCAGCCTCTACGAGGTCTCCTCCAGGTACACACCGGCTGAGCATGGAAGAGCTGTGAATTGAGCATAATCTACAAAACATACTTAAGTATAACAAATCGAGAAAGATAAGACAAAACTACTTAAAGGATTAATGTGAGTAACTGCTTAGAAAGAAGAGCTGCAACATTTTGTTGATCCACAGAAAATAATATAACATGTTTTGGTGACCCATCAACTACATACAAAGTTTTCAAAAGGCAACTGACAGAGAGAGACTTGGATCATATTTCATTATTTTATCAATTTTGATAATTAAACACCGGATCATAAAGATAAAAATGTGAATTTATCCAACAATCGGCCTCAGCTGTACTTTGTGTTGACTGATTATTAACTAATTAAATGATAACTTGCTGTTTACTTTAAACTATTTACAGTTCTTCCAATGTGTATAGTTTACAATTTATTGATGATCTTATTTACATTTTTTTAAATTTGCACTCCTTACTTTACACTGCAACTGATGCACAACAATTTCCCTCTGGATAATTAAAGTGTCTTATCTTATCTTAACAAATAAATGATACGGGTCCTCACGGGTCCTTCCTTTATCAGCTTAACCAAACATTTCCAGGATGTATGCCTGACTCTGTGTTATTATGGTCTACTATGTCTGCTCTCCAGGATTGTCTGCAGAACCAAAGCCAGTGGTGGAGAGAAGGTGGGCCACATGTCTGTAAAAGTGAGCGGAGGAGGGTTTGGCCTGTCCAGTCAGACTTTCAGCTACCAGGTACTTTAGATTACATTCAGTTCTGGTAGAATACTGTATGTGAGGTTGTGTTGTTGAATAAGCAAATAACTAAAGCATACAACAAATAAACGTTGTTCCTGTCCTTCCTCTCAGGACCCATTTGTGATGGGGGTGTCTCCTGAAAGGGGGCCCAAAGCCGGAGGGACGACCCTGACGATAATCGGACGAAACCTGTTAACAGGACGTCCCTCTGACCTCACCATCACTGTGGGAGGAGTGCACTGTAACATGTAAGACACACACACACACACATAGAAGTTAACATTATTTATTGGTTAAATAATTGTCTGTTGATTCAAAGTTGGCTTTAATGAAGCTGAATGTTCTGCTATTTCTCTGCGTCACCATAAAGACTTCTTCAGTCAGTGTGACCTTTAACCTCCTTGAGCCGGAAGGGGGGCGGTAGATAAGAGACCATGCCACTCTGGGGTCACTGAAAAATCGTATCATTATTTCATGTGTCTCTCCTCAGTGTGTCGGAGGTGAGGATTTCCAGTGTTCAGTGTGTGACAGGCAGCAGTAATAAGACCAGAGACCAGCGGGTCACCCTGCATTACGGCAGCAGCCTGCGGCACCTCCACACCACCGCCTACCGTTACACCCACAACCCCAACATCACCCACGCCACGCCGGCAAAGAGCTTCCTTGAGTGAGTCCGACCTCCATCTCGCAAAACTGCGCAGCTCGCTCCTCTACTTCGAAAGTTGTTGGGTGCCAACGGTGCCGTGGAATTTACTCGTCTGCTCTGTCTGTTCAGCGGTGGTCGGCTGATCTACGTGTCGGGCCACGACCTGGACGTGGTGCAGGAGCCCCGGATGGTGGTGACCGCCTCTCCCTTCGGGTCAATCAGCCAGAATAAAAGGAGGAAGCGGGGGAGGAGGAAGAGGAGTGTGGAGAGGACTCTGCGGAGGCCAGCGAGGATGGTCCCTGAGCCTATATGCCCTAAAGACCCGCTCTGCTCCGTCAAACAGGTCCGTGTGCGTTGACACAGCCTAAAAGGTTCATAAGTTTCTTCATCTATTAACATTATTTTTCTGCTCCCTACCCATCTCACCAGTTCACGGAGCGCTGTGAGGTGAACTCCTCCTCCCTGATCCTCTGCCGCTCTCCTAAGGTGGACTCCTCCTTCCGGGGGTCAAAGGTCACCGCGGAGTTCCTGCTGGACAACCTGCGCTTCGACTTCAGCAGTCTGAACTCGCAGACCTTCAGCTACGAGCCCAACCCCATCCTGCGGCCCCTGAACCAGCAGGATCCTTTGAAGGCCTACCGCTACAACCCAGGCAGCTTCATCCAGCTAGAGGTCAGAGGAGAGGCGGGGGCAGGCCGGCAGCTCTGGGAGTAGTGGTTTGATGAAAAGAAGGTGTGCCAGTATCGTCACTTTGGCACATTTTTATTTTCTTTAAGCTTGCAACAGGTTGCGTTTCTGAGTCGTATTATTGTTGGTGCTGCTGTCACAAAGACAACCTTTGGTTTTCTTCAGAGCCGAGCAAAAACCAACAACAGCTAGCAGCCCAAAGCAAGAACCAACCGTTAAAATCCCAGTTTGTACTTGAAACCTAGATCCCAGAAGTAGTTTGTGTTACTTCCTGATCGAGCCGAGTCGAACTCGCGTTTTGTCCACCTTCTGTCATTTCTACGACCTAGGGAAGGCTACTGGAAGCTATTTTGTTGAGTTGCCACTTGAGCTTTTATTGTGAAAGGTAAGAACAGAAGGAGTGTAGCTGTAGTGCGTTGCCATTGACAAGGTGGGAGGTAATAGATAGTGTGCCATTGTGGTTCAGACTGCGGAGCCTCCATGTTATTATGTTATTAGCTGGTTTAATATAGGGGTAATTGAACGACTGTCCCCTTCCTCTGTGCTGTAAATGGAGCCTTGAGGCAATAAATTAGAATGGAGGCAGACGGAATAACATTTCACTTCTCGGGAACCAGTCTAGACGCAGATGGTGTCATTATGCTATAGCCATTGCACAGTGCAATTTACCATTTACTTCATTATACGTAAAGAAAACATCCATTAACAATAACTAATTAACGTGTACATACATTTAACATGTTAACACGGGAACACCTACTGAATGTTATCATGGTGATGTTTAGCATGTTATCATGAACATCCAGCTGAGGCTGCTGGGTATTCTGGAGATGTCCAGTCATGAACTTGTCATGTCTGCTTATACATATGCCACAAACTCATTGCCGATTCATCCTCTGGTGACCATGAGTGTTTGTTTGCACCAAATTTCATTCCGTTTATCGGATATTTCTGACTAAAAAACATAGAAAAGTGTTAACACAGTGCTTTTATTCAGTGCTGTAATTCATTAATTCACTACTACTAGTTGTGCAACGGACAACTGTGGTTCTGTACGGATCCCCGCTCACGGTTTGGCACACGTGTGTGCATCGAGGATTAATTATACAGTTTAACGGGAAAGTTTTACTGCCGATCGTTAACCACCTATATTTAGCCGAATATGAGATCAGGACATCATTTATGCTTTTACGGTCTGTCATCTCTGATAATGTTACATTGTTAACAACCAATCGGTGTTTACATTGACTGTTACATGATGTGTTCAGGCTCTGCTCAGAGAAAGTGAGTATTGGGTGATGGTAACTTGTAACGTTATCATGATTTGTTAATTTGTAAAATGTAGTGTTGAATAAATCCATTAGTTTGAAGGAGATGTTTTCACTGCAACATAAATATATATTACAGATGAAGTATTATTAAAACTACAAAAGAAGATTACAAAATATACATAAAGAATGGCTATAACAAAGTATAATAACATTTAGAATGTCTGATGGTTTACAGACTTCAGAGCAGTTTAAATTATATTTGTGACGGTGGCAAATGGAATAATACGGATCATCAAAGAACGACATTTCGTATCAGTGTCAAGAAAACGTGATCAGGTATCTAAAAGTTATATTTGCTTCCATTTTTTATTTTGTGCTGATCCGCTCCGTGACTGATGCCTGAGTTCTATGATCCGTTGCACCACAACAGGCTTGAGTTTTTGAGTTTCAGCTGTGGTGTCCGTCAGAACAACAACTTATTATAGTGAATCAAACTTTTGAGAGCAGTCGTCACAGGGAGAGATGTCAGTAAACAACTAAATCCATATTGTCTACTTTCAAATCTTTTTTTGTACGTCCTGAACAACTGAAAGTGAAAGTAAAAGATAAACTTGAAGTTCCTGCTCTGTCTGCTCTCAGGGGGAAAACCTGGACCTGGCCATCACTAAGGACGAGGTGGTGGTGCTGGTTGGGGAGGGTGTGTGTGCCGTTAAGACCCTGACCAAAAACCATCTATACTGTGAGCCGCCGCCTCAGCAGCCGTCACCGGGACCCAACGGCAAGAGGCGCGAGGGCTCCGACATCCTGCCTGAATTCACAGTGAGTCTGTGCTTTTCACTTTGGAAAAAATGTATGTTTCCTTGAGCATGTGACATGTCAAGAACTGTGTGAGGACGCTTCTATGTGTGTGTGTGTTTCAGGTCCAAATGGGCAATCTGAACTTCTCCCTGGGTAAGGTTCAGTATGACGACCTCAGCCTGGCCACCTTTCCCCTGGAGGCTCAGATTGGAGTTGGGGTCGGGGCGTCCATCGTAGCCCTCATCGTCCTCATCATCGTGCTCATTTACAGGTCGGTGTGGGGACCGTGTGTTTCTGTTTTTTGCCTGTGTAGCCGAGTGTAGAAAAAGAAGGACACATAACCTGATCCATTGATAAGTTGGTTAACCTGATAGTGATCCCACAGAAGATACTGGTATCATATGAAACTAGACGAGCCGATGAAGCCACAATGTCCTCATAGCCTGTCGGGAAGGAGACCAAATAATGCTCCATATTTTGGTGAGGGAAGAACTGCATGACCATATTCACAGGTTCCCTTGACCTCCAACCTCAAGATATGAGAATGAAAATGGGTTATATGGTTCCCATGAGTCTCTCCGCCCACTTTACATTTCATTTAGCTGACACTGTTATCCAAGCGACTTCCATTCATGCACCGTAGACACAGCTACGAGTGTCTGGGTTAGGTGTCTTGCTCAAGGACACATTGACTAGGGCCAGCAGAGGCGGGTGAACCGCTGATCTTCTGATTGAAAGACGGACCTGCAGACGGACTCACAGTCGCCACACACGCCACTCTTTATGGTCATCACGTGCAGTTTTCCGTATGCGCTATAGTTGTTTTTTTAGCCTTTTCTAAAACAATGAATTTTATACATTCCTGTATACTGGGGTCTCTAAACATTTTTTTGAATTGCATAGTTAAATTGAGTTTGACTAGAAAGCAGAGACTCTTGTGTATCCAATGAGCTCAGTTGTACTCATGTCCTCATAGGAGCCATTTCATTGGAAAGAGACTCCTGACAAAATGACCTGTTGTGACCTTTACAGTGATCACACACACACAAGCTAGATACCAAGAGCATTCAGAGGATATGTGGATTCCTAAACAATATTGATAATATAAGGGTTTCTGAGCCGTTTCCACACCAGACATCCTCGCATCCAACATGCAATTCTTGTAGAAAATCTCCGAAAGTCGTAGAAACCAAATCGTAGCATGAGTTTTTCATTCCAACTGCCTGGATGGAGTTCTGAATATCCAGCCAAACTGGATTTAACAATCTAAAGTAGGCAATAGAACTCTTAATGCTAAGAAATCACGAGTATGTGTGTTAGCCCCTTAAACAAAAAAGATGTTGAATCTATGACACATATTTCCTGTTTACATCTCCCAGAGCATTATGGGAACAGCAGGATCAGGGTCATCACCTTTGGGTGTTACCTAATCAGACCGTGTTTCCAATCGGACCCCTGCGATTAACCCTGATCTTTGGCTGGTGGGGGTTTGTTGGGTCAAATTACTTGAGTCAACCCTTTTCACAACCTCACTGGATTCCCACTAATCCAGTGTGAACTGGTACGACTTGTCCTCGGTTGTCTATCCCCACCTGACCCTCTGCTCCTGTCTCTGTTGCTCTGCCTCCCCTTTCAGGAGAAAGAGTAAGCAGGCGCTGAGAGACTACAAGAAGGTCCAGATCCAGCTGGAGAACCTGGAAACCAGCGTGAGAGACCGCTGCAAGAAAGAGTTCACAGGTAAAAGAGAGCGCTGAGGAAGGAAAGAGAGCCAGCTGGTCTGGAGAGGAGGGCAAGAGACGGAAGAACGAGAAAAGTTTGTTTTACTCTGCCGAGGTCAACAGATCCGCTTTGTTTTGGCACTGGCCACACTGCGATTACCCCGTTACATCACGCCTCCAGGATGAAATGTTCCTCTCATCCCACACGGCTGCTACAGAGGAGTTTAATTTTAGCCAGCGAGTGTCAATATTTACCAGCTCCGGCATCCCAACACAGTTCCCAGTACCCACTTTGAATATAACATTTAGTTGAGGCTGAACACCAAAGGGCTTGTCGCGACACCTTCTGATCTTTCACTCCTCTTCCTCCTCCTCACTCAGATTTGATGACTGAGATGATGGACATGTCCAGCGACCTGGTGGGCTCCGGCATCCCCTTCCTTGACTACCGGAGGTACGCCGAGCGCATCTTCTTCCCCGGCCACCGGGAGTCTCCGCTGAGGCGAGACCTCGACGTCCAGGAGTGTCGGAGGCAAACGGTGGAGCAGGGCCTGGTGCAGCTGTCCAACCTGCTCAACAGTAAACTCTTCCTCACCAAGGTAGTCGTCGCCACAGATGGCCTCGTGAGACTTTCAAGTCGCCGCCGACGCTTCCAACACGGGGTTAATCTGCCGCTCTGCTCTTTGCTCTCAGTTCATTCACACTCTGGAGAGCCAGCGGACTTTCTCTCCCAGAGACAGGGCCTACGTGGCCTCCCTGCTGACGGTGTCGCTGCACGGTAAACTGGAGTACTTCACCGACATCCTCAAGACACTCCTCAACGACCTGGTGGAGCAGTACGTGGCCAAGAACCCCAAACTGATGCTGCGGCGGTAAGGAGAAGAGGTCATAGGTCAAAGGTGTTTGAAAGATGCCCAGCAGGGATTCAAACTGTGTTTCTTCTCTGCAGAACGGAGACGGTGGTAGAGAAGCTGCTGACCAACTGGATGTCCATCTGCCTCTACGCTTTCCTCAGGGTCAGTCTAAAAAATAATCTCTGTGAAAAATGTTACGTTATTTTCAGGATTGGAGCCAGACGTAAACTTTTGATGATAATAGGATACCTAAAACATAATTGCCAAGGAAAATAAATCCTTCTGTAGAGCCCAAGTCCTATTTAGTTTCTAATGGGCCCTTTTCACAGCAGCCATTTGACATGTCATTGCAGGTTCAACACGGGTGTAATTGATGACATTTATTCTGGCTCTGTTCCATTTAGATGGGTCAGGGCCCTGTGTGCATGCTGGTTCACTGAAATTACTAAATAAATATATATAAGCTTATTATATTATTGTTGTTTTACTGTGAATACATATAATTCACAGAAGTGGCCTTATGTTAGTTCTTGAAGAACCATAAGGCCACTGGATGGATTTATAGTATTTTTATGTGATTTATCCCTTGAGTCATTTCCCAGTGCAACTTTTAAATAGCAGATGAGCGCGCAGTACAAAGGTTAATGTACTGACATCTGAAGTGCGGAGGGGAAATTTCCCCAGAAAGGTTCCCATGCAGGGGAAATGGTGTTTAAAAAATGTTTTTAAAGCCTGTGTCCACCAATTATGATGAGTGGCAGTAGTTAATGAATTTCCTGATTGACTTTTTGTAGAATATAAACTTTTCAGCCTCTTCAGCACAAAGTTGCAAGTCACTGGTTTAAAGAATGTCCCTGTCATTGAAGACCTTTGTTGTCTCCTTGTAGAGGGTTGGGCCAGTGCTCATTGACTTTAGTGTGTGTGTGTATTTGTGCAGGACTCAGCGGGGGAGTCTCTCTACATGCTGTTCAGGGCCATAAAGCACCAAGTCGATAAAGGACCGGTGGACGCTGTGACCGGCAAGGCCAAGTACACCCTCAATGACAACCGCCTGCTGCGAGAGGACGTGGAGTACAAGACCCTGGTGAGGAGCCCTCTGACTTCAGACCAGATGATCGTTTCCATCTAATTAAAGAGTCCCCGACTGTCACTGCAACCTTCAGGCAGTTTCCTTCCATGATCTCACCCCTCTTTTTCCTCTTCTCTCACAGACTCTGAATGTTTTGGTGCAGGGCGGCGCAGTGAACGAGAGCCAGCCGCTGCCCTCCAAAGTGCTGGACTGTGACACCATCACACAGGTGAAAGAGAAGCTGCTGGACCAGGTTTACAAGGGCACCTCCTTCTCCCACCGACCCCACGCGGACTCGTTGGACCTGGGTAAGAGTGCATTCACACAGTCACACGCCGGAGGATGAAAGGGAGCAGTGTGTAGCATTTAGTGGCGGCTAGTGGTTTCAGATTGCTACCAGCTGAATACACCTCCTCTGACCCCTTTGTTTCCAGGCGTGTAGACGACCACAGTGGTCTTCAGGTAACACCTCAACCTGAGAGGCTTTCTAGAGTTATGACACAGTTATGAATACTGTATTCCATTTATACTAAGACATTACCCTAAATCTTAAACTTTGGCCCTTTTTAAATCCAATCAACCTTTATTTTATCCATACTTATAGGTCTGAAGGTTTTGCAGTTAAATGAGAAGTTATGAATGGTTCACTTGCCTGCAACGTTTTCTTTTCCATTTGTTGAGCTGTGGCACCCCCTGCTGCCCAACAAAAATAAATACAAGGACAATCCAAACAAAGGTCTTTTATCCAAGTTCTCACCGCGTTAAATTATGAATGTGTGCTGTTAATACAGCAGCAGCAGGAATAAATACTGGAAAAGCACCTGCCAGTGTGTCTGCACATATTCCATCGTGAATATATTACATTTCGTGAGACTTTTAACTGTTTAGACACTCCGTGCTGACCCTCTGGCTGCTGTCTGTTGTTCAGAGTGGCGCTCTGGTGTTGCCGGTCATCTGATTCTGTCAGACGAGGACTTGACATCAGTGCTTCAGGGCAATTGGAAACGCCTCAACACGCTGCAGCATTACAAGGTCAGAGGTCACGCTCCACTAACACTATCACTATTTTAAACCCCTGAAGGGGGGGTGTGGTCTAATGTATATTGAAACTGCATACTTTGTGTTTTACATCAGGTCCCAGACGGTGCAACGGTAGCGCTGGTCCCTCGCAACACCAAACACATTCACCATGACAACCACGACTACGTGGCAGGAGAGAGTGAGTTAACATGGGAACAGCCTTATTGTAAATAATAAATCTTCTCACGGTGATCAAACTACCCCCTTAAAACCATCAGAATCCTAAGCAACCACCTCTCCACATGTACAACTTGAACAGTAACATTCTGGCGGTGACCCTTAATAGTCGACTCTCCAACGATGCAATCTAAGGAGCCATCCAGGAGACCGTCAAACCATGTCACAATGTTATGAAACAAAGGGTCGTTCCATTCAGGCTATAGGGGTGTGCTGAATGTCTGATTCTACATATAATTACTTTGTTTCTCTAAATGCATCCTGATATATAGCCTTTGTGATACATATTGAAAGTTACAGTCACTATCAGCACCTTGAAGATGACCTCAGAAAGGCTGAATGACAACAACACACGTCTGCCATTTCAAAATCACACCATACTGACTGTCCTTCACTTCTGTCCTTCCCTTGTCTATGTCTGATTAATACAGACACACACAGCCAGCACTGTCCTTTATTCTGAGGCAGCAGCTGAGCAATAGTCACATGTACCTCAGCAAATCATGTTGTTGCTATTACTGCTTCTCTATAGAGCAATAAAGCTCAACGAGCAAATCAAACAAAACATGGTTCCAGTCAGTCGGTGTGAGGCAAGACTTGACCAATAAGATTGAGCTACCTAAATTTTGAGCTGGGGGACACGCCCTACGACTCATCGTTTGTAAAAGCAGCAGAAATGATTAAACATGCCGTACTTGTGCTGTTTGATGTGAGCTTTCTGTATATGAGATGGGGAAGCAGAGCCCCACTCAGTCCGTGAGCTGTACGAAGTAAAGTTTTGGGATCATTGACCTTTTGCAGAGACTCCGATGCTGGAAGATGCAGATGAAGGTGGAGTGCGGCTGTGGCATCTGGTGAAACCCAGCGAGGAGCCTGAGCTGCCCAAACACCGCCGAGGCAGCCTGAGGGAGAGAGAGAGGGCCAAGGCCATCCCTGAGATCTACCTGACCCGCCTGCTGTCCATGAAGGTACACACACACACAAATACATACTTGCTTATATTTGGAATGGGGATCGACATTTGGATCCGCCTTGTCTAGACACATATACACATACATGCACACAGGTGTCCTTCAATCAGAGGATCGGCAGTTCGATCCCTGGCTCCGCTAGTCCATGTCAATGTGTCCTTGGGCAAGACACTATTCTGTGTGAATGATCTCATGTCGTTTTAAAAGGGCTTTGAGTGGTCTGAAGACTAGAAAAGTAACTAGTCAGTGGCCCTACACTTTGAACTATGACACACTAGCTTCCCCTCTCACGTCAGTTTGGCCCGTGTCAGTTTTCGCTGATTACATGTGTAATAAACTTTCTAAATAAACTTCTATGTTCACAGGAAAGGTTTCCGTTCATTACAGCCTACAGTCTCTTCTTAAAATTCAGTTTTTAATGCTACCTGCTTGGTTTAGGCAGCAAAATTACTTGATTAGTTTAGAAAAAGATTGTTTGTTACATAAACTAATCTGTTTGTTCCAGAGCTGGTGTTAGTTAAGTACTCAGTTCACTTTAATTATGTTAATGAACTCAGTCCATGTTTACTTTAATTCACACGGGACACGAACGGTAGTCTCCTGGGTCAAAGTCTTGTTCGGTTGACCCTTCAAAAACTCGCTTACCGTCTAATAATGACACAGATCGATTTACATTGGCTAGCTGACAGCCCGGCACTGGGTCATTTACACACTATTAACATACGTGCATTATTAAGATGATATCAATATGTCTTTGTCGTCATCAATACCAGGATATAGCGACTCCCGAAAGCCGCCCTAGTGTGCTCATTGTTGCACACTGACCCCATCTGACTCACCTCCTTCCTCCTCTTCCTCACACTCTTCAGGGGACGCTGCAGAAGTTTGTAGACGATCTGTTCACAGTGATCCTCAGCACCAGTCGCCCCGTCCCGCTGGCTGTCAAATACTTCTTCGACCTGCTGGACGACCAGGCGGCAAAACACGGCATCACCGACCCGGAGACAATACACATCTGGAAGACCAACAGGTACAGCATGGACACACAAGGAAGAGAGGCGGAGGGATGTGTCCAGGGGTTCAAAGAGATATTGGATCTGCTTTTAATGAAGGCACAATTGTTTTTCATGTTTGAAATACTGAATGTGGGTGGTGAGTCCACAGGGTGGCTGCTCCACCAGGATTAATGCATTTGTTCCCTCTGCTTCTCCAGTCTCCCACTGCGTTTCTGGATCAACATTGTGAAGAACCCCCAGTTCATCTTTGACGTCCAGGCGTCGGACCACGTGGACGCCGTGCTGTCTGTCATCTCCCAGACCTTCATGGACTCGTGCACCATCGCTGAGCACAAGCTGGGACGGGTGAGGCCGGATGGGAGCAAAGCAGTCGCCTCATGCTCGTCAGAACTGAGAGAGGATAGATTATTTCAGATTGCCGTTTGGGCTTTTTCCAATAAACAAATGATTGAAGAGAGTATTGTTTCTTGACTTTTCCCTTCTCCTCTCTTTGGTTCTCATCCCCTCTTGTCTTTCTGACCAGGACTCTCCCATCAACAAGCTGCTGTATGCGAGAGACATCCCCCGCTACAAGCAGATGGTAGAGAGGTGGGTTCAGTTTGAATTAAAGCTCCTTTAATACTGTGACCTACAGCAAATACTATTTCTGCATTTTGGAATGTTCTGGTATGCATTTCTCTAATATACATTGAATAAAGTGATTGTATTAAAGTTAACACTTTCCATTATTAAGAAACTTATGATGCGTTATCTGTTTTTTAATACTGTATAGCAGGGGTGTCAAACTCATTTTCACCGCGGGCCACATCAGCGTCATTGCCGCCTCTTAAAGGGCAGGAAACACTTAATAAACTCCTCGAACATAGTTAAATAATTCTCTTTGCATTCGATTATTGTTTATTTGAGTGTAGAAATATTGTACATAAGAAAATGTCTCTTATATTACAACACAAATCCATTTAATTTGAAACCTCCAAAATAAAAGCATGGGACACTTTTCTTCAATTTCTTTAGGAAAAGGGGATCACATGTCTTTCAAGCCGTCAGGGGCCACATAAAATGATGCGGCGGGCCGGATTTGTGTTTGACACCTGTGCTGTATAGCTATAAGCACTCATAAATATTAATTATGTTTTAACAATCATAACACTATAAAGCATGTTTTAATGACTAATAGGGTCAAGTATTATAGTACTTAATAACTATTGGTCCCTCACTGTTTTTCAATTATCATGAGTTAAATATAATCCCATTAAAATGCATTATAACAGTGATTATGATGCATTATACAAAGATTCAAATGTATCTTGATTCTTTTTGTAATGCATCATATCCACTGTTACAATGCATTAAGTAAAGCGCAGAAATATAATTAGAAATGTGAAATACATTTTCCATTTACTCAAAGCAAACAATAACCACTTTATAATGTATAACAAAACTGATTCTACTGCATTGTAAAATGATAATAATGTATTGCATCTATGGAGATTATCCATGCAACTACAAAATGTCCGACTATCAATCAAGAAGTATTATGATACGTATTACTCATGAAATGCTTCATAATAAGCTATACAATTATACTATAAGTAGATTATAACACATTATGAGTAATTGGCTCATTTTCTGCAGGTACTATGCTGACATCCGGCAGACCATCTCAGCCAGCGACCAGGAGATGAACTCTGCTCTGGCCGAGCTGTCCAGGGTGAGTGAGCCTCACCTCAGAGGGGAGCGGTCCACAGACCCAGAGGTGGACGTCTAACCAGCATGCTTTGTGTTTCAGAACTACGCCGGAGAGCTGAACTACCTGGTCGCACTGCACGAGCTTTACAAGTACATCAACAAGTACTACGACCAGGTGTGTGAATCGCTTAGTCTGACCCAACAGCGCATCGTGGTGCAACCCGGAGATGATGTGATGGTGTGCACAGTGAAGTCTGCTCTACAGCACTCGTTTGTGTTTACACTGAATTCTGAATGTCGGTGGTAGATTTTAAATCCCTCAATATGTCGATGAGGAGTTTACACCGGCGTAAGGGTGGTACAGGTGGTTATTACAACAACAAAATAAAAAATCCGGATTTACAGGAAAAATCTAGATAGTCTCTCAGATTAAAGTGGAAATGTACACACACAGAAAAGCGTCCTCAAATTTACCAAAGAAATATTTCAGGAATCGTGTTTTTTTTGTCACGGTACCACTACTCGTCACACCACGTACAGTATATGTATCATTTCAGGACCGGGGCCTGGCTCAGACTTTACCGTAGTCACTACTTTAGGAGCCACACAACTCAGCTCGGTTTGGCATCAGTTTCTTTCTCATGAAGTCACGACTTTAATCGTAAAAGATTAAAAGAAATAGTTTTGGGGGGTATAGGGTCCCTTCCCATGCTCAGTAATTGATGTATTTCGTTCCCTACAATGGCCGTAATATGCTGCGTATTTTAATTTTTGAGAATGTGTTTTATGTCGAATGAGGAATAAGTAGGTTCTTCTTCAGTCGGGTCATTTACAATGACTTTGTGTTTATTAGTACTTAAAATGGACAATAACAGAGTTCTGAGCCCATCACTTTCCGCCAATTATGATGAGGTCGTTAGAGGTTCACCGCCAGGATGAATTATACGTATTGATACAATACAATGAGTATTACGTATTCAGCAGGTTGCTACTTTTTCTAGTTGTATGTTGTTGTTTTTCCAAAACACCCAAAAATGTGTATTGTGGTTTATGTGTGTTTTTGTTTTATCTTTCATTACATTTCTGCTCACGGGAATAATGCATCTTATGTTTGCGTTTGTCATCGCACTCTCTCCACCCATCACTCGTCTTCAGATCATCACGGCGCTGGAGGAGGACCCCACGGCCCAGAAGATGCAGCTCGGCTACCGGCTGCAGCAGATCGCGGCCGCCGTGGAGAATAAAGTCACCGACTTGTGACAAAGGACAGCACCCACCAGAGCTGCAGCAAACAGAGTGTGCCGGGAAGAGGGGCGGAGCAACTGACGTGCGCCCTGCAGGTTGAACTGAAACGCAGGAGAGCGACAAAGCCTTCCCATTTCAGGAGGAAGGGGTGGAGTGAAGGAGCCGTGTTTTTTTTGGGAGAAACGGCGAGGATCAGAAGTTCCTGTTGGTGTTGACTGAGGATCCATCTGAGACTTCAGTCCAGACACTCGAAGCAGGGCAGCACATGGACACGGAACCAATCTGAACAAAGACGCCTGCTGTCACTGCGTTAACTTTATGAATAGACACGTGGAGGGAAAAGACGTGTCATTTAATCTCTACACAACGTAGCAGCTATTCCAGCTGCAGTCAGCTGATCTGATCTGAAGACTGATTCCAATGTTTCCCCTCGGAGTCCATTTTATTTAGCGGTACCTCTTATGCCTTGTGTGCTTCTCGCTGCTGTATGGTCAGAAGTCATTTCTTTCTTTCTCGTGTGTGTGTGTGTGCATCTCTGCGTGTGTATGTGCGTGTCCCCATATTGCCCTGGTTGTCAACGTACACCTCGCATTGTCACAATTCGGGTTCCCCGTACAAAGTTTTACTGGTTGTTGTATTTTAGATGTTGGCAGCATTCACGACACGTGAGCTTAAATGTTGTGTGTCTCTGAAACTGACACCAACTGGTTTTCAGCCCCTTTTTCTTAAAGCCAATCCCCGAGAGTTAATGAAGTCACTGCCACTCTCTACCTCAGCCTGCTGTGCTGCACCAGACACCGACGCTCCTGACACCGACACTCCTGTGCTCACTTCAGCCAGCCACACAGACCTGCCGTCATTTCCACACACTCACACCTGCTGGATGCTCCATCTGCGGCCATACAGACTTTTCTAGTTCGTTATTTTATTTCCTTCACGTGAGAAATCAGAGCCTGCTCGTTGGAGCGTTGTATTTGGTACTTAAACCCCCGACGGAGTGACAGTTTATTGTGTTTTTCGTTTTCCTGATTTTATACTTATTCATGTGCCTCTAATGTACAAGTCACTGGAAAGATCGAAGAGGAACGAGCAAAAGAAATCCTTCCATAAAGAAACTCAGCGGAGTGGAATCCTAGTGCGCACCGCAGTGCGTTTTATTGTCAGCAATTCTATTTTGTACGTTTTTAAACATTCCTTTTATGTTTTAAATCATGATTCTCCTTGTTCCACTCCAAGCCGAGGCGATGGTACTGGTATTAGTTTGTTTTTTTGTTGTTGGTATTGACATCATGGTCGGTGCACAGTTCTGGTATTGAACACCAGGTGGCACCGCTTCACATGCTGGACGTCTTCATGGCGTTTTGTTTTTGTCAAGTCGAGACAGGTTTTGTATTGATTATGCTACTACTGGTTCAGTGTTGTCACACTGCTCACTTTCAGTCTGAGCACAAACAAAGATGGACATGGCTTCCTATAGAGTTCATAGGGCTGGGTATGGTTGGATATTAGTTGATGCTGGATCTATTACCCCCCCCCCCCATAGTTTCCCATAGCACTGCCTTTGTGGTTGGGGTTAGGGCTTCATTTGGGTTCATATTTAGGTTACACATCGCAGAGGTTCGAGTGAATGCCATGGAAAGTCCAAATTGACAGAGATGACAACTTTGATGCAGTTTGTCAACGCTCAAATCAGTGCTGCGGACACGGTGTAGTCTGTTCTTAAAACGTCATGAGGTTTGATTCCCAGGAATCAGTGACCAAAAAAAAGATGAGGATGTAGCCCTTAGGTTTATTACTACATTACTTAATACACAAGCAACTAATGACTCATGTGAACGGATGGTTTGTCATACACTGTCGGTTGAATATAAGCGTGGAAGCTCAGTCATAATAAAGACAAGCCATTGAGGGAGAACTATAACTGTCGTTAGGCTGTATACATTTGGCGATGTAGAGCAGGCTCTGCAAGGAGCAGTTTTAAGGATGTTTATTATTTTGTGTGTTAATATCATTGTACATACTGACTTAAAAATGTAACAGTAGTGTTTTAACCTGTTTAATAAGAGAAGGCGCACATTCTCACAGATGCTGGTGTAATAAAGTATTCTTTAAATGAGTCCTTGCTCTTGTTCTCATTGAGTTTATCAAGAGGTTCTCGTGAGTTAGTATCATGGGCTTGGAAGACGGCAGGCCAGGGTCCCAGCTGTATTAATCGACAGGATGCCTCTGGTGGTGTATATTGCCTGGGGCCAGATTATCTGATGCCATGCGTGTTCATGAGTCCGAGGTTACCATGGAGACCAGGAAGCTGAGACGAAGACAACCAAGTTACTTTCACAAATAAACCCACTGTATCCTCCTAACAACTACCGAGCGTCACTCGGCTGCAACAACGGGATAACAGGCTAAAAAGTATTATTTCCACATGTTAAAAGAATGGAAATAATTTACATTTTGGGTTTCAGTAAAAAAAAAAACTATTACAAAAAGATAAATCCGTCATAGTTGGAATGAGATCATAAAAACGTCTTCTCGCGTTTATAACAGCGGTGACTCGGGCACATATGCATTATGCATCCGCATGTCATCGCTACATGTTTAATACCGCCAGAAAATCTGCAACACCACACGAGAGGCAGCGCCCGTGTCAACTAACGTGAGGGTCTAAAATGGAGTAACGCTCAATACGTCGGGATCCCACTGAATTTAATTTCTCATTGAACTAGAAATTGTATCCGTAGCAGGTGAACATTGGGACTTCCAGAACCCGAGGGGAAATCTCCGTCTCGTTCCTGCTGTCAAGCCAGCTGCGCAGAACTGGTAACTAAGGGCAACTTGCTGGGCCGAAGCTAGTTGTGTTAGCGGTAGCGGCTAATGCTAATATTAGCTCCTGTTGTGACAGCGGCTGTTGGTACGGACGACTGGACTGGCCTTGATTAACAGGCCGGGCAGCGGTTCTGTTTAAGTCGTGGTGCGGTTTGGGATTCGTATTGGGGGGGAAGCTTATCAGTATAAACGATAGTTCGCGTTGCTAATGTTAGCTGCTTTGTTCGCGATGCTAACGTGAATTGTGTTAGGACGACCATTCATTAGCTATAAGCTAGCTAGCGAAACGTCGTCTGACGTTAGCCTGTTGTGTTTAGCGACACGTTATGTTCTTCTAGCTATATTGTTATTATTAGTATCTGCATATCGACGACTCATAATTATATATATATATGTACAATATAATATGAGCCTGAGGAATAACGCTGAGCATGTTTGAAACTGGATATAACCTAGCTACAAACTAAATAATGGATATCAACTGTGCACCCGAGGTGTATTTGTCATTTTTAGTTGAAGATGGCCAGCGTTATTCTGCTTGATGTGGCTCAGTGCGGAGCATGGCCTTCCGAGTTACTGTGTTTCTTCATTCCAGTCAAGAATGGAGCCAACAGAGCAGTCAGACCCGGACTCCAGCTCTCAGGATGTCAACCCTGTGTTTCTGCAGCAACTGAGAGAGCTGGACATCCCAGAAGAGGCCGCCAAACAGGTGCGACTGAACTGTCACGGTGGGCAACTGGTTCCAGCATTTAGGCCACATCAACATGCAATGATAACTCGGACTGGGAATGTTGCATTTGTACTGTGCTAGCTCTATGGTCAATATGAGTGTCTGCAATAATATAAACATGGATACCTTATGTCAGCCACATTTCCTCAGTTACACCCTTATTTAATGCACACTGTTTGTGCCTATAATATAATCGTAGCTCCCTGGTAGGGATTCATTCACACTGCTAATTACATTTTAGAGTGACAATAAGAAAGTGTACTTTTTACATTGTGAATTACCCCATTGCTGACCTTCAATGATCAATGCTATAGAATTGGAACTCAGCGTTACACAACACCTTCCATGCTGTCGTGTAATGCTAAACCTTCCAACTCACTGCTGTTACATGGAGAATTATTATCTCACGATCAAATACATTAAAATTCTATTGTTCGTGCTGACTGTTTGCGGGGACAGTTTCTCACAGGATTGACTTACTGTCCAGGTCTAGAAGCTTCTCTGAAACAAAAGGGTGACTTATGCTGGATTCACATGGAAACAGGCAAACCGTAAACCGGATAGCATGTCAGTGGACCAAAGCAGGATGGCAAAGGCATTTTATAGCTGCATGTATAGTAATTACTATACTTGTAACTATAAAATGTGACAATGATTAATTCACTGACAAATGATTTTAATTCATATATTTTACTCCATCACCACAGCGACATATCATTGTGCGTGGAACAGACCAGGCTTTTCTTTAATTATTTAAGATACAGACGTATTGCTGTTACATCCAACAGCTTAAAACCACCAACAGTTGAATACCCAAAATACTAATTCAGTATTAACAGAGCAGTGTGATTGAACCAAATAAAAGAAAGGGTTAACTGAATAAATTTATTGCATCAGAAAGAGCTTTAGTGGCCAAGTATGCTTGGACATACAATACATTTTAGTCAATGTCTTAGTTGCTCTCGCATTGCTTAGTTTATCAGCTCAAATGAATGGCAGGCTTTCATTTACTGCTCTGTCCTTTTTTCATTGTTTCTCACCACTTCAGGCCCTTCTACACACACGGAACGTGTCTGCAGAGGAGGCGGCAATGTACTACTTCAACAAGCTGGAGAATGAGGTGCCCATAAGCAATCCTTAGTGCCTACAGGTACACCGTGGTACTTTAGACCTTGTGGAGTTTGTCCAAAGCCAAATCTCAGTCTCTCTTTGGGTCTTCTCTGACCCTCAGGAGGAGGGAGACGATGACCTCATGTTCAAGATGGTGTTCGTGGTGAACATGGACCTTGCCATGGGTGTTGGAAAGGTAAGTCCAATGTGGACTGTGGGATATAGGCTGCGTTCAAATGCACGACCCATCTTCCAGAATGTGTCTTAACATTTAAAAAATGGCTTTACGGAATGACTACATTGCTACCAGTGTTCTGTTATTTCACCAAATGTGTCTGTCTGTAATTTTCCACATTCTTCCAATAATTGATGCCTACCAGGTTCTAAGCTCCTTGCTCTGAGTGGGAGTAGTTTATGCTCCTATCCGTCGCACATAAATGGGGTTTTCATGCAAATAATGTTTTTATCTTGAGTTTGTATTCCAAGAAAAGAGTGATGTGTTTTTTTTTCCAGTGCATAGTTATATTGTTCAAGTTTAAAAAGCACATTTATTTTATCTTGGTCACCAGAGGCACATGACGGTCGTTTAAGATTGACCGATTGCTGCTTAGGTGTGAACTCGGTGCTGTGTGTGTGTGTGCAGGTGGCAGCCCAGGTTGGCCATGCTGCTGTGGGTTTGTACCAGGCTCTACAGGAGAAGAACAGCTGGAGGGAGATGGCGTGGAAGTGGGACCACAGTGGGTAAGGCCTGCACCGTATGTTGGTCGAGATGCACTGAGAAGTTGTGCATTTGTGATGCAACCTGTCATTTAAACAACCACAAGTGGTTTGCAGTGTTTACATGTACATTAAAGATCCTGTCAATCTTTGCCATTTTTACTTTTAGTGGCCATACCCTGTTTCTTCATGTATTCTCTATCTTTGACAATTGATCATTTTATATATTATTAAACACCATGGTACAAATATGGCATGCAAAGTGAGTGTTCATATCTGAAGCTGAAGATTATTTTATTGTCATGGTACAATACACAATGAAATAGAACTTCAGTTCCTTCATGCTACACAAGAAAAGAAAAAACAGTGCATTGCTGTGGTGCATTTTGTCAATTTGCATCTGGAGGAATTTAAATGGAAGCAACCAAAACACACTAGGAACTTCTCTGGCAGATAATATGGCTTGCATGTAAACATTAGTTGACCATCTGAAAAAAATGGTTCCAGCGATGTTGACTGTTTGAGCACAAAGCATCGCCGATGCAAACCAAAAGTCCGTCTCACCGCTATCCTGCACTCTTTCGCCATGCACACCGATCCAGGTCCCTGCAAGATGCGCAACAGTCTGACTTCCTGTTGCTGTGTCTGTTCTGAGTTTGTACTCATGGTCGAATGTTCTTGTAAGTCGCTTTGGATAAAAGCGTCTGCTAAACGACATGTAATGTGTCGGTCTGGCAACAATCACAGTTCATCTCAGTTCTGCTGTCAGCTGAAATCTTACTCCGCTAATGCGTCAGTTCCTGAAGTGTTCATGCATGTCACCCTTTAGTCTCTTGAATTAAATAATAATAATGCTGTCCTTAAATTGTGTCAGGATAGCTGTGCTACATTTTTTTCTTTTCTTACAATCAATGGTCCACCATCTGTGTCTGTGTCTGTGTTCTGGGCTCTCCACACTGCGTTATTTCATGGCTTGCCCTGTAGAATCAGTCAAATTGCTGATCTACACATGTGTTGTATATGCATTGTTTTTCAGCATTTATAATAACATTTATAATAGTTGAATTCATTCAAAATAACATTACTGATGACAAATGTGCATTGTGTTGATACAGAGCCAAGAAGGTGGTGGTCCAGGGCACCAATGTGGCTCATCTACTGGAGCTGCAGGCCCTGGCCATGAGCCTCAGCCTGCCCACGTACCTGGTCCAGGATGCAGGGATGACCCAGGTGAGAGAAACGAGACATTTAAAAAGTTATCTTGTGCTTAAATATCTTTTGGAGAAACATGTAGTTGTCCCCAATGTATAGTCAAATTATTGATACAAATATATCCGGTTAAAATATGTTGTGTCCGTGTTGGCCAATGACATGAAGACGATCTCAACACGATTCCCATTGCCTCTTGTCTTTGGCAGGTGGAGGCTGGGTCCCGCACTGTGCTGGCCATCATGGGCGAGGAGGAGATGGTGAACAACGTCACTGGGAGTCTGAAGCTGCTCTGAGGGGCTCAACCCCACTGTGAAGGCATTGCTCTACAGTGCCACAGTGCATCCAGCAGAGGGCAGCGTTTCCTAGTGGCAGGGAGAGTCTTGGCATGCAAGCTTGTAACAACCTTTAAAAAAAAAAAAAAAAGACCTAAAGAACAAGGGAAAACAAGACATGTCCCAACACCAGAAAACACACCCTCAGCCATTTGTTTCCCTTTCATTCTTTGTCTGAGCCGCTTAGTCGGCCTTTAAGAGCAGGAGGGGAGGGGACCAGTTGTTCACAGGGGAACGAGGCGAAGGCAGTGGAATTATTTTATTTCTTTTCTCAAACAGGCCACCTACTTAGGAGTCTAAAGATTAGATTCTTCATCAATCTTCAAACACATCGAGTCTGTCATCCAGTTTCGGATTTGGCAAAGTAAAATCCTGTATTTTTGGTGGCTGACCAATATTATAATCATTCTTATTTAAGGCGCAGTGTACTGTAGACTTATGCATATTGTAATTATAATTATAGCCATAGCGGATGTAGTATTTAGCCGTTTGATTCACTACTCCTGAGTGAAGATTAACTTATTAACTCATAATATGTGAACACTCATTTTGTGTCTGTATGCAACTATTCTCCCAAAGACCCCTCTCCTCTAGAATCAATAACATTACTCATTGATAAACGGCTATATTTTGTATATATTATGCCCGTTTATGGACATGTAATGTATAATGTGTGGTGTGCCATCCTAAACAGTATGCACAGTTACTGGACTTTGTTATATTGGTTTTTTTTCTCTTTGTGTTAAAGGAAAACAAATACTACTTTTTTTATTTTGTTTTTTTGGACTTATTGGTAGAATTTGACGGTGGGTGAGAAGTTGCGTGGAGCCAAAATGTCATGAAGTAAAGATGTGTGGGGCCCAACTGCATGCACTCTGCCTGTGGTGGATAGTTTACACTTTGTAAGTTGGTCAATTTCCAGCTGGACAGATAATTGTGTGTATAACAATTGTTATGGACCTGGTGAATAGTGCGCACTAATAATCTTAATACACAGAAGACTGTGAGCTGTTGTGTGTCTTATGTCCTCACAAACAAATATATTGTGGGCATGAGCTGCCTCTCCCAGAAGTCTTAGCTTATTGTCAAAGATTTTTAAAAAGAAGGGGAAAGAAGAATGGCAGTGGCATGCACGCAATATGACATGTACATTTGAACAGACCGTCGGAATCCCAAAATTATGTCAATTTGAGTAACATGTCCACACTTTGATACCTCCTATGTTATACAGTCATTTGTGTGAGTGCTTCAGACTATGGAGACAATTAAACATGCCTCCAGATTAAGGAACGAGCATCTTGAATCGTGTTTTTACCTCGCAGCCTTCAACACACACACACACACACACACAGGTCTGCTGGCAGTTGTGGGGGGAAGGGTTGAGCGCAGCCATATTGCAGTGCGCGGTGAAAGGACCGGCCATATGACATCGCCTTTTCACCGCAATAACAATGGCAGTGTTGTGAGTTATGGCCGCTGCCGGGCGCGGGAGTCCGGCTGGTGACCCTCAGTTATCAAACTCGTGACGTTCCGTGGGAAGTGACTGGTGGTCGTGATTGTTTTAAGGAAAACCTGCCGAGAACATGGTACACAAATACTGACTGACGTGGACTGTGACTGGGACCGTGAAACAGGAAGTCGATTCCCTTATATCGAACATAATCGGCTGCTCGGGGGCGAAACGTTCGATAGTAGCCCGTTTATAATGACTCGACTGATGCATTTCGGCTCGATTGTGTCGACAACTATTTCAAATGGGAAACTATCTGGCTGGGCTGATTACATGTTAAAGTGCCCCGTTGGTACATTCATTCCATGCCACCATTTTACTGGTCTGTCAGCACGTCAATCTCAATTTATGGGCGAACGGGACAATAGGGGCCTAGTTATACTCATCCGTATCACATCACCTCATCCTATGTATCCATAAACAAAGTATCCTCGTAATGATTAATGAAGCTCGCAGTCTTCATCAGTTGTACTCCAGAAGACGGCTGCAACAATTGCATTATTCTGCTGCCTAATTTGTTCGCTTAAAGACCTGCGCAACAAATGACGTTGGCATTTATTACCGCAGCCAATCACAGTCGCCCCCCACTAGTCTCATGACGGGACAAGAAACCAATCGCGTCGCTGCGACTACGTTTATAAACAAAATACACTTGTATGTTACAATGATTATAAAGACAATGACTTTCAAAATATATATCAGGAAACGATGGCTGCGTGTCAATTATCTAAGTTATCACAGCAAAAGCTTCGCTCGTTTTCTTTCGCACGTTCTTGAGACGCAACTCTCGGGAATATTTTTTATTGAGCAGCTGCTGAGGTATTTTTGTTGTGTCGGTCCCGTTTTCATTCTGCAAAGTGTGGGAATAGAATGATTTCGGCAGCGGGAACAGGAGTAGGAGGGACCAATAATAAGTAGATGCAACCCAGGAGCCCTGGTCAATTTCCCTGTCCAACCGGGTCCAGCCCCTTACCAGATGCTACCAGAGCGACACCTCATACTCCATTCATCTGACAAACCGGTAGGTGGGGCTGACCCAGTGGGCTAACCCTGCCTCTGGTGTCCCTGGAACTGGGCCCCAGAGACCCCGTGTAGCTAAAGCTTGCTACTATCTACGAAAGCTCCTTCGACGTTAAATCGATTAATCTAACCCTCAAATAAAAAGCATTAATCCAACTAACGAATTCAAATGACTTCCAAGGTATGGGAATCTAATAACGAGCATTTCCCGGAACTTTTGAAGTTACAGATCCTTTGTTGAGTGTCAAATTGTCCACGGAATCCAGCCACTCTCTCGCGCTCCTCCTTGTACGCCAACAGCACACGCATATCATAATGGTACTGAAATTTCACCCCTCCTCTAAGCAGGGCCCGCCCCGTTTGACGTATTTGGAGGAGAAGAAAAAAACCGATGCTGTAATTTACCTAAGACTCGTGTGACTGACACATTGCTGACGAATCATTGGCGAGAGGCGGGACATCGCAGCAAGGGCCGCCCAAGGAGAGAGCCCCTGCACTGTCGCCAGGGAAACCCCGTGGCGTGGTTGTGTGTCAGTTTCGCTGGGACCCGCGGTCGATGCCGGTGAGGAGGGGGATGGGCGCTTCTGCGAATGTAAGGACCCGAGACAGAATCAGAGCCCTGTATCACATACAGCAGCATATACCCCATTATAAATAGCGACAGTATATACAATACACCAAAATACATGGATTTAACCACCGGGGATCTATAATAGACACTCAATGGATGCAGTGCACCTGCACAGGACAGGGAATTTAACTTTCCGTCTATGCGTGGGAGATACTGAGAAGTTTGTTTCCTACCCTTGGAGAGGGAGCTACTTTTAAGGGCAGAGGATACAGGAGACACCGAGGCCGACTTACAGGCCTACTGGTCTGTTTGGATTTGATGTTGGGATACTCTAAGGACCCACTGTACATGCGTTTGCCTCGCTTATTCAAGTTTGGAATGCCTCTTTAGGTGAGTACTTCTAATTCCTGTTATTTGTTATTATCACCCTTTATAGATTGAGGCAGTAACTCAACTGTTAATATAAGTAATATACACGTACAGATGCATGTTTTCAGTCAACCAAACATAGCCATGGAGCTAACGTTAACCAACTTGGCTAACTACTTAGCGTGCACTTTAGTTTATCGGAACAAGTGGGTTGCTTCCACGATCTTTCCACTTTAAAGTGACTTGCTTGGTTGACTTAAAAGCTCCCCATGTTGATAGCTTACCTTGGAGGGCTGCTGTTAGCTGTGTCTGGACTGATCTACCATGACTTTTTGATCTGCTCCTCGTGTTGTTTTTTGGAAGCTAGCTTGTTGGTCTGAATTATCCACATTACTAGTTTTATAAAAACGAACGTTATAACGCAACCGTGTCCCCAAGGCTCTCGACACCATTATGCAAGTTTCCAGGAGTTTGACTTGTGTAACGTTTAGTCCACTAAGGGTGCCCTCGGTTCAGTTTTTATCTCATTATCCATACGAGAAATAATCGAGTAATACATGGCTATGGCTTTAAAGTTAACTGCACTACCAATTAGATTGATTGTGTTTTACCCACAGCCCTCAAAGCTACAAATTGGCATCGTATTGAAGAAGATTTTAATAAATATACCTTGGGTTTGTTTAACAAGTTTCTATAATGTGTTTCCGCTGAGGCTTAACATTCCCTCACGTTACAAAGTCAAAACAACCCCAGCAGCAGATCATAGTAGTCCATTCGCGTTTGTTGCAGTTATTAGGTTGAATTGATAGGAAATCGTTGGACCTGCATACCAGCTCTTGGGCAAGGAAGTTACGAATGTGACCGCGTAAGGTAATATGCAAACTTGTTTTGTTCGATCCAAAACATATATTTGGCAGTGGTCCTTTGACCGTAATGTGTTAAATGTTGTACGTGGACCACAAAACTGTCGAATTTTGTAAAAGTTATCCATGACACAACTTGCAATTTGATAATTATTTGCGACTCCTGTTAGCCAAGCAACCAGCTGCTCTGTTGGTTAACGTTAGCAGACAAGTCATAGGCAACAAATGCTATACTAGCCTTTAAGCTAACTTTGTGGATGTTCTCCGGTTGATTGTGTCGGTTTTGTGAACCACTGCTTTAGCACGAACTTTGTGCACCTTCATCGTTTGCTATGTGTGTGACAACGTATTTGCAAGCTGTTGCAGCGGATTTCTGGACTACTGCGTTTAGTTTTATGAAACAAATATGGTCTGTGTCATGGTGGTGTTTGGCTACATCATGTTAATGCGTATCTCTTTGGCAACATTCCTAACTGCGGTCAGGCGTGTAAATCAAGCTGAAAGCTCGGTTGTGTTTTCTCTATTTGTGCCTGTTGTTTTTTCCCCCGTTTTCCTTTCTGTGTGTGTGTGTGTGTGTGTGTGCGCGCGCGCGTGTGCTATCCAGCAATCTGAAAACCAGATCTGTTGGTTAGTGACTTGCTCTTCTTCACCTCCCCCACCTACCAACCCCCAGCCTGTGTCGGTTAAGAGAAATGAGTGGTATTTTAGAGGGGAGCTCTTGTTTCCTTTTTTAGGCTCCATTTTTATCTTGACGTGTGAATAAGGGCGAGTAGCCTTGTTGAGTCGGAATGCAGTAGTCGCAAAGTTTCGACCAAGTTAGAGACCCCGCAGCTGTTATGTTTATAAAGACCATTCGGGGCTTTTCTTCAGTATGAGAGAAAGCTGAATTTCGAACTTCACCTCTACTGGGTTGATTTCAGGAAACCTAAGCTGGTCTCTAGATGACGCTATGTCATGTCTCTTTTACAGTGCCGTTGCTAATAATTTACAGGTTAACCCAAACAAATAGAACTGCGAGCTAGCGACACGTGATGCGGGGGGGGGGGAATGGCTGAGGGATTCAAAGGCGCCTTGTCCCGCCTGTAGTATGTTTTGGGTGAGGTTATTATATTTATCAGGACCCCGCGGTTTCCTTAGCACTAATGGCTGCCCCAACCGTCGCCTGAGTAGCTGTTTTCCACTCAGCTGCACCACGTAGCCTCGCATTGTGCTGCGCCCCGGAGTCCGGAGCAGTGGACACGGCAATCACACAGAAATGAAGCGTTATTTTTGCTCTGTCGGACGCGGTTAGGTCAATTAATGTGTCACCGGATGTGTGACTATCTATCCGCAGTGATATTTGTGGCGGGCCTGTTGTAACTTCAAGTGTTTGTACTTTAGACTCGCCACTCTTTACATTCAGCCGATCAACATTATTTGCTTTCATAGGAGTGAATGTTTTGATATTATAAAATATGTTGTCAGTGGGAATCACTCACAATCATATTTAGGTGCTTGGTTGCTCACTGAAAGCACACCACTCACTAATTGAGTACATTGCTGAACATGATTTTTAAAAATCCACGTATTTGTGGTTTAGAGTAGCTGTGTGGTTAAAAGTAACCTTATGTTTTCCTGAGCCTGCGTCGACCTTGCTACACGAGTACAAAGATTACACCTGTGCCCTGCTAGGGCCATTCACCAAGTATTAGGACTGATCCTACCGATGCCTGTTGGAAGACAGATTGCAGCTCGCTGAGCCTTGTTTTGATTGGTTGCAACTGACATTCTCTGAATATGTTTCACATCTTTTAATAGACTGTGTGGGCTGCAGCTAGCAAACCTGGCCTCTTGGAACTCATCGGAAACACGAGCCCCTCCAGCATTTCCCCTGACCCTGGCGTGCCTTCTTAACTCACCCGCCACCCTGGGAAAGCTAAGAATGAATTGCTCGGCTGCATGTTGGACTGACCCACCATGTTTGTTTTTTTCCAGGCCTCTCAAGCAGCTTCCAATTATGTGAGATACATGTGTTAGGGGTGTTGAGTTACAATAATTGGTGAAAGAGCGTGCACGTGTATCTCTCTCTCTCTCCGCTTGACAGACCCTTATTAATCTTTGCCAGTATCAGCCTCTGAAATGTTGGGGATCTGAGGAATGTGCAGACATGCAAGGTTACCGTGGCCGAGTTTTTTTTTCTTTCTTGTATACTGAGAAAATAAAGTATTATTCACGTTCACACAGCGGTTACAATCCAATAAATGTAATTGTTGGGCGACATGCCCTTGAAAAACGCATTTAGGATGTGCGAGTGCTGCGTTGTGATCAGTGTGGGTCTTACTCGGTACAGAATGTAAGCCCTTGTTTGTGTGCTTGTGCTTGTACAAGACGGAGTGAAGCAGGATATTGGCCCTTTTCCAAAAGAAGAAGACAGGATTCTGTCTCAATGCAGTCGGTTGGAGAAGAGTGAGCAGGGGGTGTTGCTGTCAGGAATAGGAATTGGGGGGGGGGGGGCTGTCCTTTTGGCTTCTATTTGCATGCTGATGCCACTCTGTCATTACATGGGGGCAGGTGTAGCTATTGATATGTTAATGAGATGTGCGTGTGTTGTGCCTATGTGACCAAGTCAGTGTTGGCGATCTTCACCTCGATGGAAGCAGAAATATCAAACGGTGAAAGCACTTGTGTGCAGTTTGTCTCTTGAAGGTAGTTTGAGCATACTGCATTTTATTAGCATATAGCAAGTGAAAACGTGAGTCTTGTATAGAAATATGAAGATGACCTACATATATATTTTAATTTGTTTTACGTTAAAAAAGTAATGGTTTTTAGATTTATTTCATGTACTTTTTTTTCCACGATTCCTTCTGTTGTTCGCGAGTCTACCGTTAGATACTTCCTGCCTCTCCTTTTTTATTTTTGGGGCAAATGTAACACGGGTCCATCCACCTTCCCCTCTCTCTGCGCCTTCCCCATTCGCAGTGCCCGTGTCTTGCGTGCGGCTAGTCCTCTTGCAAATGGGGTTAAAAACAAGTTGCTCCGACGCCTGCCTCACCGGAGCATTGCTATTGGTGCAGGAGCTCTGGAGCTGCTCCAATGGGGCGCACCATTCCCTCCTGCGTTGGGGGAGCGGGTTGCAGAGGGCTGTGCTGGTTAATTCTGTTTGGTGCCGAGAAGCAATGCTTCTTGGGAGAATAATGGAAGAGGAGGAGTCTCGAGAAAAAAAGAGAAAAAACAAGGCCGAAAGGGGGGCAAGGCAGGCAATCTACGTAATCATCTCTCTCTCTTGTTTCTCTCTCTCTTTCTCTCTCGTTTTATTGCACCCTTATGGTTTGTCCTTCATTTCCTTTTCTTTCTCTCACTGTCACTCTGCCTTTCTTGTGATACTAGGCCGATCGTGTGTAGGGGTGGGGGGAATATCTCACCAGTATTCCGAGTTGTCCGTCCACCTTTAGAACTGCAGGCAGACATTTTAGGCTTCGCCACATTAACCCTCCTCTCTTTCCTTTCCCAGCCTTTTCCCCTGGTCCCGCTGGTCTCTTTCTGCTATTGCAGCCTAACCAAGGAGACCAAATAATGATTACATGATTAAAATACTTTGTGTGAGGTGAAACCCAGGCTGCAAAATCTACAAGCACATTTCCAAGTGTGTTTGCTCAGAGGGTGTTGCCAGCCCAGAGAGCGAGAGAAAGAGAGAGAGAGGCAAGCAGGGCAGAAGGAAAACAACCAACAACCTCCACAGCAACCCGCTCACAACTGCCCTGTTTTGTAATGCACAGCAGCAATGCTAAAAACCAAATAGGAAACGACCGGCTGGTGCCAGGGTTCTTCCAGTTTACAAGGGCCTTGTTCTGTCACCTTGAGCAAATAGTTCCCATTCCGCAGAGGGAGGCGGGAGTTTTTGATACAAAAACACACTTTTCCTCAAGACGTTGAGGACGTAGGTTTGCAGGATACATATCAATAGTGAAACAGTGAGTGGGACAATTAAAGGCCTTTTTCGCAGTTCAAATGGCTGAAGTGATTTCACTCCGTGGGACAGACGCCTCAATCTTGAATCGTGCTGCAAAATGTTTTCTTAAGACGCAGCCAGGGCAAGCCCTTGTGTCGCTCTGGATAAGACCGTCGGCCAAATGAGGAAATGTCATGTAAATGTGTTTGTCATGCAGTGAGATCACGTGAGAGAGAGAGACAGACAGAGGGTGTCTCTGCTTTATGTTATGCCAAAGCATGAGCTCATCTAACTTCAAGATGGCTGATTTGGCCTTTCTGCCCTCTGCAAGAACACTTCTTAGAAAACATCCCTCTCCACATTTGGGAGTATACATGGTGTACCCTCAAAAGCTATTAAAATATAAGAGATATTCTGATACCATTTTTTTCCTTCCCAGCCGATGTGTGTAAAACTACATTTGGCAAGGTTATGCTTAAACACATCATGCTAGTGTCATTATATACCGTTCCAAACTACAGAATAGGGCTTTAACGCATCGCAGGGTAACTTTACACTGCGCTGCATGAAGACATTCACGAGCGCCCCTGCCGATTTCAACACATATTTGCTGTTCACAATGTAGCGTTATCATGGGAAAAAAGAAGGCACACACGTGTTTAACCACAGCTGTGTCCGACTCATTAGCACATGGGCAGTCATTGCGTTAGATGCCGAGATCGGCTCGCGAGTGATTTGTCTTCACGCCGTTTGGATCGGTGCGCAGACGATACCCGATCCTGCTGCTCCAAAGGAGGCATTCTAGATACTCCAGTTGGAACAGCTCTGTTAATCTCAGGTCCACAAAAGATTTGGACTTTTACATGGTTTTAACTGTCACGCTATCTAAATAAGATAAGGGTTGGTTCAATCCATGGATGCAGCCTTTGTTCCGTTTCACTTCGGAGGGAAGAGGATCAGAAAGACGTCGTCGAACAAGCTGCCGCATATAGTCCGACCTTCTTTCATATTTTCCCCCTCCTCTAGGTTACCGGGTTTCAGACCGACAGTGGTTGGCTTGTTTGCCCTGAAACAGATGATTGATTTTGTGTCATGCTGGCCCTGCTGTCGACTGGCCACCCCTCCACACCCTCACCACCTCTCCTAGCACCTACTTGGCCTTTGTTCTCTATTGTGTGTCGCTCATCCCCGGCCTGGTCCCGGTCCATTGAGGCAGCTGGACGTTGCTTTGTTAATTAATGGCAGGCCTCACTACGTTCCCAGGACTGTGTATGGCAACAGCACCATCGCCTCCAGAGTCGTTCCCGATAATATCTCAGCCTTAAAGTATAGGCTACATTTCTTACGTGCTGCCAGATGTTTGCATCATTCCCTCATATGTCATGATTCTACCCCCACACCTCCAGCCTGCCCAGACTAAGCTTTGTCTCGGCAAACTGGCACCTCCAACGGCCCAGACTGAGTTGTGTGCAGTTGCATGGACAGTTGGCTGATGCAATCATGGTCCAGTCCTCTGATTACGTTGCAGTAGACGTGGTTTGTTCCATTGCATAATGGTTTTAGTAAGCCTGGTTCAGAAAGAGAGTTACAGAGAGACAACTGGTATACCGGAGCAGTTGAAGAGCCGCTGTAATAGCACATTGGGTTTTGGTGCTTGCTATTTTTTTTTCTCTTTTTGTTGCACAACATGACAGTGGAGTTTATTGTGAATTACATTGCAATGTAGAACATTAACATGGATTCAAGGTTCATGTATTGTTATTGTAACACACAGGTTTGCACAGGAACATGCAGTTGTATATGCTCCAAAAGCAAAACAAACCAACTAAACGGTAGTGCAGTGACGGCTCCCGTGGCTCTTGGTCCGGCTGTGGTCTGAAGATGTCGGGGGCGTTGATCGTCTGCCGCTCTTAATCCAGTCCTGCGCTTCATTTGTCCGATAGAACGTGTCATTGATAACCAATGACAATGGTTTCTTGAGATGCTGCAGATGAAGTGTGTGACTGTTGCGTATTCCAAAGGGAGGAAGCAGCTATGGTGTTATAAATAAATGTTGTTGTCATCCGGCTCCTGGTTAGAACGTTTTCTCCAGCTATTGGTCAGACGTGGGGAAAAAAAGCCCAGATTTTTTTTGGTTGCAACAATTCCCTCACTGTCTGCACTCATTTGATCACTTCACACTGTTTCTGTTGCAGTGCCACATGTCGATGGTGCAGTGGACCAGCTGTTACATGATTGGCTGCTTGCTCGCCTCTTGTCACATCATCGAGGGATACGCGTGCTTTCTCGGCTGTTTGCATTCAAGTGAAACCATCGAACAATCCATAACATAATTGTCCCTTTGCTGTTGACGTAGTGTCTATCAGAGTACCTCATTATTGTTTTATCGGCTCGGTCTTCTACAAATGGTAAAAGAATTGAGAGTTCAGATAAATACCTGTGCTACAGGCCACCGTTTCACAGTCGCACACTATAATGTTGTTTTCCAGCTGTACGTTTTCCATTGGTGACATGCATGTGTGTGTTTCACCTTTTTTTGTGATGTTGCCAATGTGATCGGGTGAGTGTAACATCAGATCTATAATGAGCCTTGCTTTTTCCCTGGCCACATAATCCCGTTTGTCTTCTGAGGCAGGCTCCATTGATTTGCATGTTTTTTTTTTCATCTTCAATTTCCTTCTGCTGTAGCTCAGAGTGCAGCTCGGCCTGCGCAGCACTGAGCAACGGCAGATATAGTCATATCCTTCCTACAGCTAGCATGTGTGCGGGGGCAGACTGAGGGGGCTGGTGTAATCTCACTGGACTGGATGTGTTGTGGAGGTTTTATGAGGCACAGGTGGACACCGAGCGAGGACGGACACGCTCTTCAAACCCAAATGTGTGTTTGTGTAGGCTTTGTGTAACCCCTTCTTGCACTCTCATTGTGGATAGAACATCTCCAATGTTGAACGTATTGTTTGACCTGGCCAACCGATCAGATACACACCTTTTTATTAAGCATAATATCTCTCTTATCTGTCCTTTTTGTAGTTTTTTTTCTTTGTGTCAAATAACGTTACTTAAACTCTGTAAAGAAAACCGTTGATACTGTGCTACAACTGTAATGTTGTTAAGTGTGATATGTTTTGAATGTGAGCTGGTGCCCAAAGCATATATTCATATTCAAGGTGGCGTGGCAAGCCTGCATTTCAAATATAGATGTGGTCTTTGATCTCTGGAGCGTCTGGGCAGTCACCCGTCACAAACATGTGATTGTTTTTGTGTCCAGTGAAATGGGGTTCTGTTCTCACAGAAAACCTTGCAGTGGATGTTTCCATTCTTTCCCTTGGATCTTATCATTCTCCTCAGTATGTAAAAGCTTGTGAAACAGTATTTGGACCATGCTACACTACGACCGGCAGGATTTGATCATAAACACAACTCGGCTACTTTGCTATGGTAACTGTGATTTGCCGGTGCAGTAATCCTACCAATATTGCCACTATGAAACTTGTCAGCAGAACATTTTAATCGAGCATCTTTTTTTAGAACTTCGAACGGTCCTCAAATCTTGGCAAAGATCCTGGCCAGTGGCTTGTTCCCCGTGGATTAAACTCTGTTTCCATTTGAACACACTGAACATGCTATCAAGGACTCTATAAACTAATGGTGAGTGTTGGCTGGATGGTTCAGATTGTGTTGTGTCTTTTCTTTAATTGCAAAAAAAATGGAATAGTGCAGTTTTCAAAGGATGGCAAGACTTAAGCTAGCTGTTTATTGGATCGACAGCTTGATGAGAGACCAGAAAGAAATGAGAGAGAGAGGAGAGAGGGGCAATGACAGGAATGTGGTCGAGACTCAGCCGTGATATGTGGCGCACTCTTCTATCGCGGTTTATGTAATTTCATATCACAGTATGCAACACGATACAGTAAATTCAATTAAACGGTTTGAAAATAGCCATAGTGTATATTATGATAATTAGATCTTTATTTTAGTTGGATCATTCGATTAAAAACAAAAGGCTCCACACAGGAAAGATCAAATTATTTCCAGTATCTCAGTTTTAAATTAATACCGACCTGACTTCAGTCAGTGAATTATAGAATTGTTTTGGACTGTACCAGGATTAACAAAGTACGTTGACTGCAGGATTCGGCTCAGTTGGTTGGGATGCCTCCTCCACGTCTGCAACAATCACATTACCTCGCTCGACGGATGGATTCGTTAGATTTATAATTACAAAATAATGCTGCAGGGAAAGCAGTGTTGCCAAATTTGCTTTCAGGGGACAGGTTTGTACCGTCGCGTGGTACATACCTCTATCGGCCAAACCTAAGCTAACCGGTGGCTGGCTGGTATTGATCTTATCGAACGCTTTGCAAGTTATTGGGAAAGGCTATTTCTCCACAACGTTAAAGTGTTCCTTGAAAGTGAACATCGGGTACTGTATTTAACCTTTACTGAGTGACGAGCTGCTTTCGTCAATCCCTTTACCTGACTTTGAACCGCCCCTCATTGTGACATAAGTGCACTCGTGCTTTTCATTTGTTCTGCCAACTTCATGAGAGTGAGTCGAGGTTCAGCTAAACTGAGTTAATATGAGGGTTCAGTTACATTACGGTGTTTAGCTTCGGCTTCATGTTTGGGTTCTCTCTTTAAGCTAAAGTTCAGTTCTATTTCAGACTGCAGCAGGTTTTCCTCGTCACACATTGAGATTTTATGTGCAGATTCTCCACAGGGCCTGTTTGGTATGTTGTAAAGTAATCAAGATCGCGTGGTATTGTCGTGAAGAGCGACATCCTGGAGTTGTCCAGTTCGGGTGCTTGCAAGTTACACCTGACTGTTTACATGTCTCTCAACATGGCGACAGCCGAGCAGGCGGTTAGCAGCAAAACGGTGCTAAGAGCACCAACAGTGCAAAGAACAGCAGCGTTAACCTGAGGGGGAACCGGATGGTGCTTGTTACGCTTCCATGACGATGCCATTGGTCGGGGCGGCATTATCAGCTGTGACCGTCGTATGAGGGCAGAGCAGAGCGGTAGCTAAGCAGTGGGACCGCTCACTGGGACTCGCATGCACGTAAACGAAGCTCAAAGTAACCAACGACTCACACCGAGGGAGGGCAACTTCGTTCTCTGCTCAGGGAGACATTACTACTTATATTCAGTTGTTTGCTGCTATATTAATGATCTAAATTTCAAAATATAGCTTTTCTTTTTTTATGTAAAAAAACGACAATGTATGATACCTAAAGGTTTAACGACTGTTACCTTCCTCTTACATTTACTAATCTGAGTGAGGTAATATCACCTAGAGATGGACCAAAGGAGAAAGGAGAGGACATTTCAGATCATGCCATTTGAAAAGTGCATTAGTTTGAATATTATTCTTGAAAACTGTGGATAAAAACTATGTTGATAAGTACATCTACAAACGTCACTCCGAAGAGCGTAGTCAGACTTAAAATGTTGTACACTTATTAAAAATGATCACATTGTCATCGTGTCGCGAAACTGTAAGCTTCATGTTTTTATCTCTGTGGAATTCATACCAAAAGCAGTTTACACGCGATTGACAAGTGCGGGATTGTGTTATATAGTGGATGATTTTTACTCTCATTATTCTGACACTTAAATAGCAAATTTGCAAACAGAAGGGGGAGAATATTTTCGATTCAGTATCGCCTCAATATTATGTAAATCAGTATAATATTGAGTCCATGGAGTGGGCTACAGTTTCTATAGCTACTTAGCTACTGTATCTGCATGACTGGTCTCTTTTTCAGTGTGTTTACCAAACGTGCTGTGCTGAGGTCTGCTCGGTCTCGGCGTGACTTCTTTTATATTTCTACCTTTTGTACTGCTGTGCGCCGACTGTAACGGTTGGATTTGTTTTTGGCCTCCCTATAGTACCCCAGCAGTACATTTATATATCAAATGATAATCAAATAGTTTATTTTGGGGGCGCGTGTGTGTGCGCCCGCCAGCCAGTGTTTTTAATAATGTGGGAACACTGGTGTGTTGCGAAAAACCAGGAGAAGGGAGAGAGAGTTCTGTGAGATGATGAAAGAGAAAGGGTCTCCTCTTGCTGTTCATTTTGTGAGTATGTCCCTCCCCCTTGGACTTGTCTCCAAAATGGCCTCTGTTCTAGTGGAAGTGAAAAGACTTTGTTGAGCCTGCTGGTAATTTGAGCCCGGTATTCATGGCCAGAGGAACGAACAAGGAAGGGAGGGAGGTGCTGGAGGAGGAGGAGGAGGGAGGTAAAGAAAGGCTTTCCTTCTTCGTATGGAATTTACCTCCCTAGTTCACCGTCTGGTTCTTTTGGAAGAGGCCCAGAGACTGACTCCTTTTGTGAGTTAGCTCGGAGTGAGGTGGCTATTTCTGTGAGGCAGCAATCACAGGGATAAGAAAGGGTCAGCAGGCTTTGATAAGGTTCTGGATCGGGGCACCATGCGACCCACGTACATGCCATCATGTCTCAGTATATTACAAACTCCCGTTTACCATTCGTAGTCCGTCCTCTTCTCAACCCAACCAATGAGTCATGCTTCAAGAGGCACGGTCCGGGAACAACCAAAGTCCTCATTATATCCTGCCTGCTAGTATGTGTATTCTGTATGTCTCTGTAGAAGCGTGTGTGTGTGTGTGTGTGTGTGTGCGTGTCGAGCTGGATGGGGTTGACATTCTCTGTTTGACAGTGAGCTCAGCTGAACTGACCTTGACATTATTGGAAGGCCCCCAGCCTAGCTGTGGTTGCCCTGGTGCTTGAGAGCAGTCGCTGTAGCCAGGGGACCGATACAGACATGTCACGTGTCCTGTTGCTGTGGCTCTCTGCTAGTAAACCAGACGATATTCTAATGTTGGAGTTGTGTTTTAACTTGTAAAGTGGTGAAAATCAGATCGTTCCCGTGTCTTTCGGTGAGCGCGCTCGAAGCCAGTTGTGCCCCCGGGCGTGTGAACTCTGGGAGCCCAACGGGGCCCTTTCCTATTCCTGCAGCCAGCCGGCTCTGCAGTCTGACTGGGGGAGCAAGGAGGCGGGGAGGATAGGGAGGAAGATCGAGAGAGCTTCGAGAGTGTGGGTCAGTATTTCAGCAGAATGTGGTCACATGACGAGAGGGCTGGGCCTCGAGTCGGATGACTCACCCCTCCAGGCGTCTGGGAGGAGGGCTCCTCCTGCTGGTTCCTTGCGTTAGTGCATCCTTACGGGAGGCTGAACGTCAGCAGAGCTGTGAAGCCCGTGGTTGTTGTTCTGCTCTGTGAATAGCGCCCCTCCAGCCCCACGTTCCGGAAGCCTTCATGTGGATGAAAGACAGGCCTATCAGATCATCTCCTGATGCAGTTATCGTTTCAGAAGCGAGTGTGTGATCGCGCTATGCTGCTTCTCACATCAAATACTTCACTGTCAACATGAGTCAGCAAATGTGGCTCTTCATTCGGTGTGTGCGGATGGTTTCCCCTTGTCACTGTTAAACAGCTGTTGTGACCTCTAGTGAAGGAGTCCTGTTTATATGTGGGGCGGTGCTTCCATTTTTGATCAGGCCTTCATTTTTTGTCAAGTCATTTTCCAGTCAGGACCTGAATTGTCTGTGACTGGTGGCTATCTAACGGGTCTGTTTGCTTTAAAGTTATGCAGCATGTGGAATTAACACCAATCACATTTGTTCATGGCCGACATTTTGACATTTCACAGCAGGAAAAGCACAGGAGAGGAACAATTGCATTCCATGTAGGTTAGTTTCCATGCCCCTGGTATTCAAGTAATTACACCTGTGCCGTTCCTGGAATGGCAAAACGATCTAAACGTCAAATGGAATGCAGTTTTCCTACAATGTGTATTTCATTATTTCTTGCCATATAAACATTTATTTTAAATTTGTACTAATCTGCCCAGAACATTCCAGAAACTCAACTTGCATCCAAAGCGTGTGAAGAAGTAGCAGTTTGGTGCTGCAGAGAGATGTGCTGCCAACCAGCAAGGTCCAGCCCAAACCTCTGTAGCTGGAGAGGTGGCAGTGAGTCACTGTCACGTGCGGTCTGTCCTCAGTCACACATGAGAAGACGAGGGCGTAGAGCTGCCCCGAGAAATTGTCAATAATATATCCATGGTTCGTGTGTATTTTGATAGTTTGTTTATGGATTAAAACCAAAGTAGGAGAAACCAGTTAAAGACCAGCACCCTCCTCTCATCCTCCCGGAACAGAGCACGTGGCAGCTGTGGGAGACGTAGCCCAGGTTAGCAGTTGTCTCCAATTCAACCAGCGCACACCCCGGCACCGGGGGTCTCATCCTGGGGGACCGCCCCGACTCCCTGCCGGATCAGCACACTTTCTGTTGCTGCCATTGCACTGGTTAGATCCAGCGCCCCACGAGCTCGCTGTGACCCTCGACAACGGGTTTTGTTCTGGCTGAGAACAAGTTGCTGCGACCGCTGACTGGGCGTGTGCCGACCACTCTCATGATGCGACTTGCTGCTACTTCCACTGGAAACCAATAAACACACGACTACTAAATGCTGACCCCTCATTGGAGCATATGGCTTCATTTCACCCCTCTACAGGTAGTTTGTGTGGAAAACTCAATAAAAGCCCACAGACTTAAAAACAACAACAAATTGCTGTATGGCTAATTTATCCATGTGTGGAAGATATTGCTAGTGGAGATCAAACAGCCTTACTCACAGATTCAGATGTTCAGGTTGCTCACGCTCTGGCATGGTGTTATGGTTGTTTTTGTTTTTTTAAGTTTGTCTTTTTTTCAAGCTCATCTAATATTTCTTCAAATGTAATCAACTATTCACTACATGTAAAGTGTGAAATGTAAAAAGAAAGGTGACATTTCTCACCCATCTGTCAGACATCAATCGTAGATGTATCGATCGCACGGTTAACAAATAAAAGGCCAGTGAAGTGCAGTTTCTTTCTTTGTTTAATCCATCATATCACATGACACACTGAGTCATGTAGCTGTTAGATGGTCCGTATCAGGTCCACGCTGTGTGTCAGTGAGTAACTGATGGTGTTGCTCTCTCTCTCTCTCTCAGGCCCCACATGACCGTGAGCCGTGGGCTACGGCTCGGCGGCGCCCCACCTCTGGAGTGGTCCGTCGCTGTAGTTGGGACCCTGTAATTCCCCTCCTTGCCTCTCCTCCTCCCCCCCTCCCCCATCCTGTCCCTCCCCTTCACCTCCTCCCCTCCCCCCCCCTCTTCCCCATCTCCCACGCGTCGTTGTGCCGGACGTCATGAGCATAGTAATCCCGCTGGGAGTCACCACACCTGAAACGTCTTACTCAGATATGGCTGCTGGATCAGAGTAAGTACTGGCTACAGGCCACGTGGCTTTGCCCTCATCTCATTCACAATTCCGTTTGTTTACCACCTGGGTCTTATTTTGGGGGGTTTTGCCCATCAGTTTTCTAACCTCTTACCCCCCCCCCCCAACTTAACTTGCTGCTGGTTGCGCTGACATTGCTCAAATGGAACAAGTGCCTCAGGCTGTAAACAAACTTCCCGTTTAACCTGATCATCTACGCCACCTGAATATCTTCTGCAATGCAGGTGCTATTCATAGCAGGAAATGACATGCATACAAAGGCCAATGTTGAAACAGAAATGTTCCTCCATGCTGAACAGCACCTGAGCTTTGACTGACTTTTGTAAGTGTGCACACACCCATTTGTAAATTTAGTGGAGCTTTAGCATGAACAACAACGGTGTATTCACTCTGGTCTTCATGTGTAATTCAGTGCTAAAGGTTACGTTTAATCTGGGAGTTTGTTAATCACCTCTGTGATTGTCTGACCACTGATGTTACTTGCCCTCATGAACTCTTTTGTGTTTTTGTTGGCTCTCAGCAGTCGGTTTGGTGGAAACAAAATGTCATCATCAAAAGTAATAATATTGCTGTCGACTGTTCTTGGGAGTTCTAGAACTTAATTTGCTGGCCGTTTTGTTTGTGTTTTTCTGTATGTGTGTTCTTTATTGTAAATTAAATAAAAGACATAATAAAACAGCCACAAGGAATCAATGTCCAGAACTATGGCAATAAGTAGTAGGGGCTTTCCTTTCCCCATTCCATTAGAGGTTTGGAGTCAGTAACCTCCAGTGTTTTTTTTAAGGAGGACCCAGGGATTCTCTTCAGGGACAAAGTACTTTCTTTTACCAAAAGCAAAACATTACGTCCAATGCGACGTCGCTGAGTGCTCGCCGTATTTATATACGCTTCTCTACTATTCTAGCACCGTGGGTTGTGATAAATATGCTTCCTTCAATATCCTGTCAGCTGTTTTCTATCCTCTCCACAAAGTCTACCGGAGAGACCCAAAGAGATTGAAAGTGCCAAAGAATAAACTTTACCAGACCTAAATAAAGGAAATACAGTATGTGATGCTTCAGTCAGGCCGGTTGCTCATGAGCTCAGAAGCGTCTAAAACTAAGCAATGTAACACTGACTCCTGTCCAGGGCTGGACAATAAACACAAGTACGGCGATTTGAGTTTTGTTTACCCAAACAAAGGTTTTTCAAATTCACACATCTCAGTAATTGGCGAGTTCAACAGACTCACTTTAATCTTCATATCACCAGAGAATTAGTAAGGCTGTTGTAATTTAAGATTACTTTGAAGCCATCACTTCCTGTTGTGTGATATTGAATAGGTGCACTGGGTGCAGTGTGTAACGAGCCTGCGCAGCTGTTCCTCATGCCAAATGTAGTGACAGAACAACTAGTTGGATATCATAATAAAGATTTCCCCACCCATCTTTATGTTTATATACTTGCGCATTAACTGCTTTTTTATGGTGCATTTTGTCGGAGCTGTGCATCTTAATAAAACATCATCTGATGTCATCCTAAAAAAAAAAGCGGAATATAAGATTAAAAATAGTAGAAACCTCATTCAGGACACCCTATTGCTACATTGTCAAGTGCCCTTAAGACAACACGGAGGCTCTTAAAGCAACACATAAAATAAAATAAATGAGGCATAATTATGTTGATAGAATAATGGACTAAAAACAAAATGATGCTGCATTGTTAGACACAAAAACATATGCAGAGCAGAAGCATCTTACACAGCAGAACAACGATAAAGTGCGTGCATGCAAGTCGATGAGGGACGACGGGGCAGACGAGTGACGGCAGACAGACCAAGGAAAGTTCAGCACAGGCGGATTGAGGACAGTAAGGTGAAGTTACGCTCTGGTTCTGACTGGAGTGTTACGACTTTGACAAAGAAAACAATTTCTCCAAAAAATATTGTAGGATATTCCCCAGACACACAAGTAGTCTTTCCACCGCTCCCTAATGGATTTAAGGTGGAACTAACTGACTGTGACTCAATTAGTGTGATGCTGCAGGCCACCCAGAAAATGGGGCCTCTTTAAAAGGCTACATATTCATGATGATGTGGGCCTTTTTTCTAATATTTCATAATACTATTTAAAAGGTGTATGTAAAAGTGATTCATAACAATTCTCATGTTGGGTCGCCCCGATGGATGCGTGGCACATAGGGCTCCGTGTTGAGGAGTTGTCCACAGACGGCCTAAGAAGAACAGTTGCCACTTCTGAGTCTGAGATTCACAGGCTCCACTTAAATACACAACACCAAGGTTTTGAGACATTTTAATTATTTTGACAATTTTAAGTGATCCAGATTTTGAGGACAAAAGGGGAGGCGGGTAGGGCAAGGTTCTGCACCGTCTGGCCATGATACCTCGGATAAAGGGCAATAGTAGTTGCATAACATAATGGCCTAAAAATCTGCTCTCAGGCTGGAAAGCCACCTCAGGGTTGTGGCGCCATCTACTGACCGACTGATGTATTTTATTGAAACTATTGTTTACTAAACAGCCCAGGAAAATGCACATTGACAAGTATGAAATGTTTTATGCATATGTTATTTTGTTTGGGACATTCCTCTGAATAATAATATAAATTGTATATATTTTCCCCAGCCCAGAGTCAGTTGAAGCAAGCCCTGCCGTGAATGAAAAAAACTATAACAACCACAGCTGTGGCAGCGCACAGAGTCATGGGTATCGGGGCCTACCATATGCTGTGAGTTCATAGAGTTCTTCTCCAATCATCAATTCTGATCATAGCATGTCTTTATTCTACAAAATGTGTATTACTCAAAGGTAGACGAGTATAAATATTTAAAAAGCTAAAATAATAACTGATTTTAATCTCCAGTATTTTTGAGTTTTCTAATTGCTTCAAGTTCTGTGTTCTTTTGAGCGGAGTAAAGTTAATGGTTGGCAGTGCTTCTCGTCTGATTGAAGACATGGATGTCTGTCCTACTTATTAGTCCTCTGTAATCACAATCCGTTGTTAACAGCTGTACTGTTTCACATACCTGGTTTTTTTGCCCTCATTTTCATTCGTCTCCATTTTCCGTTTCCCTTTTTTTTTTTTTGCCTGAACACCCACGTTGTTTGAAGATGCAACAGTCTTCCGTTGTGTGTTGTCAGGATCACAACTATGGCGCGCCCCCTCCCCCTACCCCACCCGCCTCCCCGCTCTCCCAAACCATCATTCCCTGCATGGACCTCAACGGAGTGGTACGCAGCTCCCGCTACCACGACGGCACCGAGGACAACTCGGCCGACAGCGACAGCTCCTCAGAGGAGGACGGGGCCGTGGCCAGCTGGTGTCACTGCAGCCTGACACCGGACGGCCTGCTCATCAAGTGTGACAACTGCAGGTGAGAGACCGCGCCAAGTCTGGATCCTGGAGCGTGTAACGTCTCGCAAATTCCTGAGAAAGGACACAGCACCTGGGACATTTTGAAAACATAGTACACATTTTCAGTTAATATTCCATACATTTTGTGTGTATATCCTTCTTCTTTTTTTTTCAAACAATTCTGGTATCGGACAATACTATATATTTTTTTGTCAAACTCAAAGTATTCTGGTAGTGTAGCCACAGTACAGAATGTCATAACATCCATGTGACTCCCCTCTATTTGTTAGCTGTGTGATCCAATTAAAACTCTGTTTATAAACCTCAAATTTAGGTTTGGTCACTCAAACTTAAACAGCTTTCTTGTCTGTCGGAAATCTCGGAATCATAATTAAATTGATACTTTAGGTTGGTTTTCTATTTAGTCTAGTTGGATTTAACAGTGGGAGGATTTAAGATACAATCAATTAATTGGCAGAGGGGTGTTTATGAAGGAAAATAGTTTTAGTTTTGAGAGCTGCCTCTTCTATACAGGAAATCTCAGACTTTGAAATATTGCTGTCAAAAGTTGTTTCCCTTGGCTTGTCGTGGATCTGCTGTAGCTAGAATCCCTCCATTTTTATCTTTAATGCCTTAATAAACATCACTATTTGTGAAGAATTTATTTATCACATTCTGTATGTTGTCTTCGGCCCAGATGTCCAGCAAACACAAGTCCAAGTCAGTCCTCTCCCACTCTCGTTAACCTGTTGTGTTCTCACTGCAATCAAACTGCTCTAAGTTTAGAGACCCCAGAGCAGAATAATTGTTCACAACTGCTCAAGCGAACTGCACCAGACCACGATTATTATGAAAGCGCTCTGTCTGAGAAGCAAAGTTGTTTGTTGGATAATTGTATTCAACCTCGTCATGTGCTTTATGGCTATGATATTAATTATGGCCCATTTATGTGATGATGTGTTCTATTGCCTTTTTTGTTTGCAGGGGACTGGACAGGAGGAATGGACAAGAAGGCCAACACAGGAAACCCGAAAATGTCTCCGGTACGACGTCTTTTGTCTTCTCTCGGTGAAATGTATTCTCCATCCTGTCTGTAAAGTTGTATCTGACGACTCTGTTTTGTTGATGCTTTGTAGCTGGCGAGAGCAGTGCCACCGAGAGTGGTGACGAAGAGGTGTCGCCCTCCACCATCTCCTACACCGCCACCCAGCACACACCCACCAGCATCAAACTCACAGTCAACCGGGTCAAAAGGAGCAAGTCCAAAAAGAGAAAGAAGAGCACAGAGAAGGCCCGTGGAACGCAGAAGGGCAAGAAAGTCAAGGTACACTAACTTAACTGCCCTTTTTTTGTATATATAGTCTGTTGGAAGCAGACTGGATGCCTCTGGCCAAAAAAATCTATTGACAGACTAAAGGAAATGATCAGATCAAAGCCCAATATAGAGTTCTTATTATATTTGCTTGCTCCATTGAGATTAGCTCAATGGTGTTATTGATTGCAGAAGAGTTGCTGCTAAACATGTCCATGTGTTGATATGGGTTCATTTTCCTTCCCTCAGGCTTTCAGAGAGGGTTCTAGGAAGTCCATGAGGATGAAGGTGAGGATTGGAGTTACCTGACGTTCATGTTAAAGGTCCCATCTTGTAGAAAGTCAGATGTCCGCATCTTTTTTTAATTATAAACCAGGTCTAGCTGCTATATAAATACCGTGAAAGAATCAAAAGGCTGATTCCATGGAGAGAAGCACACACGGCTCAGGCACTGTTCCTTTAAACAAGCCATCATGACTTCTGTGAGCTTGTGATGTCACCGCGATACTATATGTATGTAGAAAGTGCGGCTAGAGTGCCGCTCCAGTCATTTCCTGCCCACAATGATGGTGCAGAGACGCTAAGAGCACAGATGCGGAAGATCCAGAAACACTGACCAATCAGAGCAGACTGGGCTTTTCCAGGAGGGGGTCTTAAAGAGACAGGCGCTAAAATAGAATGTTTCAGACAGAGTCAATACAGGTACATTATGACGGACAGTATGAGGAAAAATAGCGTTTTTTAATAACATTGAAGCATTAAAAACATGTTTTAGTCGTAACCCAAAGTACAAGAAAAACTTGTGCTTCAACCAGCTCCGTCTCGTCTTCTGTCTAGAACTCAACAACGGAGGTCAGCGTACTGGATGAGAACACGGCAGAGGGATGGGAGAGCAGGATCCGGCAGTGGACGGACCAGCACGAGGAGGCTCTGGCCAACCAGTACAGCGCCGACATCCAGACACTCCTCCAACTACACCGCGCTGCCAGCGCTCCCGTCTCAAAGGCGGAGATCGACGCACCGGCGTCACCTTCCACCACGCAGATCCACGCCTCAGTGGACACCATGGACACCATCAACCGCACTGAGCTGGCCTGTAACAACACTGTGCTGGGCTCACAGATGCAGGTCAGCCCAAGTCCTGAACCAGAGTCTGTATTGATTCAGCTTGTATGTTGCAATGTGTGCATGTGCAACGAACAGTACCATTGCAAAATATACTATCTAATCAATAAGGCAATATAACAACACATGGTATGAACAATTTCACTGACTGATGGAAAATAAAGACAGGATTTGTTTCCTCGACTCATGCTAAAGATGGACTTCCCTTGGTCAGATTTTATCTTAGTTAGTGATTTTGCAGGTATGCCCTGCGGGGGCTTGGGTGATGTATGTTTTTGGGTTTATAACCTTTGGTGCGCGTGTTCATACCAGAGTGAACATTTTTGAAAAACTAATCTGAACACTGGCAGGATATCATTTTGAAGTCAGAGTGGAGTTTTGAAATATATTTTTATAAAGTTTTTAATAAATTATTCACAAAATTGAAGTTACATTTTTCTCTGAAGGAGAATTTAAATATAATTAATTGTATGTATTATTTAATATTCATTCATTTTAAATGTATTTATATACTATTAACAGTCTTGCAGACTAACTCGATGATAGTAGGTGAAATTGCCGCATTGGAACATCACTTTTATTTTGAAGTCAATTCTTACCTATATGCCTAGTATATACCCGTTCAACAAAACAACATTGCGGGTTGTTTGACCATCTAAGCGGAGGCTGGCATCTTCCGTCACCAACCTCAACACCTATAAATTGCATTTGTGTGTGCTGGCGGCTTACAAAAATGAGGAATTATTAATATTTGCATTTGATGCTCGCAATATGTTAATGTACTACATCCCAATTGGAACAGGCATCAGTACATTGAGTATATTCTATATCGCGCCCACGTTTGTGCCCTGCCTTCATGGAGAATAACCAGTCACAATTGTGCCATTCGCAGCTCCAGTTGGGGCGGGTAACGCGTGTGCAGAAACACAGGAAGATCCTACGGGCAGCCAAGAACCTGGAACCAGACATGCTCATCATTGAATATCGGGGCAAGGTTATGCTCAAACAGCAGTTTGAAGGGAGCGGGCACTTCTTTAAAAAGTAAGCTCCCGTCACTTGTGTTAATTGGGTATCTTCGCGTCATGCTTTTTGATGTTTGGGTGCAATGAGTTCCCAGTGTTGATACCACTGTTGTCTTTTTCTTTTCTTTTTTTACCAGACCCTACCCCTTTGTGCTGTTCTACTCTAAGTTTACTGACGTAGAGATGTGTGTCGATGCGAGGACCTTTGGAAATGACGCACGCTTCATCAGGAGGTCGTGTACACCCAATGCCGAGGTCAGCCAACAATCTCAATGCTTTTCTGTGTAGCTTTGAGCTCTGTCAGGCTGCTATTGTTCACCATTTTAGCTAAAACTACTCGCATATGTTCCCTTCTCCAGGTCCGCCACATGATTGCTGAAGGCATGATCCATCTGTGTATCTACGCCAACGGTCAAATCACAAAGGACGCTGAGGTCACCATTGGATTTGACTACGAGTTCAATAGCTGGTCAGTACTGCTCCTAAACCCTTTCAACTTTCAAGTATAACATTACATTACATGTCATTTAAAAAGCTGACTTTTATCCAAAGCGACTTACAATTAGTATATTCAACCAAGAGTACAAACTCAGAACAATAAGAATCAAGGAAGTAGCATTTCTTCAAGAAAGCAAAACTACAAAAGTACCATAAGTAAGTGCCACTGAAGTGCTAATCTGTTTTTACAAGGTATTGTCCTAAAAGTGTTTTTAGTTTCCGGTAGAAGATGTAGAGACTTTCTGCTGTCCTGATGTGAGTGGGGAGCTTGTTCCACCACTGATGAGCCAGGAAACCAAATTATTTTGTCGAGTGATTAGCTCCAAGTGACGGAGTCACAAGTCGATTCCTCAATGCCGAGTGAACGGGCTGGGGTGTAAGGTTTGACCATGTCCTGGATGTAGACGGGACCCGATCTGTTCACAGCACGGTACGCAAGAACCAATGTTTTTGAAGTGGATGTGGGCAGCCACTGGTAATCAGTGAAGAGAGCGCAGGTGTAGTGTGGGTGAATTTAGGGAGGTTAAAGATCAGTCGAGCTGCTGCATTCTGGATGAGCTGCAGAGGCCTGATGGCCTTTGCAGGTAGACCTGCCAGGAGGGAGTTACAGTAGTCTAGGCGTGAAATGACCAGAGACTGGAACAGAACCTGTCAGTCAGACAGGCAGAGATCTGTGCTACTACCTGTTTCAGATTGGGGAAACGAGAGGATCAGTTGGGTGTCATCAGAATAGCTATGGTAGAAAAAGCCATGCGAGCAAATGACAGAGCTGAGAGAATTAGTGTATAGAAAGAAGAGGAGGGTACCCAGGACGGAGCCTTTTAGGGACCCCAGTAGTGAGAGGGCAAGGTTCAGACACAGATCCCCTCCAAGTTACCTGGTAAGTCTGGTTGTTGAGTTAGGATGAGAAAAAGGAGAGTGCAGTGCCTGAGATACCTAGGTCCTGAAGGGAGGAAATAAGGATCTGGTGGTTCACTGTGTCAAATATCGCAGAACGGTCCAGAAGGAAAAGGACAGATGAGAGAGAGGCTGCTTTAGCAGTGTGAAGTTGCTCAGAGACAGCAGGAAGGGCAGTCTCTGTTGAGTGGCCGGCCTTGAATCCAGACTGGTGAGGGTCAAGAAGGTTGTTATAAGTGGCGAGTGTCCATATTCTGGCTAGAAAGTGTGTGAAGCAGGTACTAGTTTTCTTTTGGTTTCTATAAACAGTTGTTGCGGCCTCAGGATGTCTCGTGTTTCCATCCTCCAGTGTAATCCTCTCTCTCAACTATCCCCCAGTAATTACAAAGTGGACTGTGCCTGCCATAAGGGCAACCAGAACTGCCCGGTGCAGAAGCACAATCTGAGCCCCAGGGAGAGCTTGGTCAGCGCCCCCTCGCTGCTGCCGCCCTCTGCTCTGGCGGGCGCCGAGACCCGGCGGAGAAAAGCCCGCAGGAGAGAGCTGGAGAGCGGCCTCGCCAGTGATGGCAGCCAGACCCTAACCCAGCACCAGGAGGCCAAAGAACTGCAAGGGACCAGTGACGCAGAGGTGTGTGTGTCTGTGTGTGTGTGTGTGTGTGTGTGTGTGTGTGTGTGTGTGTGTGTGTGTGTGTGTGTGTGTGTCTGTGTGTGTGTGTGTGTGTGTGTGTGTGTGTGTGGGTACCTCCACACTACTATGTTTCTGTTTTAAAACGCTTATCTTTTGCTCTATTTACACCTAGTGTTCACACTACTCTGGCGTTCTACAACCCCTTAAACAGAGGAATTTGAAAATGCTACTGATAAAGTTCTGTTTGAAAACTCCAGGGTTACCGCGTAGTGTAGAAGGGTGGAACATAGACCTTTTCAAATTATGATGAAGACTCCCGCATTCGCTCCTTGATCTTAGCAGTAATGTCTTCCCTGATTCGTCATGTCGCCAAAACATAAAAAATAGCTTTGATCACTGATCGACTTCAGTGTTAAATTTGACATTGATAACTAAATACAGGCATTGCTACACTTGTTTTCTATTCGAGCAGCTGGTTTACAGTTAAATTCTGCATTTAAAAATGCAACTATAGCCAACATGCAGAGGAAGCCGCTGTTATTGGGGTGTCCAGCGCCGTGATCAGTCCTACAGACGTCTGAAGTCAGTTTGCTCCTTTAGATGGACACAAAACTGAGGACTTTCCTTTTCTTATCAATGCATATTTTATTCTTCACACCTTTTGTAAAGTTCACAAAGAAACTATAAATGAACAAAAGCATAAATGTTCTCCAGTAAGACTTCAGCCATGAGCAGAGGAAACGAGTGGGGGATTTGTTTTGACCAAATGTATCGTCTCGTAAACTTTGATCTGTATGTGTTCATTTTAAAAGTATTTGGGATGTATATGAGAGAGATAGAGCACAACCTGCAGCCTTGTAACTATATTAAAAAATATATAATGTAAAAAATATAACTTGTTTTTTCTATTATCAAGCCTTACCTTTTATTATTAAAGAGTATTATAATACTCTGTGTTTTTCTGTAAAAAATCCAACAGTGTACATGCCCATTGTATATCAATAGTCATGTGATATTCATTTCCAGCCATCTTTGTAAGGGTGGATTATTTCTAAAACAATGATGAAATGCCAGTGTGGACAGAGCTCTAAAAAAGATGTATTATCTATTAGAGTGTTGCTGTTATTTTTGGTAGTTGTAACTTTTTCATCATGTCTACTTCTCTCATTTTATGAATAATTTCTGTCATATGCTTTGAATGTGTTGTAACTCTCAAAAACTCTGCATGCATGTTTTCCTCTATCAGGAGAGATTGCTGGATGAGCTGAACATGGAAGAGGGAGAGGAAGGAGAGGTGGATGAAAACGGGGTCGCCATCGCCAATAAAAGCGTACGACATTTGGACTCTTGTCCCAGCACAGCTGTTACACTAACCTATCATTTCTGTTCTGTGCCACAATAGATTCAGATTCCAGCACAATGCATCAGTACAAAAGAAAATGTTTACCGGTAACTCTGCCTGTGTAACTCCCCTCCTGTGTCTGTGCCTGCTCACGTAGACGTGTAACAACCTGGAAAGGAGGCGCAAGAGAGTGGGAGGAGCTGAAGTCAAGGAGGAGGGTGTGGAAAGTGAGGACGGGGTGGGAAACCCCGCAGGGAACACTCCCACACCCCCCAATGCCGGAGTGGGAGTCAGCACACGGCGCACATCTTATGTGATGGTCAGTGAGCAAAATCGGGATGTTTCATCTACATCCACTCATCTTTTTTCTCCTCCTTTTTTCTTCTTTATTAAATTTGGTGTCCTTCATTCTCTTTCAGGACCCGCCGTCGACTGAAGAAAAGACCTCATTACCCAACCTTCCCGCTCCCATTGCACCCCCTAAACCCGCACGACCCACCAAGCCTCGGCCCAAAAGTCGAATCTCCCGCTACCGGTCAAGTTCGTCCCAGCGAGCCCGGCGCCAGCGCCAAGCACTCGCCCAGCAAGCTGCCGCCGCAGCAGCAACCGCAGCGGCAGCGATGGCAGCGACGCTGTCATCCGCTGACCAGGGTGCCTGTCTGGACGAGGAGGGATCTCAGGGCCCGTATGGTTCTGAACACGCCCACGGAGAGAGCGGTCTGGGTGGTCATCTCCTAGACGGAGATGGTCTAAACTGTATAAATAGAGGCAACTTGCATTACCCCAAGACCAAGAAGGTTAGAGGACGTTAGACTTTGTAGGAAATGTAAATGCTCTAGCAAATGCAGAGTTAATCATTGATGTGTCTTTGTTCTCAGTACCTGGTTACAGAGTGGTTAAATGACAAGGTTCCTGGAGGGGAGAAGGTCCACCAAGAGATGCCCGTTGAGCGCCCTCTCCGGATAACCACTGACCCCACGGTGCTGGCCACTACCCTCAACATGCTGCCGGGCCTCTCCCACACGTCACTCATCTGCACCGCGCCCAGACACTACATCCGCTTCGGCTCCCCCTTCAACCCCGAGAGACACCGGCCTCGCCCCCTCCAAATGGACGGCACTTACGGCTGCTACAAGAAGGTGAGACATGCTGAAAGGTATTACCGAGAGCTGGAGGACAGGGCTGTAAGAAAATACAATGAATGTTGTCTTCTATGGCAAATTCACATTGAGTGCTCACGTCAGAAGCTTGTCTGCAGGTCCAATAATAAACCAAAAGCTGTAAACCTGAGCGGGATAGTACAGGTGTTTTGGAGTGGTGTTCTACAAGGTACCTCTCCATAGTCGGTACCGACAGTAGATGGAGTCTGTAGAAACAGACACGAGTAGCAGCTCACTTCAGTCAGTTTCAGTGTATGCCAGATTTAGAATATATTCACCTGTTTACCTCAGACAATCCCTTCTTACATCCCTTTTTCTAAGCCACCAGACCCGCAGAACACGGGAGGAGCTGGTCTGTTGCTGCCTCGATTGTTTGTGTTATTGTGTGACTTTTGTGTTTTAAATGATGAGCCCATGTTCACCAAAGTCACACAATAACACAAACCTGTCAAGGAAGTGCTAGACCATCAACCCCCGTGTTCTGCAAAGTAAAATTACAGTTGTGGTCAATAAAGTCTGATGGTTTTGTGAGGTAAATAAATATTTTAAATATTGCGGACAACTGAACTGAAGTAGCTTTTTAAGTGTCTAAAATACATCCACAGCATTACATTGATTTGCTCTCGTGCTGGTGTCTGTTTCTTTAAACTCCATCTGCTGTACGCTCATTAATGTCATACAACCTCACTCCAAAATACCCAAACTAGACCTTTAAAATGTCTTGCACAGTATGCTGTTGTTTTGGTGAAAAATGACCAGTCAGAAGAATTTAAGGTTTCTTGTTTTTACCTGCACTGTAGCCTAAATTGGTCATGAAATGTATTCTACCTGTCTATAAAAACCAAAACGTTAATTCTTGTGACGTCCAATCACCTTGTAATATGTTAAATTCTATCCCAAAAAATATTCTATATAATTCAAGACTTTTCTGAGCAGTTGGATTACGTTTAATGAACTAAACAAACAAACAAACACTTTTTTAACCCAACATTACTGTTGTTTCGATGCAGAGATGGATCAAGCAGGTGGAGGATGAGAGCTATTCAGCCAGTGTGGAGGATGGCACAGAATCCACCTCCTCCCAGCAAAGTACTAGTAGCAGGTCCACCCCCAACCCCCTGTCAACTGGTACGTACATCCCCACCGCCATCTGGACGATGCATTATTCTGAAAGCACCGAAGCTGAACGTTGGATCAGAACTAAGCAACTGGGTGGTATTATTCCTAAAAGCACAACTAAGTGAAGGGTGCAGTCCAGATGAGAAGCATGTGTCTCATCTTGGGTTTCTACACCCTCTCGATATCTGAAGTGTACTCTCTCCTGTTCAGTCCAACTCACTTGTTGTTGTTTCCACATTTGCCATTTGTAAAATCTCAGATCTCAACGCACCGTTTAAGAAGCGGCGCGCTAAGTACGCGTCGGACACGACGCCGGCACCCTCGGACCCTCTGCTTCGCCCGCTGTCGCCCATCACGCCACCACTCCCGGAGGACTCCCTCCAGCCGTCACTCCACAACCCCTGCGGCTCCCTGCTGCCCAACGGCCTGGTCTACTCGCCCATGCCCTCGCTGCCCGCCAGCCGCTGCAACACCCCGCTGCAATTCGAGGTGAGGGCACATAAACGCACCTCGATTCACTGATACGGCTGTCTGCCAGAGCTCACGTGGTGCGTGTGTATTCTCCAATAGTAAATCCCACATGGCACAATTTGTGAGCATCGATCACCGGCAGCTCGCTGACTTTTTTGAAGTAATCTTTTTATGAACCCTGTTCTAAATGAACTCCTCTTTCAGGTCAGTCCGACATGAGCCTCTTTTATGGAATTATTAGGCAGAGTAGTTGTTGCCATTTGTTTTGCATAGTTGTTCACGATGTGCACCAATGGACGTCTGCTTCATACCTTTTCTCTGCTCACTCTGACGGCCGTGATGTTCGAGCAAGGCGACCGGTTATATAATCAAAACGCTCATCAGCAACTTTCCTGAATGGGCTTTTCATTCTTTGTTTATGATGGTGTCTTTCCAAAATCTAAAAGTCATGCTAGACAGACACGGCCTAAACAAACTTCTCCTCCATTTGCGATAGGGGCGTGATCTGCGCTTTTCTAAAAAGTTCAGAGATTTGAAACTTTAAGCACTCGGAGCGCTCATAAAAATCCGCTGACTCTTAGAAAGTCCAGTCAGTTAATTCAACATCCCCATGAGTATATTTGTAATGAACTTTCTGACGTGTGACGTAATTCAATCTTCATTCTGGATTAAACATAGTGGGGATAACAGCTGGAATAGCATACCGGTGAAAGTCAATTTGCTGTTCAAATAATAGTGAGTATTTGGGACACACCTTGTGTGTTTGACAATCTGAGGTTTCTAAGAGTTTTTTCTTTTTGCTCTCTAGAACATATCGTCCCCTGAGGCGTCTCCTGTTCATCGGCCAGAGTCCATCTCTCCTGAGGTACAGTCCGACACCAACTCCTAATTCATGATGCGAATAGTGTAACGCCCACTAAACGTTGCGTCTCTGTTCTTTCTCCAGCCGTGTCTTCAGACAGACTTTGACATCTGTCGTCCTCAGTTCCCCGACCTGTCCCTCCCCTCCAGCTTGGAGAGCCCTATGGCGCTGAACTCGGATGACTTTTGCCTCACTGGAGGCCCTTCAGGCCACGACTCACAGTGCCCATCATCTGGAGGGACGAGCTCCGTAAACACAGCGTCCTGTCCTTCCTCAGACCTCGCTTCCCAAAACAGAGAGCAGGCTTTCAGGACAGAGTTCAACCTCATATACACCTGCTCGCCCCTCAATGCAAACCTGGGCAACCCTGTGGCCACCGACCGCCACCTCTCCCAGTCCGAAGGTGGCTTTTCCCCTGCGGAGTCCTTCCACAGCTCCATAAGCGGCCAGGGGCCGCTGGGAGACGCGGGCCCCGGCTCCATGTCGCCCTATGGCGAGCCTCACTATGGAGGAGGCTACCCGGATAGTGGCACCCCTCCTCACACCAGCAACCCACCACAAAAGAAGAAGGCAAGTTCTCCACATGTAAATGATGAGGATAATTTGAAATGTCTTTTTCTTTTTAAAATCAGCGTTTCATCTGTTCTTCTCCAGCACGAATGACTTTGAGTGTGATCTGTGCCAAATGAAAAGCCAAACCTCATGATGTGCTTTTTCCCCTTGCTCTGTGTTTGCTCCTTGGCTTTGTCTTAAATATATCAATTGGTCCCGTTTGTGTCAGGTGGTCAAATCCAAAAGCAACAGGCATTTAAAAAAAGAAGAAAAAAAAGAAAACATATTTAACCATTTTATGTTTATCTGAAATGATTTAGACTGTAGCTTTGACCCTTCCTCCCCCTCCCCCCCCCTCGCTGCTCCTTGACACTTTTTGCCAAGTCTCTCTTCCACTTTTCTTCCAAGGCAGAGGGCCAAGCAGCATACCATTAGTCTGCTGACAGGGAAGCCAGATTACCAGGCTATAGCTGTAAGAAGTGAATACAAGCCAGTACAAAATATGGTGAATATTCTCCCTACAACTACATCTTTAGAAGTGTGCATGTAAATATTGTTTCTTTGCATCTGCATACAACACCCACCCCATGCTCCGACAGCTCCGCCCCCCCCCCCCCCTTCCACCCGACCTGCATTGAATTACTACTCTATAGTTTTGAGCAGCAGTTTTACGTTATTCTGCCATTCCAGTCCAATCCATTGAAGCGTGTTCATCCATCGCCTTCGACACAGAAGGCCGATGATTCATGAGTCGTCTTGCCGGTGTGGAGGTGAAGCCCACGTCTCTTTGATCCATCTCATCCATCCACCTCTACAAGCAAGGCTGCAAGACTTGCATTCCCACAAGGGCCTCTTGGAAATAAAGGAGGTTCTCCCAGTCACACGAGTCAGCAGTCACCCGGCAAATGTAACATTAAACTCAGGGGACGCATTAATGCAACAAAGTCACCTCACAATCCTGTAAATCCAAACTCGTGACCAGTCAGACAGAGAACAGGTATTCTGAGAGAAGATATTCCAACAACGCCTGAGAATAAATTACAGCTCTTCCATAGTTTCCCCCTAGAAATTACAAATATAATTTCTCCTTACAAGGTGCACGGTAATAAATCTCTCACTCACTAAAAATGTAATTGGCAGGGTTCAACGTTAATGTATTTATTCATTTATTTTACTTGCCTTATTCTTAGTTATCAAAGACCAAAGTTAATTGTTGTGTTTAATCATTATTCCGGTTAACTAAAGAATTGAGGGCCCTATCAGGACTGAGCATGTGGCAGATGAGAATGAATCGACCCGTCTTTCCCTACATGGAACAGGGAAACTGGTTTCAGTACAACACTGGATACCAAGTTCAAAATGAGTTAACTAGTACAATGAGTTTTATTTTTTATTTTTGTTTCAGTTTATATTCTTAGTTTTACAGTAGTATTGGTGTGTTTTTGTAAGCGTCTGGGATATTGTCTCAGGGGGATGTAGCTGCAGTAAACCTACAAAATATGTGCATACGTAGGAAGGGCCTTAATGTTTCAGTCTGTGAAGACTCCTTCACGAGAACACTCGGGAGAAAACAAGTTGGTTAACATTAATTCCGACATGAATAGCTTGGTCCAATGGATTGATTCATTGTGAAGCTCCTGCAATGTCAAGTCACTTCAGTTACCTGCTTTCAATCTTCAATTGTGATATATTTGAGGAATTAAAAAAACAAGATTAATCTATGTTTGATTTAATTATTTTTGAACCAGGCAATTTCATTTTACTAACATTAGTTTTTCTTCAAGGATCTAGTTGTTTAGTATCAGCTCATGCTGAGAAGCCTGCCGGACGCCGTAGCAGTGGGATGGTCCGATCAGCCAATAGTTAAGCCGTGATATCTGAAACCACTTTATTTGGGAAACAATAAAAGTGAGCACACCTGAAAACTAGTGTACAGCTGCAGCAAGGACAGTCGGTCAATTCTGATGCGGACAGTGTGCTCTGTGAACTGTGGTGGATGATTAGAGCAGGTCACATCTCAGCAATCACAATGGTGTTAAAACCAGCGACAAACATAAAAGTCAAGTTGTTCTTCACCATAGTTTTCCTTTTTGAGTCATGTTTTAAAGTATGCAACAGGTGTGGGAGACCTCTTTCATAAAACTGTAGAGTTGGTTTGACCTAATGTGTATGGAGGGTGGCTCTTAGACGCTTTAGCATCGCTGGGGCATGTAGAAACTGGACAGTCAAAGTAATGTCCTCACTGAAGACGTCTTTGATATGTTGTGCTTGGTGGTTATTTCAGAGTTGTTCTGACACCAGCATCAGAAATACTGAGACGGCTTAAATGCTGGATCGGGTTTCTGCGAGTACGCGATTCTGTGCACCGATTTGATATCCCGTTATCCCGTCGTTGATCAGCTCATTTATGCTCCTCGGGGACAACAACAGGTGTCACTTGCTACCTGATCCATACTGAGCATGTGCAACTCTTCACATCCTTGTTCAGAGGTGCACATGCTCAGTACCATCAAACGAGTGTGTATTGTTAGCCAGAGCTAGCAACATGTCAGCAACATAGCTACGCTTAACTCAGAAAAATCGAGATCCAAAAGAAAAAAAGTGCTCACACATTCAATTTTGTTTTTGCAAAGAAAACTGAGCCAGGCTGTACAGCAATGTGAGCAATCACATCCATACAGGGTCCGTAGTATACAGATGTTACAAAATACGAAATATATATTTCTAAACACATATATATATATATATAGAAAAAAACCATCTGTAATTTCAGACCATGACTTCCACAGCTGCCCTTTGCAGCCTCCCCTATACGTCATATTCTGCTAGCTTAGCGTTTCAGACCAGGTCCATCCACGTCGGTATCTGACTGTGTGGTCATCATCCCGCCCCACTGCCTCTTTCATCCCCCTCCCCCTCCTCTCTGTTCTCACAAGCCTTCTCTCTGTCATGACGACATGACGCTGAAATGAGTGCTCTCATTCTCATTCTCAATACTGGAGGTGTGTGTGTGTGTGTGTGTAGCTGTTGTTTCGGCGTGGTTGCATCATGGCGTGGTGCGTTCAAAGTTGCCTGCTCTGTCGTCAAATGTTACTAACCGTGCATCCAGAACACACAGCGTGACCCGCAGCACAGGCCTCTCATGGCTCCGAGTGTGTTGGTCGAATGAAACGACAACAGCGATGCAAACGGTGTCATTTTCATGTCAAGTGATTTCCATGGTGATCCCAGTGTGGTTTCCTTTGTGCCTTTTCTTCTTGTTGTCGTATTGAATTGTTTCCAGGTGAGTCCTCTCTGGTGTGGTGCATGCCGTCCGCCCATCACGCAGTGTTGGTGAATGATGTGACTCAGTCGGGCATCAGAGTGAATGGCGTGATGTGTGTTTGTGTGTCGGTCCTCCAGCGGGGGGGGGGGGTATTTAACGGCGCCTCTCCTCCCTCTGCCGCCTCAGGTGTCTTTGCTGGAGTACCGCAAGAGGAAGCAGGGCGGCGGCCGCGACTCTGAGCCAACCGGCGGCTCGTCGCTGGGCGGCACCCCCACCCGGCCCTGCTCCCACTACAGCCACGACTCCCACCACCCCCACTGCCATCAGCAGATGCAGCCGATGGCCTCCCCGCACAGCTCCTTCTCCTCCTCGGCGCACGCCTCCTCTGTCCCGCAGAGCGAGGAGGTCAGTCCTCCAGACCACCAGAGCTCGTCAGTGCAGCTCAGAGGCCAGGACAGCAACAACCAGTGGTGAGAAGCCCGCATGATGACCTCGTCAGTACACGTCTCATCCCCTGGGAGTTCTGGACCCTCTGCATCCCCGTCAGTTTTATTCTCTGTGGCCTTTATTTTCTCTTAAATATAAAAAAACATCTTTTATGTCTCTATTCAAACGGCACAATCATGGCTAGAAGTGGAGATAGCTCTAACATGTCTCTGGTGCTGTCTAACAGTGACATAATTAATGGGAGAACACATTACACATTACATTTACAGAAATTGGAACACTATAGAATCTATATATCAAAAATGTCTCCAAGTGCCCATGCTATAAATGTAATGTAAATTCAACTCTTTACATATTTGCAGCCTCTCCTCTCCTTATTGGATTGTGCTCAACAGCCTGCAGTTCAGTCGAAGCTTCCTAGTTCTGCTGAGGAGCTCATCCTTGAATGTTTTTCACAGGATCTGTTTTGAGTAAACCGTTACTTGGGGCATGATTTAAAAATGTGCTCCTGATCCGAGTTTGCCTTTAACCTTTGGGTTTGTGTTTCTTCCAAGGATGGTCCCCACTACGGTTGAACGTCTGAGGGAAGGTCAGGGGGTTCTGGAGCGAGTGCTGAGAAGCATCAAGATGGAGCGCGTTTACAAGAGGAGTGACAGTTCTACAGAGAAGGACTCTGGTATGACGACGTTTGAAACCTCAGGGATCCCTCCAGAGAAATTTAGTTGACAAAAAGAGAAAAGTTCTATACATTAAAATAACTAAAGATATAAATGAACCTCCAGCTATCGATGTTGTGCTTTAACCTCTCAATGATGGCATGTTTTCCGTGTTCTCAGATGCAGATCGGTATGAGGTGCAGGCCGCGGCGTCCATGACTTCTCCCAGGAAGAGTCCACACAGATACAGTCCCTCTGTGTACTCCCACCAGGTAGACGCGACAAACCTTTTATATCACCTGTTCCCCAACCACCAGTCTCCAGACCGTGTGCTTTCTATTGATATTAATATACAGGCTGCCTGATGACCGGTGGCCTTGTTCACATTCTATTTTCCTGTTATTTGGATTCAAGACAGTTTAAATGTTGCTTGTAAAAAAAACAAGATGGCAACGGCTAAAATGCCCAATTCGAGGCTTCAAAACGGCATTCCACAAAGCGATGGAGGACGTCACAGTCCACTTCTTCTATACAGTCAGGGCTACCCATGATGCCATGCTAATGTTGCATTTTAATCCTATGGAATTAATGAACATTTACATAAACTCGATGCTAAATATGAGGTGGTAAGTCATATTTATATATTTATCCAACTTCCTGGTAGATAATGATACCAAAGTCTGTCCTTAAAGGTTTATAAACGTTATTTAAAAATTATATATATTGACAATGTTTTTTGTGTCACACCAACAAACACCGTCTAAGTTTTTAAATGTACCTATTTTTTTGTTTAATTACCAGTAGTTTACAGCTGGACTTGTAGCTATGGGAATCTTCCCCATCCCGATGAAAGCGGCCTCAGAAACACAAAACATGAAGTGTGTGTCTTCTGTGTGTTCAGTCCTCAGACGGCCTCCGGCAGACCGACAGCCCGTCGTTCCTCCAGCAGACCTCCAACTCTCCATTCCGGGGTTCCTACAGTCCCTCATCAGGCCAGAGCTTCTACCCACGCCATGTGTCCCAGGACTACCCTCCATCCTCCTACCCCACCTCCTCCTCGGACTCCCGGCCGCCGCCGGTGGGCTCTCTACACCAGCAGCAGAGCGGCAGCTGTAGCGTGGACGGAGGCCACGGCTACGGCAGCAGCCACTTAAAAGCGAGCCTTTTGAACAGCAGCTGCTTGGTGGGGTCTCCCAGTCCGGGCCCCAGGCCCCACGGGCAGACTAAGACAGACTCGGGCGCCCAGGCCTCCAGAGGGAGTCAGCAGCAGGCGTCTCGCAGCATGAAGTCGGGCAGCCCCGGCCAGGCGGCGCTGCAGGCGGGCTCCAGGCTGCTGCCGGCCAGCGGACCGACACACTACCCACAGAGAGGGACGAGCCTCAGTCAGTTCCAGCACTCCCCTCTCCAGGGACCCGGAGTAAGGACACAGTCAGGAAGCTTTTAGGACCTTGTGTGTGTGTGTGTGTGTGTGTGTGTGTGTGTATGTATGTGTGTGTGCGTGAGTGTGTATGAAGCGGCGTACCTCCTCAACCCCTAAAGCTGCGGTGAAATGGGGCTCAGGGAGTTTGGGGAGGGGAAATGTACAGACCTAAGGGGAGCAAGGACTTCTTTACGGATTTCTCCTTTTCATATTTTCTGTCTTTTCTTTCTTTATTTTCAGAAAAAAGAAAACAAATTGCCACATTCTGCACAAAGCTAATCATTGACTTTGGACGTCATGACAGAATCAGTGGAAAAATCTATTTGGATGACGCATTCTGAAAAACATGAAACAAAAAAACAAACAAGAAATCACGTGTAACTTGAAATTGTCCCCAGTGTTTCCTCATGTGCCGGACTGTGCAAACAGGCTCTATAATGTCGGAAAGTAAAAACTTCCACACAAATGTCTGTACAAAGTTATTAAAAAAAGCCGTACCTGTCGCCATGGTACCCAGGTTGGATAAATGCTGAGACGCATATGTAACTGAAAGCAAGAGTTGTTTTATTTTTTATTTTATTTTCTCTCGACGTTATGTTTTTCTGATTTGGCGAGTGGCCGAGTCTGTGCTGCAGTAAATAAGTGTTTGATTTGGAAAGGGGGGGAACGATTCAAGCAGCATGTTAATCATCCGTTCTAAAGATGCATTCGAGAGGCGGGGAGGACGGGGTCTCCCTGGAAACCATCATTCCATATGATTGCCAGCTTCAGTGTTCTCTCACCAAACATGAAAAAAAGCCCCTTTTTCTCTCTCTCCCTCTGTCTCTCTCTCCTTCTGTCTCCATCTTTTTCTCGGTTCTCCGGAGTTCCGTTTTTGTTTCGGTTCTCTCACCCCCACTGGATTGTGTTTGATTTCACATTAGGACTACTTCGCTGTAGACCTCTGATATTGTACTTAAGACATACAGGTCTTATGATTCATGGTGCTGCATTCTTGTTTTTGTTTTGTTTTTTCAATAAATTTGAAATCCAGTTAAGTTCCCCACATACGACTGCATTCACCTCGTCATTACATCCGTTGAAATTCGTATAATTTGTCTTCAGATTCATACGAATCATATGTTATAGTGATGGGATGCAGGAGCAAATCAGAGGAGGAAGATTCAACTTCATTTCAAAGCTAAAGATGTTTGGATTGACTGTTTTTATCCTGCATAGTCGCTTAGAGAAAATGTCTCGTGTATATATGTATGTGCATATATACATATGTATATGTGTGTGTATATATATATATATATACATGTATGTGTATATATTTGTATGCATACATGTACATATATATGTATGCATACATGTATATATATATATATAAATAAATGTGTGTATATGCATACATATATATATATGTTTGTGTATATATGTATGCATACATGTATATATATGTATGCATACATGTGTGTATATATATATGTATGCATACATGTATGTATCTGTGTATATATGTGTGTATATATATATGTATGCATACATGTAGATAGATGTATATTTATATCCATAGATGTATGTATATAGATACATATATGTGTATGTATACACATGTGTGTTCATTCTTTTCTGACCTATTCTCGTGTTCCATGTCACATCAAGGAAAACCAGAGAAGGGATCTATGAGATAAATGTTTAGAGAAAGCTGCTTTCCGTTTCCACAGAATGCTGCATTTGAGATTTTTTTTAAACGGAAGTGGAAAACGGGGACATCCATGTGGAAGACTTCAAGGACCGAGGGCCCGGACATGAGACTGGACACACACACACACACAAACACACACACACACACACACAGAAGGGTACTCATGATACATGAATGTTTGACAGATTGATAAAATAAAAAAATAGGAGTTGTGACCTAGAATTAACCAGCACCTTAAAATGAAAGAAATAAAGCCTAAAAGACACACTCGGACAATATGTATGATTATGTGAACTTGTATCGACAGAAATGTGATCTAGACTTGTATGGAGAAAGTTTCGTACACTGAACTTACCGCATGACGTTTGTTTCTAGCCGAGTGAGCATCTTGGTCCGATGGTTGGGAGCTCATCATCGGGTCTCTTCCTGGGCTCCTCCAACAAAGCTCCAACACGCGCTGCAGGCGCTTTTTGTTTTTAAGATCGCTGTCAGTTATTTTTACACAAATCAGAGAAGTAACTATTTCAACTGTTCCCCACCAAAAGGTTTAAAGAAGCAAGAGATGTATCGCATTTTGATAATAAAATAATCATGATGGTAATGTATTTTGAAAAACTGCCATTGTGATGTTATTTTGAGGGTCTCACACGTCACCGCAGTCCAAGTTGGGAAGGAAATGGTTTTTGGAGTGTTTAACTTTTTATCTCACAACACCTGCTTTGTGGTGGCCCATTGCAATGATGGGCTTCTAATCTCTGTCCCCAGTTGATTACTTGCAGTAAGATATCGTTCTTTCCATGATATGATACGACAATCACCCCTGTGTGAAAACCTTTGAGAGGAATGACAACGTTTGGATGTAAGAGCTGCTGAAGTGGAGATTTCTGCCTCTGCATGATAAAAACTAACTAATGGGCAGGTACATTTTATAAAAATGGATTAGATAATTCCCACGTTTGGTTACTTACATCATGTCATTTGTTAAGGATGGGCAATGACCTCCAATGGTTGAGGTTCAGCGTTGGCCTCCAAAAGTCAAGTTTAAATATCGTCCTCCAACGGTTAAGGTTAGACATTGACCTCAATCACTTAACATTACCAATAACTTACTAATTTCTGTATTTGAATGTATCCAAGAATTGTTCTATTAGCTCTCAAAGAATCCTGTTTATGGAGAAAAAAATGTAAAGCAGTAAATGTCACAGAAGATATTTACCCCTGTTGGTAGTGGCAAGTTTAGAGGTCCAGAACGTCTCCCTTTCTCATATTGACAAACATGCCTAATCATTTATCATATATTGAATTATTTCAGGGATTAAAATACATGGGAAACAACACCCCAATGGGTTCCTTCATGAGCTTTAACAAGATCCAACACTAGTATTTAGTTTTTCCGTCATCTCATAAACGATTATTTCATTCTGACAGCCATTTTTTTCTTGACATTTATTTATTCAGGTTGTCTGTTACTAAAGCAGCATCAGTCACGTCTTTCTCCACTAGAGAGAACCATTGAGCTACAGGAGAGTAAAGACAAGAGCGTCTCAGTGTGTGACGTTCACTACAGCTGAGATTATTCCGTCTTCGTTATTCCACTTCTTGGTTCATATCATTTGTTACACAGATTTGGTACAGAGTTTACTTCTTCTTTTTTCTCCACTCGAGAATTTATTGAAATGATCAAAATTACCTCATGAAGACGGCAAGACCTTGAGGAACGCCGTAGGCGTAGGCGAACCCATGATGTGATTCTCTGTTAAAAACTCTTGACATTTAGAGAAGATTTGCATTTCTTCGGACATCGGATGGCGAGCAATTCTGTTCTGGAGATCCATTCACCATCTGAATGACCTAGATCTAGAGATCTAGGTCGTAGCTCTAAACTACTTGGAGGTCCCAACAGGTCATTTTTTACAGCAACATACTTTTTTCTTCTTTTTCAAAGCACCTAAACATAAAAAGCATTTCCAAGGTATTTGTCGTCCACTTGAGCAGCACGACGCAGAGCAAAGTCCCCGGTGTTGTCAAACTGCGCCAGTGTTTTTATCACAACACTGACCTCTGACCTCCTAATCGACCTAATCTGCAGAGAGCAGATGGCGCGGTCTGAGGCCCGTCATTCATTCATTTCCAGCGCCCCGTATGGCCTTTACAAACTGTCTCCCAGAGCCTGCAACCTACAAACACCAGACTTTTATCAAATAAATGGATTCTTGTACATGTCTCAAAGTCCAACACAGACGCTCACAATCACCCGCGCAGACTGAAAACCGGGGGACCTCCTGACGCCTCCACGAGGATCTCTCCGTTCCCTTCCAGGGATTCCAAACCGACTGGTCTCAGTTTGAGTAGGACAATAAGCATACTTTCATTGAATATTATTATATTTTAAAATAAGTTTATTAATTGAGCGCCTATTTGTAAACATAAATAAATCACAAATTAAATTAGATTATTTATTATTTATTTAAAAATAGTTTTCTTCCTGTGCGTGTTCAGTGTATACGTATTCAATTCAATTCAGTTTATTTGTATAGCCCAATTTCACAAATTACAAATTTGTCTCGGAGTGCTTTACAATCTGTACACATAGACATCCCTGCCCCAAAACCTCACATCGGACCAGGAAAAACTCCCAAATAACCCTTCAGGGGGAAAAAAAGGGAAGAAACCTGGAGGAGAGCAACAGAGGAGGATCCCTCTCCTAGGATGGACAGATGCAATAGATGTAATGTGTACAGAAGGACAGATTTAGAGTTAAAATACATTCAATGAATATGACAGAGTGTATGAATAGTTCATAGTAGGCATATTCCACGATGGAGACCTCCACGATCCATCAGGCAGATGGCGGTGGGGAGGAGGAGGGCGGAGTCTCAACAGGACAGTGGCGTAGTCATGAGCAGGAATTCCACGACCCAGACGATCCATCAGGCAGATAGATCTATGCCGTCTCATAGGGTCCGATGACCCCATGAGACGAAAGTCAAAAGGACTTCCGGGAGAAAGCAGAGTTAGTAACGTGTGATTGAGAGATGAAAATTCATCCTTAAGGAGAGAAAAAGAGGAGATAGGTACTCAGTGCATCCTAAACGTCCCCGGCAGCTATAAGCCTATAGCAGCATATCAAGGGGCTGGACCAGGGCAAACCTGATTCAGCCCTAACTATAAGCTCTGTCAAAGAGGAAGGTCTTAAGTCTACTCTTAAACGAGGTGACTGTGTCTGCCTCCCGGACTGAAATTGGAAGCTGGTTCCATAAAAGAGGAGCTTGATAACTAAAGGCTCTGGCTCCCATTCTACTTTTTAAGACTCTAGGAACTACAAGTAGTCCCGCATTTAGTGAGCGAGCTCTAGTGGGCAATATGGTACGACAAGCTCCTTAAGATATGATGGAGCATCACCAATCAAGGCTTTGTACGTTAAGAGAAGAATTTTAAAAGTGATTCTTGATTTTACTGGGAGCCAGTGCAGAGCAGCTAGTAAAGGAGTGATGTGATCTCTTTTCTTAGTTTTAGTGAGAACACGAGCTGCAGCATTCTGGATCAACTGGAGGGACCTAAGAGATTTATTAGAGCAGCCTGCTAATAAGGAGTTGCAGTAATCCAGTCTCGAAGTAACGAACGCGTGAACCAATTTTTCTGCATCTTTTGAGACAAGATGTGCCTGATTTTGAAATATTACGTAGATGAAAGAATGCAGTCCTTGAGATTTGCTTTACGTGGGAGTTAAAGGACAAGTCCCGATCAAAGATAACGCCAAGATTCTTTACAGTGGTGTTGGATGCCAGGGCAATGCCGGCTACAGAATCCACATCACCAGATAATTGATCTCTGAGGTGCTCAGGGCCGATTAAAATTACTTCGGTTTTGTCTGAGTTTAACATCAAGAAGTTGCAGGTCATCCATGTTTTTATGTCTTTAAGACATGCTTGAATTTTACAGAGTTGGTTGCTCCTCTGGTTTTATCGATAAATATAGTTGAGTGTCATCTGCATAACAATGAAAGTTTATGGAGTGTTTCCTGATAATATTGCCCAAAGGAAGCATGTATAAGGTAAATAAAATTGGTCCAAGCACAGAACCTTGTGGAACTCCGTGACTAACGTTGGTGGTTATCGAGGCGTCATCGTTTACAAATACAAACTGAGATCGATCTGATAAATAGGATTTAAACCAAATTAGTGCCGTGCCTGAAATGCCAATCGACTGCTCCAGTCTCTGTAACAGGATGTCATGGTCAATGGTGTCGAATGCAGCACTAAGGTCTAACAAGACCAGGACAGAGAGGAGTCCTTTATCTGCTGCCATTAAGAGGTCATTTGTAATTTTCACCAGTGCCGTCTCGGTGCTGTGGTGTTTTCTAAATCCTGATTGAAATTTCTCAAATAAACTATTATGATGTAGAAAGTCGCACAACTGATTTGCGACCACTTTCTCAAGGATCTTGGAGAGGAAGGGAGGTTAGAGATCGGTCTGTAGTTAGCCAATACCTCTGGATCCAGAGTGGGCTTCTTCAGGAGAGGTTTAATAACAGCCACCTTGAAGGAGTGTGGTACGTGGCCTGTTAGCAGAGACACATTGATAATATCTAATAGAGAGCCGCCAATTAAAGGCAAAACGTCTTTAAGCAGCCTCGTGGGGGTGGGGTCCAATAGACTGGTAGACGTGTTCGAATTAGAAACCGTTGAAAATAATTGGTCACGGTTGATAGGAGAAAATCCTCCAAATATACACCAGGGCATACAGCGGTTTCCAAGGCCATTCCACTTGAGGACAGATTGGCACTGGTTATGGGCAAGAGATTATTAATCTTGTCCTAATAGTTAAAATCTTTTCATTAAAGAAGTTCATAAAGTCATTACCACTAAGGTTTATAGGAATGCTCGGCCCACAGAGCTGTGACTCTCTGTCAGCCTGGCTACAGTGCTGAAGAGAAACCTGGGGTTGTTTTTATTTTTTTCTATTATTGATGAGTAATAGGCTGCTCTGGCATTACGGAGGGCCTTCTTATATGTTTTAAGACTATCTCGCCAAACTAAGCGGGATTCTTGAGATTAGTTGAACGCCATATGCTCAAGCTTTCGACGCTTGCTTCAGTTTGCGGGTCTGAGGGTTATACCAGGGAGCAACCTCCTTCCTCACTGTCTTCTTCTTCAGAGGGGCTATCGAGTCCAGTGTCATTCTCAGAGAGCCTATGGCACTGTCAACAAGATGATCAATCTGGGACGGACTAAAGTTAGACCAGGAGTCCTCTGTTATATTGAGACGGTATCGAATCAAATACAGAAGGAATCGCTTTAAATTTAGCTACAGCACTATCAGTTAGACATCTAGTGTAAAAACTTTTGACTAACGGAGTACACTCGTAGTATAAATTCAAAAGTTATGAGGTTGTGGTCTGACAGAAGAGGATTCTGTGGGAAGACGTTCAAATGCTCAATGTCAACGCCATAAGTAAGAACAAGATCAAGCGTGTGGCCAAAGCTGTGTGGGGGTTTCTGTACTCTCTGACAGAAGCCAATCGAGTCCAACAAGGAGATGAATGCAGCACTAAGGCAATCATTATCAACATCCACATGGATATTAAAATCTCCAACAATAATAACTTTATCGGTTTGAAGAACCAAACTTGATATAAATTCTGAGAATTCAGATATAAACTCTGAATATGGACCTGGTGGCCGGTACAGAATCACAAATCGAATTGGCTGTAGTGTTTTCCAGGTTGGATGAAAGACTAAGAACAAGGCTTTCAAATGAGGTGTAGTGTAATTTTGGTTGAGGATTAATTAATAGGCTCGATTCAAAGATGGTTGCTACTCCACCTCCTCGACCGGTGCCTCGAGGAATGTGAGTATTAATATGACTTGGAGGCGATTCATTCAGGCAGACATATTCTTCATGGCTCAGCCAGGTTTCAGTTAGGCAACATAAATCAATGTGATTATCTGATATTAAATCATTTAGTAACACAGCTTTAGATGACAGAGATCGAATATTTAGGAGACCACATTTAATAGACCTATTTTGTTGCACTGCTGAAATAATGGTGTTAACTTGTATAAGGTTATTGTGTACGACTCCTCTTCTGCTTACTTTTGATTTATTTAATTGAAGTGGCCGTGGGACAGACACAGTCTCTACTCTAAAGTCAAGGGTGGGTAACTGCTCGAATGGAAGAGCAGAGAAGGGTGTTAAACTACAACTCTGCTCCCGGTTCCTGATCTGAACCCTGGGTTGTCATAGATTAAGTGTATATGTATGTAAAATACACTAAAGTGCATTTATATACGTAACAATTATGCCGAATTATTACATTTATTTAGGCATTAATTATATAATTACCTATGTATTTATAAGTTTAGTTTCCATAGTTTCGTCTGAATTAAGCTGTATGTAAAAGAAAGAAGTTTATTGGGTGTACAGAGACAACTCCTGTAAAATCTGACCAGAGACAATAATGCTGATTCATTCTCGTTTGTGGTTCTGTTGAACTGTTACTGGACTACATTATGTGTTCTGGCCCACCCTCATTGGTTTAAATGGGGTGGTCAAAATGCCAGATGCTGTTGTCATTTTTAGATGTTGACCTTTGACCTCCTTGATTGTGTGTGTGTGTGTGTGTGTGTGTGTGTGTGTGTGTGTGTGTGTGTGTGTGTGTGTGTGTGTGTGTGTGCAGCCCCACCTAGTCCCCGGACGCTCACCTGAGTAGTGTGTTAGAAGGCAGAGATATGACCATCACCAAGGATCTCTGTTAGAATCCCCACAACAAAGAAAGCGACAATCTCTTTTCTTCTGACACACCGTGCTCACCTGCTTTTGCTAATTAAACTCTCAGAAGTCTTAAGATAATGTAAAGATAAGTAATATACTAACACAATGAAAATGACTATTAGGCAGGGAAGACAGGGCTGCTTCTTATTTCCTTAACATTTTCGGAAGTTTTGGAGCTACAGTGTAACGATATGATCATATGATATTTTTCTCTTCCAGGTTACACACTTTGTATATTAATATGTTTGTGTTAATAAAACTGAAAAGGTGAATCAATAAAAAGTCAATCTATTTATTCATTGTCTATTCCAAACAACAACAACAATACCAATAGTGATAAAGTGGTGTCTGATGCTGGCTGCCATGATGAAGCCTCCCGTAAACATTTCCTTTCTTTCAGTATGATAAACGTCACAGCATCCCATAACCACAGAGAATGACATCACAACAGCCGAGCAATGGAAGAAAAGAAACACACTGAAAAGCACTGATATCGAAAGTCAGGGGTCAAACCTAAAACGCCAGTGTTACATCTGGATCGTGTACAGTTGAATGACCGTTCAGGGGAAGAAAGTCAAATATTTGTGGGCAGATGTACGATTAAAACAAAAAGACAGGGAGAGAGTCCTGAGTGAGCTCGGCCTTGGCTTTCTATTCACAGAAGGACTCACGACTACTGATGAGTCTTAAAGGACCAGTGCGTGCAGGGTCAGAATATTATATTCATAAATTGTTTTTTATTTGTGTCTAATCACCTGAAACTTAGAATCAAAATTCTTTCTTTAGCTCAAAATGAGTACTTCATATCTACGGAGGCAGCTGGTCCTCTTCACTCCACCATGTTGCACCGCCGTGTTACTACGGTGTCTGCTAGCTCACCACTAGATGCCACTGAATGCTACACACTGGCCCTTTAAGAGGTCAATCAATACTTTACGGACATGTGGAAATCCTGCATCATAAATCCTATTTAGTTTGAAACGTGAAATATTTGAACAATTTTACCTTTTTGAACCTCAAATAGTTATTCAAATTAAACAATCTTTTTGGTGAAACTAACATCATCTGAAACGTAATGGTCTATTTTTACTTAGCTTTCTTGAGGACCTGGTCACCACATTGTTTGCTGAGCAACAACCAACAAACAAACTAAGTTATTAGCTAACAGGTGAAGAAAGTCAAGCATTTAAAGAGCCAACTACGTGTTGGTGAAGACCAAACCAGAGCTAAAAGGAGAGATAATACTGAACAGAGACCTGAGATGTCATATCCTGCTTGTGCAAGTAGGATATTTAACTTCTTTGCTCAGATGTTGGAACTTTATTTCTCAGTGAGGTCATCCTCTTTGTACAAATGTTTCTGTAAAATAAAAACCTCTAGATACAAATTCGGAAGGGTCCAAATAATGTAAGTGTGAAATCCAGCCCGCCGCACTCGTTTATGTATTTGTATTTGTCTACAAAGACAATATAAATAATAATTTGATTTGTCATTCCTGTTTCTCAGGTTTTGTAAATCACAAGGAAAAATATGTTTGCACTGATGTGCATTGCCCAGTAATATATGTGTATACTTCTGCTATCTATGAATGCTAATGTGAGCTAGCAAATTTCTCCAAATTGCAAGAAAAGAACTTGCGTTGCAGTAAAGTCTGTCTGAGAACACCATAAAACTGATCGATTGTTAAATGTTCAGTAAAACACTAATTTAAACCTTGCCTTTAACTCCAATTAAAGAATTGGAGCAATCTACTCGTAGCACAAGCACACTTATTGTAGGTATAGCAAAATACCCTACAACATCATATAGAACCCACATAATCAATACATATGTAATCCACATAATCGTGGGCCAGTACAGGTGGTGTAGTATAAAACACTACAGGTAGGGAGGTGGTTGAGGTGGTTGAGGTGGACGACGGCTCTAAAAAATGAATGTGAAAACCAGAAGTCAATGTCACTTCCACTTAAGTAATGCCACAGCCAGGAAATGTACTTGAAAAATCACAAAGAAAAAACTGATTACGGTGAACTGTGAACGAACGAGACGGTTGAGCCTGTTAGCCCGTGTCCTTCCGAGTGTCACGATTTAACCCTCCTGTTGCCTTCGGGTCAATTTGACCCCATTCAATGTTTAACCCTCCTGTTACCTTTATATTTACTGACATATTTTACCCTCGGGGTCAATTTGACCCCAGCAATTAAAACCTCCAGAAAATTATTAGAATTAATATTGTTTCCCAAGTTTAAGTGTGAGGTACTTTATGTTTGTTTGTTGACTACCTAAATAGCCCTTTAAATATATAAAAAAGTTGATATTTCTTATATGTTTGACAGTGAAAAACAGCCTGGGGTCAAATTGACCCGAAAGAACACCAACATTAAACATTGAATGGGGTCAAATTGACCCTAAGGTAACAGGAGGGTTAAACAGGAAACAGGTTTGACTCTTCCACAGCTCACAGGGATGCCTCATAGACGGGGGCAAAAAAGAGAAAGCTTCAACATGTATCTTTTTACCCTGTTTACATAGAAAACATCTGTTTTATTGTTGTACTTTCTGGGATCAGACTTATACAAAGAGCAGTGGAAAATTGGCCTGAAAAAGATGTTAAAAATGACTCTGTACAAAATCAGCTTTTTTTTCTTCTCTTCTCTCTTTTTTTTCTGGTCAGAAGTAGCACCTGTGTGCTTTCACATATGCACTTTGAAAGCTGGAAATAGCTATTTGATCCCACTTCATAGAATGCACCCACTCCACAGCATCATTATCAATAACTTTATAACCTTTCTTGTACAAACGTTATGGGACAGACTGCTGAGTGTTCGGAGTGATCTCATCCCAGAGTTTGATCACGCCGATCGTCAGACTTCTTCTCGGGATGTGTTCCTCTTCCAGCAGACGCAGTTGGCTTTTGTTGGTTGATCCCACTTCAGTTCTATTTCCAAGGTTTAACCTGAAGCATCAGAGAGAAGAGGAGGAGCTGGATGGATGGAGTGGGGAGGGAGAGAGAGAGAGTGAGAGGACGTTTTGTTCTCAGTGGAACCGCTGGACTCCAAATCTTGGATCCACGCTGTCCCGGATTTCAATCTGGAGGAGGAACAGAGAGAAGAAGAGAGACGCGGTGGTCAGCAACATCTTAGCCGAGAGACACAAATAGAAGAAATGTGCCTGACCAGGGCAGAGAGAGAAGACGGGGGGGACACTTCAAGGGGTCAAAACTATATTTAATTTCATGGAGTGAAAAGTGCACACACACACACACACATATTATTGAGTTATATAAATTGATAGTATGAACAACACAAGGCTTTTATTTTTATATTTACTGAGGACTTAACCATCAGGTTTCCAGGAAGTTCCGTAGATCTTTTTCTGACAATCATTTTGTTCGTTGTTTTGTTAATAAAAGAGATTTATGTTCCAAACTCTATAGCTTTTCCTTTTGGGGCAGTTTGTCATTTGGCTTTACAATATAAGCTTCGTGTATTTTTCTGCCCAGAGCCTCTTTACTTGTCCACCTTCGGCATCATTTGCCGAACATTACCGTTACCAATTGTTTTCACATGTACTTCTATGATGGGCTTCTTTTGCAATATGGGTCACGATGTTTTATGTGAAGCTCTTTGAAGTGTTGGTGAAATGTGCTTTTAAAGGTTACACAGCTAAACTTGATTTATTCCACCTTAACCAACAAAGTTACTGCACTGAGCTGTAACTCCCAAAAGAATTACAGTAAAGGTTAAGAAATATATTAGACTTAGCAGCAGTTGAGACAGCAACTACGCTGTGGGCCAATCAGAAGGCTTCCCTTTTTTGTTGTTGGTCCATCCAGTAAATAGCAGTCAATGAAGTGTACCGCCGGTGTTTTTTATGTTGCTTTAACGAGTGACCAAGTTAACTTTTCTTTCAGAAGAAAGCTTGTGGTGTAACACCCTGTTCTGTTTCTCCTGTGTTTTGTGTCTCCTCTGTCTTAATTGTTTAATTCCCTGCACCTGCCCTCAGCCACTCTTGTCTCGTTATTGTCTGATGTCGTACACCTGTTTCCCCCCCTATATATTGTGTCAGTCTTTCTCTTGTCTCTGGTTGGATTGTTCTGTCAGGTTCTTGTGACGGGGTGAGGCTCAGGCGCAGAGTGACAGGCTGGACGCAATATAAACTAGAATGGGCACTCGGTAGAGCGCATACCTTCGCATATCACAAGATTGGGCATTGAATTATGAACATTTTGGCATTAGTTGCATGCCAATTGGACAAAAATGTATCGTGCTATGGTAAAAAAAGAGTTTGACCTTTCCATGACCTTGACCTTTGACCCGATTGATCCCAAAATCTAATCAAATGGTCCCCGGATAATAACTAATCATCCCACCAAATTTCATGCGATTCACGAACATTTTGACCTGTTCATGACCTTTGACCTTTGACCCGATCGATCCCAAAATCTAGTCAACTGGTCCCCGGATAATAAACAATCATCCCACCAAATTTCATGCGATTCGGTTCAATACTTTTTGAGTTCTGCGAAAGATTTAGACCTGTTCATGACCTTTGACCCGATCGATCCCAAAATCTAATCAACTGGTCCCCGGATAATAAACAATCATCCCACCAAATTTCATGTGATTCGGTTCAATACTTTTTGAGTTTTGCGAATAACACGCATACAAATAAATAAATAAATAAACTAGAATGGGCACTCGGTAGAGTGCATACCTTCGCATATCACAAGATTGGGCATTGAATTATGAACATTTTGGCATTAGTTGCATGCCAATTGGACAAAATGTATCGTGCTATGGTAAAAAAAGAGTTTGACCTTTCCATGACCTTGACCTTTGACCCGATTAATCCCAAAATCTAATCAAATGGTCCCCGGATAATAACCAATCCCACCAAATTTCATGCGATTCAAGAACATTTTGACCTGTTCATGACCTTTGACCTTGACCTTTGACCCGATCGATCCCAAAATCTAGTCAACTGGTCCCCGGATAATAAACAATCATCCCACCAAATTTCATGCGATTCGGTTCAATACTTTTTGAGTTCTGCGAAAGATTTTGACCTGTTCATGACCTTTGACCCGATCGATCCCAAAATCTAATCAACTGGTCCCCGGATAATAAACAATCATCCCACCAAATTTCATGCGATTCGGTTCAATACTTTTTGAGATTTGCGAATAACACGCATACAAATAAATAAATAAATAAATACACGGCGATCAAAACATAACCTTCCGGCATTTTCAATGCGAAGGTAATAACAAAAAAAGCACTCTTTAATGAGGCATAACAGTTTACAAAAAAAAGGCCCAAAAGGGGCAGGCAGCGAATCCAGGTTCGGGGCAGGCAGGGTCAACAGGCAGAACCAGGAACACGGACAGGACGACGGGAAAAGGACACGGAACTAGACAATGGAAAGACTGACACAATATATAGGGGGGGAAACAGGTGTACGACATCAGACAGTAACGAGACAAGAGTGGCTGAGGGCAGGTGCAGGGAATTAAACAATTAGGACAGAGAAGACACAGAGGAGACATAGGAGACACGGAACACAGGAGAAACAGAACAGGGTGTTACATGTGGTGATGGCAGCCGTGGAACACAAGAGCAGAAAAACCTTTAATTTGAGCTCATCAAATTGAAATGATTACTCATCTTTGTTCATGTTCATTATCTACACCAAGCATTCACATCCAACTGAAAGTCATCTGATAACTCAGCTCACACGGTAAAGCGACACACAGAGGAACAGAAGCCTTCCACTCGATGTTTTTAATGTTGGTTACGATGGAGAAGAAAGCGTCGCTCATCCCGTATCGGTTTGCATTTGTTGATTTCGGATGTTCTTCTCTGCGCTTATTCTAATTCCTGTGTCTGCTGCTCGGCTCCATTTGGCTGCAGATGGAAGTGAGAGAAGTGGCAGAAGGGCTCTGACATATGAGTCAGTGCGAGCCGGCGAGATGAAAAACGAACATTAAAAAAACATACTAATGCAATGGACTTGAAAGGTCACACCTTGAATTTATTTTCTCCGACATTTTCCAGCCTCTCCTTTCAAAAACTCATCGCAGCATCATCCTAGAGAGCATTTCAAATGTATAACCTCCAAATGTCTTCTTTTTTTTCATGCCATGTTGATTTGATCTGACATCAAATCCAAATTATATTTTAAGAATTCAAGAAGGCATGAAAAGTTAGTCAAATAAATCAACGTATTCGTGCCATTTCCTCTAATAGATAAACACTTTTGATGCCAATGGGAACTCCCTCCAGGCCGTTCAATAACGAGGTCAGAACGAGGACCGTTTAACTTAACCTTCAGCTCAGTTAACCTCGCAGCGATCGGATTCTCTAAACCTCAATTACAGGATGAACCTGCTGGAGGGGGTGATGATGGCGTCCTGTGGAGCAGGACAAGGAGCAAAACCCTTCTCAGACTGAAAAGGGCAAAACAGCCGGGGACACCACCTGGAACAAACTGTTTATACTCCGTGTGTTTGAGGCTCTGAAACTTCTGCCACAGTGTTTGACTTGAGGAAGTTTCAAGTGTCAAAAGTGAAGCTCAACGTTTAAAAAGTAAATTTTTACCGATGAAACAGATGCATCAGTCCTCGACAGTGTACGCTCAGAAACAACATAATGTGTACTCAACTGTAAAGACGAGTACATATTACACAAGCAATTGTGTAATTCTTTTTTTTCCAAGATCCTCACATTCTCATTAAAGCCGCATATCTTGCATCTCAGAAAGTGAGCATAGTTTACATACTCAGCCTTTTGCACATGCTATTGACAGAATATAACTTTTGGGACCTACTCATTAAAACATTTAATGCTTTGTCTTCGGAGAAATGTTTAAAACAAGAATTACGTGTGATGGTCTTGATTGTCATCTTCTAAGCATCCTTTATATGTAAATAAACACACCTTTTCTGTATTATTTTTCTTTGAACAATGACAAACTTTCATCTTTTTGCTCCCCACCAAAAATATAAACAGAATATAAAAATATTTATTTGAACCGCACAATTTTCTTTTTGATTTGAAGACGCGAACGTAAGCAGAAAAACATGAAGGCACATGAAGAGTACTTCTTCTTGTTAAAATACTCAAAGGTAGAGATGGTTTTCTTCGTACTCTGGTCTTTTAGCTATTCATTTTTAATGCTCCGCGACACCCGGCTGCTCATGTCACATTTGTGTTTGTGGGACTTTATCTTTACACATCAGCTTGGCTTGTTCGTCCTCTCTTCCTTTGATGCTGATGTACACACACAGAGGAGCTGGAGGGCCGTAAACGCACTCCTCGGCGAAAGGCCTTCCTCGACTTGACGTCTCCTCTCCTCTCGCAGTGGACCTTCTCCTTTGGGAAAGCATTGTGCCCGAGGACGTTTCCCCCAACATGCCGCCCACCTTTTGTTTTCCTGCTTATTCCTTCTTTTCTTCTACCTCGGCGCGGCCCTTTTAGCCTTCGCCCCGAATGGGATGTATCACCTCTAACGTGACCAAACATCGTCTCATGAGGCGTTTATGAGGTCAACTTTATCTGAGGGGAGGCTGCACTCACTGTGATGTTTTTAACATGCAGCATTATCATCCAGGTGATGGACTGAGACACATTAACACTCTCCTTACATGATAACAGAACATATACAGTGAAATATTCAGATACACACAGACCATCCACAGCCATGACACCACAGACCCAAAGCACAACACTGCTAACAACAATGGGAACTTACCCTTGACACAGCAAAATCTGTAAAAAAGACACAAAAAGAGTAAGATTAATAGTTTTCCTCTACCTGGAAGCTGAATTTCATTTCAATCACTACAAAGGCTACAGTGCAAACATTAATCTGTGGTTTGCAGAAACGTGCTGCCTCTATTGTGTTATATATTTAGTGCACAGTTTAATTAATTAACTATGCAAATGTTTCCATGACACTGGATAATGGTTATTGCAAAATATATACAGTTTACACAGAAAGGAATGAGGAGAGAGAGAGAGAGAGAGAGAGAGAGAGAGAGAGAGAGAGAGAGAGAGAGAGAGAGAGAGAGAGAGAGAGAGAGAGAGAGAGAGAGAGAGAGAGAGAGAGAGAGAGAGAGAGAGAGAGAGAGAGAGAGAGAGAGAGAGAGAGAGAGAGAGAGAGAGGCTTGCAGTAAGCGGAAACCACAGTATCGTACTTCTGGAATCTGTCTGACATGTAACCATGGTAACTAACTCCACACACATGTGACCCACAGGTATTGCAGGAGTTTATTTATCTTAAGGCAGCTCAACACTCAATCACCTTCTCTGATGTCTGTTATCACAATACCAGTCGTACGCAAACTAACTACATCCAACATCTACTGTCAAACACTTTAAGTATATCAACCACACAGCTGAAGAATATGTTGTATTCAAACCATTTAATTGCATCAATCAAAGGATTTTTCTTTAGTAGCAGGACAAGTATATTCAGTGCTAAAATAATCCTCAATTATCCGGTTTTATCTTATAAAATAATCTCATTTAAAATGTTTGTGTAGATCACACTAAGATCCAAGTCCAACAACTTTAAAATGCTTCCATCAAAAAACCGTGCAGGGTCTAGAAATTACTAGATACATTATTTGTAATTATAAGGAGGCAGTGTTATATGGCAGAAAATACATAAAGTGTGCCAATAATCCATTCTGCCGTTTTATAAGGAGGAAAAACTAAGTGGCGGAACATGAGGATGCCCGAAACAGACAAATTGTAAAAGAACAATTAAAGCATGACTTACTGAAGCTGACATTTTCAAAGAAGTTGAATTTGCATTTATATATAAAAATTAATCAACTGCTGTTTTTTCATTGCAGCAAAATAAAAACAGCCCAAAGACATTATGACACGCAGAGGCCACAGCCACCTCTACATATAACATATTAGAATGGACAAAACTACTCGGTTAGCTTGGTTGTAGGCACTAAATATGTTAGTTACATCAAAATTGAAGGTCAAATAAGTGAACGTTGACTTGAACAGCCGGCTTCTTGGTGAAAGTCTGAGTTTGTTTGCCTCAGATTCAGATTCAGATTCAACTTTATTGTCATTACACAGAGTACAGGGACTGGGGCAACAAAATGTAGTTTTACATATGAACAGAGAGTGCAAAGAAGCAGTATACCATAAATAAAAAATAGAAAATGCAGTGCAGATATGGTCAACAGTGGAAATGTACAACTATATACAGTGCATCGGGAAAGTATTCACAGCGCTTCATTTTTTCCACATTTTGTTATGTTACAGCCTTATTCCAAAATGGATTAAATTCATTATTTTCCTCAACATTCTACACACAAAAACCCATAATGACAAAGTGAAAACCTTTTTTTGCAAATTTTTGCACATTTATCAAAAATAAAGAACGAAAACATAACATGTACATAAGTATTCACAGTGCTTTTCACTTCTCACCCTTGATGTCAGCCTTCAGCTCCTCATGCAGGACGTCGCTCTGCCGGTTGCTGAGCACGAAGGCCAGGAAGGAGAGGATGAGGGCGTCCAAGATGCCGATGATGGCCAGGATGTAGGCCCAGCGCACCGAGCAGTTGCCCAGGACGTAGCTTCCGGTCTCCTCCCCGCACATGTCCCGGATCACCTCCGAGTCCCAGCCGTTCGGGAAGACCATGCAGCCGATCACCAGACACACGGCTGGAGAACAGAGAAGGAGGCATGGAGGAGCGAGGAGACAGAGGGCGGAGTGGACGGGAGAAGTAGAGAGAAATATTGATTCATGTTCGAGGACAGTGGCGTGATGGGTACAATGTCATGGTATTTGAAATTAAACAAAGCGAAACAGAACAGATTTGTTCTGTAATGCACTCTGAGAGTCGTAGTCAATGTGCTCTAAAGTTATTACGCAACCAAGGCATGGCGGGGCATGTTTATGTGTGTTGCAATTTAAAAGTGCTTTCCGTAATGAATTCCTAAGACTTGTAACTTCTACTTTATATCAAAGGAGATATTTTCGAACGGAGTACAAATTGCCTTCTAACGTTGTCTTTGGGGAAAGAAAATGAAGGGGACAGTGGGTCGGTTCCCTCCGACGTGGACGTATTTCCTCTTTTCTTAAAATTTGTATTCAATTCAGTTTATTTGTATAGCCCATTCTCACAAATTACAAATTTGCCTCAAAGTGCTTTACAATCTGTACATATAGACATCCCTGTCCCTGAATCTCACATCGGATC